>NC_133449.1:135660401-136002401 GCF_048565385.1 Saimiri boliviensis | reverse complement strand
TTGTGACACAGTAACATCAGAAACACAATTGTAGTCTCATATCAGTATCTGCATAACAACTTTATGCAAAAATGAAAAACAAAACCCCTGTTCATGTCCAAATTACAAAGATTAAAAGCTTAAAGAAATACATTTTTCCTGATTGTGAGTGATGGCAACTCAAAGATACCATGCGGAAATCAGACATAAATAATCTGAATACAACGGGATGCATCAGGTACAGTATCTGAACTCTTTGTTTAGGAGCTGATTTTATGGGGCAGAACTAACCAGTGTCCACTAAATTTCACTCTGAAACCAACTAAATTGATTTGAGAAAGAGTTCTTCAGAGTAACTGGATGATAAGGCATACACGGTTCTTAGGTTTAGTGTTAGATAAATCCTTTTAACAGTCTTCAGTTAGCAGGGTAAGTAAATCACAAATCACTGTTAGCAGATTCATGGAAGAAAATTAATAGAATCAGAGGAGATAATCTGATAAGAGCAGAATTGCTGAGGAAATAGTCTTGCCTCATATTGGAGGATGTGAAACAACAGTCTGATTACTAGGAGTCGTTATGAATAGGTGAATTATGTGCTAAACAATCATCAGAGTAATTCAGCATTTATTAATTCTTTTCTCTTTAAGCAATTCACAGTTGTAAGTTAAAGCCGCTCTCTCTTTCAAGACACATCTTTTATAATTTTTATTAGAGGCAATTTATTATTTGCATTACCTGTATTTACTTCATAATTGAACATTTTGCATTCAAATTTATGTAATGCATTATGCTTGAGAATATATTTCTGCCTGATTAGCATAAATAGTCACTTACCTCATGAATTACTAACAAAGTTTATCTTAAAATATAGGTTTTTTTATTAAGTGGAACACAAACATATGTACAATAAATTCTGAATTTCCAGTGCAGTTACAGAACAACTCACATTTGGTTACGGGGAGGCGTGGGAGGAAGCCCGATACAGACAAATGAGATGTGTGGGTTTCTTTCCAAGGGTGTCATTTAGATGGGGGCCTATGTGTACGGTGGGGTAGGGGGCAATGTGAGGGAGAAGGCCTTAGGCTTTTCATATGCTGTTTGCATTGGGTGATCTTGACGTGAAATGTGAATTCTGGAAAAATCTGTAATTAGTGATCTCTGCCTTTGCAGAGAACCGTGATAACAAGTAAATTAGCACTGGAAGAATTTGGGGGGTCTTGTTTATCTTATTTTTGTTTCATTTATTGGCTATTTGTTTTTGTCTCTACAGGGTTCTTCCCTTGGAAAACAATACACATCACTTAATGAAATCCTTGTTTGTTTTGCAGAAGAGATATAAAAAATCAGATGTTTTCTTCAATGAGAATTCTGGGAAGGTGTACCAGACTTCTTCTCTTTCTTCACCCGACAAAGACACCCAACACAGCCTCGCAGATCGGAGGTGTTTAATACATCGTTTTATGCACACACGAACGTGTGGGTTTTAGACAATAGACAGAGCTATAAAATCACCATGGGGCCTGTTTTCCCCATTCTTGTCATTTTAAATCAACAGATTTCCCGGGTTTCTCCTCCCCACCGCCCCCACTTTCCTTTTCCAGGGCACAGGTATTCCTTCGATTTTTCTTTTCCTTCAGTGAGGGTCTCCTTTGTGAAGCCTTCTTCCACAGTCATCCTTTTTCATCCTATTCACAGCCCATACTGGTGAGGGAATTTGTCTCAAAAGCATTCAGCCCTTCAAAGATTTTTATTGTGGTGAACTCAGAACTGATTAACAGAAAAACAGGAATAGAAAAAGGGACCTGATGTGGGGACGATCCTTCTGTGGGTTGCGTCTTTTATGCATGATAACTCAGAGGACAGGCTCCTCGTCCGTCTGTGATGTGGTAATGCTAGCTCTGACCCTCCTTCCTAGCCCTGGGGGTGGGGTGAGTCATCGCTCCTGTTCCAAAGGCATGTAGCAGCCATTCGACCCAGGAAAGAAATGGAGTTTTAGAAAATCCAGACCCAACACAGAGACTCCTGTGATTACCAGGATGAGCACGGCAACGCAGGTGGCTTCTGAATTTCTGTTTCTGAGTTTGTTTGGCTGAGGGCCCTGAGCAAAGGGCATCCCTTATGGCCCTGTTTTGTACCTTAGTTCTTGGTGGCATCATGGGTGTTGCTGATCTCTCTGATGTGTTTTTCTGTGCATCGAAAGCACCGGACATGCCAGGTGACATCCTAGCAGCATCCCCCACCATGATGGAGTGTCCCTGGTCTGACAAAGAATGGAAAACTGGGCTAACCTCCCCATCCACCCAAAATAAAATTAGAGTAAAATTTATAAACCTGCTAATATTTTTTTATCTGATAACTTTATAACAACACAGTGATATGTGCTCCTTGTTAAATATAAACATCTGAACAGGACAGCAATAGGAGTACAGCCAATGAAAGAACTGCCATCCCTCATCTCTACCCCGGTCCCTTAACCCTGGTCTGAAGGGTCACCATCTGTGATAGTTGGGGTATATGGGTCTAGTTTTTACAGAATGGCGTCAAACATGTACGGAGTTCTTTACTTTGTGCTCCCTTTCAAACACATTCGCTTTAACAATCTCAGAAAGGGATTTTGGGCACTTCTCTCTTCTTTGGCAGAATTCACCTAATGGCACCTCAGACTGGGGAAGTTTGGGGATCTCAGCTTAATATCGTCTGTCTAACCAGTGTGACAGCTTGAATCTGGTTTAGTGAGCTGGCAGCATTCAGGGACAGCTTCTCCACAAGGCCCAACAGACACATTTCTTGGGGCCCACAGACTGTTTAGGGTCCTCTAAAACATTAAAAATTTTTTCAAAATAGAAGTGAAAGGGGAATGGAGTATGGCATGGATTGTGTCTGTTATATCAACACAGTCGTCAAATACAATTAAAAATAGTTTTCAATAAAACAAAAGGTCCATGGAAGCAAAGCGCCCAGAGCCCACAAAACTCCACACGACTCTAACTGTATGTACTGATCACACCCAATGACGGGGTGATCTCAATGTTACGTCCCATTATGTCCATCTATATTCCCAGAGTTCTTGAGGTTGTCAGGAAAGCTTGTTTAACATGAAGTTGTAAGTCATACTCCCTTCTAGAACTTAGCCTTGATTTTTTTTTTTTTTTTTTTTTGAGATGGAGTTTTGCTCTTTTATCCCAGGCTAGATTGTGATGGCACCATCTCTACTCACCACAACCTCCGCCTCCCGGGTTCAAGTGGTTCTCCTGCCTCAGTGTCCCAAATAGGTGGGATTACAGGCATGTGCCACCACACCTGGCTATTTCTGTATTTTTAGTAGAGACGGGGTTTCTCCATGTTGGTCAGGCTGGTCTCAAACTCCCAACCTCAGGTGATCCGCCCACCTTGGCCTCCCAAAATGAAGGGATTACAGGCATGAGCCACCACCATGCCTGGCCCCTTAGCCCTGATTTTATAGACTCATGAGGCCATGTATAATAAGTGCTTCTGTGCCACAGAGTCTTTGGGAAGTTGGAGAGAGCCAATATGACACCCCTTCCCTGCTTTTTGTTTTTCATTCAAAATATAGCCAGTGTCTTCAACTTTTCCACACAAGTTTCGGTTTCAAGTGCCCACTCCTTCTGGTTACTAACTCCCAGGTGGGTGCATCTGGTTCCTTCTACCCTCTGAGGGTTCAAGTTTCAGACCGGAACCCAGATACCCAGGTGGGAGCTTTTCATCCCACGAAGAGCACCTATGCTCCGCCTCCTTAAGCTGCAGTCTGTCTGCTCCTAATACAGCCCATAATTTCACCAGCCTCTCTGGCAGACACGTAACACTGGTGACTCATCATGTGTGAACAGTGGCCTCAAGCCCAGGCTTTTTTTTTTCTCTCACGTTCCCCGCATCCTAGATGTGTATGCTTGTTTTTGAACCCAAGCACAGAAATTCATAGCAATCCTCCCTAAGTTTCATGTCTTTAGATGCAGTCCATTCTGGGCTTGTCTAAATCGCTTTGGATCTAGAATGTGCCATCAACTCGTTTTAATTTGTTTTTCAGCTCAGTACCAGTGGCACATGAAATCGATGTGCTTTTTATGACTAACCTCACAGAGCCAGGTCTGTCATCTGCAAGTTGGGTATTGTCAGGATTATAGATTGTGCCTCTGGAATGTCTCCTGTGGTGTGGGCCACAGAGAAGCTCATAAATGGTTGGAGCTTTTCTGAATTTCCGGCTCTTCCCGAGTTGCTGATAATGACATTGGAAGGGACAGAGCCCCGTAGCATCTCAATGAAGACTGCCTGTGAACTCCCAATGATGACACAACGTGACCCACTTGATCATTCAAGTCCCCTAATGGACATTTAAATGGACTGTGCCTAACTGGTAATTGGGGTTATTTTAAACTGAAGGACCCTATCTGGAAATATACATAGAACTTTCTAATCCATTTTAAAATAACTTCACTTTTGTATGGTGTAGGCAAAGCTCTCTGTTGAGGAAGACAGATTACTCGATAATTGTGTCACATTTCACACCGGCCTGTGTCCTTGTCAACCTTTGTCCTGTCAAAATACATAGTAGTTGTCCAAAGTTGGGATCTCAGAGACTAATAAAAAAATAGATGTAACCTAGAAAAGCTAAGCAGAAGCACTATGTGTTTGTATGCGTAACAACATATTTGAGATCAGTTCTTTCCTCCCTGTTTTATCTCTGGTTTAGATCACAAACTTCCCTGCCATTTCCTGACACCAATTTTGAAGGTGAGGGCTCAGCGGCATTTTCCGATATAGAAGAGTTCAGAGTTTCAGTGTCCACCTTTGAGCTGCAGCTGGTCAGCTCTGTGATGTAAAGATACAGGCTTTTGCAGTCTCCTGTGCCAGGATCCCTGCTCACCCACTTTCAGAGAAATCTGGGAATGAGAGAAGGAACCGGCCCATGAGTGATTCATGACCTGCTCTCTGTGTCCTGCCTGAGAACACATGGCTCTGGCTGTTTCAGCAGGCCCAGCCTGGGATCCTGAGGGGGTGGAAGAAGTGGTGGGGACCCTTCAGGGAAGCGCCACTGACTGTTGACTTTCTAAAGCTGCTGATTAGGGACTAGGCTTGGTGGCTGTCACAGTGTGAGCACAGGCAGTTGGGGCGGGAGAAGAGACCGGACTGGACACACAGCATCTGAGGTCAGCACTCAGGTCTCCCTCTGATTCACCCTCTGACCTTGGCAAAGCCCTTCACTCTCTTCCTTCAACTCATTTTGCAGGCTGCAAATGGACTGACCTGTGTGAAGTAGTTAAAACAAACCTGCTTGCCTGGAAGGAATGTTCCTAGCCATTTGAGGCTGAATACAGGGTAAGTATAAATAAGGACCAGACTCCCACAGACAGATGGAAGCTGGCATGCTGGGCTGCCATGGAGCATTGATGGGTCATAGTAGCAACGCCAGAATATCTTCAAGGTGAAAACAACAGATACAGCAACCCAGGGTCAGAACGGCCCAGCCAACCCCTCCTGCATCTCCAGGCCAAAGGATGCTATTGTTTTAGGGATATTGTTTAGAGCCTTTGGTGGCAGCACAGTCAGGAGGACCACTGGGCTGGGAGACACAGCCTGGAGGTGCCTGCTGCCAAAATGAGGGTGTGAATCCTGCTCTGCCCCAAAGTGTAAGACCTTGGGCAAGTTAGCTGACCTCTCTGAACCCGTCTTTTTCTGCATAAGGGGTAGATAGGGATTTTGTGATCATGATGAGCATGTAAACTGAGTGTTTGGCATGGTGCCTGCCCAGACGGAATGCTCAAAAGAGCAGGCTCTGTTAACATGTGCCAGTGACTCTGCCCACACTCTATACACGTCATTTCACGGTATGGGGCCCAGGGCATACTAGGAACTCAAAAAATATGATAGTTTCCCTTCTTCTGTCTGTTCTGTTCCTGCCTGAAAGTTGTAGTTACCTCTTAACCTGGCCTTTTTTCTGTCTGTCTCTCCTAAGTCTTTGGATGATTTTCTCCCATTGAAAGGAGGGATTTTGCTCCCTCTTCCCACGTTCCTTGCCCTCTGTTTTATTTCCTGGCTCTTCTTTAGGGCTTAGTTTTCCTCTTAAAAGCCTTACTTTGCCCACTAGCCCCAGGTGCCCACTATCTCTGCTAGTTGTGTTTGAATCATCAGCATGCCCCACGAGTTCTCTACCCACATGTGAACTTCTTAAAGCCAAGGAATGCCACCTTTCATCTCTCCATCTCCTGTGCCTCCTACAGAGCTCAGCATACAGTAAGTGCTTAATAAAAATTTACTCAGTGAAAACCACACTGTCTGATTCCTTGCTGCTTTTTATTTTGAAGCTCGATCCTACACAGAATGTCCTGCCAAATGTCCCAGAAAACGTGACTTTGAAAGGCACAGGGTGGCTGGCAGCCGTGTTACAACACAGTACTTCTTACCTTTGCCTCTCACTAGACCGATTGGCACATCCTTCAATTACCAGGATGCTTATCTTGCTCACTCATTAGCATATATTCCTTAGATGGAATTGAGTGGAAAACATGGTTGAGATACGTGAGCACTGGAATTGAAGTGGGCTGCAGTAAAATCTTGCTGGGATGGGTTTCGGATGAAGAGAGGCTTTGGAGTAAGTGCTTGACTGTAAGTGGGGCATCCTATTCCAGCACTGTCTGCTGCTGCTAGAGAGAGCCCTCATGCAGCTCTGAGTCACACCTGCTTTCCCAGGGCTTCATGGCACACAGACACTATTTTGTAAGCTTCAGATAAGAAGGCAAGGCCCGCCCTCATTTCCACATGACCAAGTCCTGCCCATTCTTCCAGGCACAGCTTATACGTGACATGGCATTGCACCTGAAGCTCTGAGCAGAGTGTCTGGCATCTATTAGTAAAAGGTTGATGCTAATACTAAGCTCCCAAGCTCCAGAAGCCCCCCTCAGCTCCTACCTTGCATTCCTGGATTCCTATGGTTGTTCCTAGACCTCTCTTTGGGAGCCTTGCAATGTATCCATCAGGTAGAGAATCACCTTGCTGGCTGTGATCATAGAAGACTTCTTGATGCGCTTTTTGAGTGTCATTATCTTCATCTGCATAATGGAATGTCAGTTCACCCTGTTTGGGTTGCAAGTGAATAAACTTTAACCTGAATTTGTTTAAGCAAAAAGCGTTTTCATTGTCTTGTATGACCCGAAGGTCTATTTGAGGTCAGGAGTGATGTAGTGTCACTGGAACTGGCTTCCCTCCATCTGTGTGAACTCCAGACCAGGGCCCTGCATAAGATTGTGATAGTTGTAGTAGTTCCAGCCTTTAAGCCTCCTTTGCTGAGTTCATGGGAGTCAGGGGTACTCACAGTTTGGGTTGCAGGGGTCTAGTGCACTTGACTGCTTACATGCCCACCCCTGAGTCAACCCCTGTGGCACAGAGATGAGATAGCTGATTGGCTCAGACTTGGACTCAGATATGGCATGGGACAGGGGCCTGGAGAATTCTCAGAGCCTGAGTGTGATGGAAAAGCCGTCACCCAGGAAGACACTGAGGAACCCACCATGAAATGATAGCATCACTAGTAGCCACTCACACACGACAGTCACCTGGGCCTTGCCCTAGGTTTTAACTCATCAGATTGTCACGGCAACCCTATCAGATACTACGTGCTGCTATTGATTACGTTTGACAGAGGATGATACTAAGGTAACTCCTTAGCTTCTCCTTAGGTACTGCCTAAGAGGGCTTTTCCAAGGTCATGTGGCAGGTGTGGTACAAGAGGTAAATCCAGGCATGGCTGCAAAGTTTGCACAGACAACTACTTTCCTTTAGTACGTATTGTAGGAGGGAGCCAGTCAAGGAACAGAAAAGTAATAAAATAGATAAGTAACATAGACTATAATATGATATAATGTACTATGATGTAGCATAGCATTATTTAATATAGTGTATTACTATATAATATAGTAACATATATCATATATGTATCATGGCAAACACTGGTAAATGGTCCATCTTTGTATCTATCCCTAAGACATCTGTTGTGAGTGTGTCTCAAGGAGTTGTTGAGTCAGTGTTGACCAGCCAACCAAGTGAATCATTTTATGTGCACAATGTGAATCCTTAGATCCAAGAAGCTTGCTTCGGCAATGGCAACATCATCAATATGACATTCTTATTTGTTTTGGTTTCACGAGAACAGCGAATCATTAAAGGAGGAAGTTCAAGGAAAAATCAGGTGAACTGTAATTTCTAGATGTCTAGTTCGCTGGTTTCCAGGGGTAGTGGGTGTTTAAAGCTGTTAGGCTGAAACTGTGTCCTTAGGACTATCTTATTGGACAGACTTTATTAGAAAGGACTGTTTCCAAAACCTTTCCGCTGGTGGAACAGATCTGAGCACATCTGTTTTACAGACAGGTGGAATAGGAATGAGATGGCAAACGCAGATGATACAGAGCTTTGGAACTTGTTAACCCCCACCCTCTACCCTCTGGCCCTTAACCTTTTTAAAAAATGCCCTTAATTTTTTGGGAATTTCTGTAACCATCTCTAAATTGGTGTTGGCCATACACATATGCATCGGTGTGTTTGCAGGTTGTTTGTGAGTGTTAAAGCACAACAGGGCAAGCTGAGAAGCAAAGGTTTTGTATTGTATTTGGTGATAAAACATATGCCCTCTTCTGCCTTCTCAGGGCATTGGCATTAAGGCTAGTAAACAACTTTGCGTTTCCTCATGTCTCTCTAGCCTCCCATCTTTTGGCCGGTATTGGGTGAGGTATTTCATCAAAGCATAAAAACAATTATAAAACGCCCCTGAAGTTACATTCATATCTGTAATCAGAATTGCTAATATCTCCCCTCCCTCCACCATCCTGGTGTCATCTGATTTTCATTCCCTTGAGGTGACTAAGAGTCTAGTCATTAATGTAACACCCACCAACTTTATTGGAAGTTACCACCAGAAAGGTCTGTTTCCAAAAACCCTCTGAGCGGGAAGCAGTGGCAGTGCTGGTTCTTCCTGGCCATTGCACAAGTCTGTGTGGACTCTCTGTACTAGACTGTCTTTTTAGACTTGAGCATCCATGTGAGGTTGCTGTCCATTTTCTACGTCACAGGGAGGAAAGGTTTGGCTTAAAGTTGTTCAAAAGAGAAACGAGACTTCTAGAAGCTATCACTCCTCTGCCCACAGTTTTACGTTTCCAATAACACTATGATGATCTGGTAGTCATATAATTGTGATGATGATGATGGTAATGATAATAATAAAATGACCAGCGTACAGGAAATGGAGGTGATAGAGGAACGAGGCAGACCCTGTTATGAAGACATAATCTTAATGGATAATTTGGGAACTTCTCTAAGACAAATGTTCTGGTTTCCTCAACAAACAAATGACCTGGATAAGGGAGGGGCAGAAGTGGGTTCTGTTACAGATGAAAACAGGCCTTCTCTCAGGTCTAAAAGGAGTGGCTTGAACCCAAGGAGGTAGCCACAGAATGGTGGAAGAACTGGCTTGCTGGGGCAGTGAGAGGAACACGGTCCACACTGCACTTCTCACCAGGCTCAAGGGCCATCCTATCAACCCAGCCACGGTACCTGCGGGTCTGGCCTGCCTCCAGCCTGCTGCGTTCCTTCCTCCTCCTACCTTCTCAGCCCAGCTGACTCACATTGACAGCTGAGACCCCTCTCCTTCCCTGAGAGCCCTTCTTTGACTACTCCTTTCTAATCTAAGTGGGGTGATGTACCTCCACTCTGCTTCAGGGCCCACTGGTATGGCACTGGTGACTGCACATTATAATTATGTATGTATTTTAATTTTTTAAATTTTGGGGTCATTGTAAAGACCACGCAGTTGTAAAGAATAATACTGACGGATCCTGTGTACCCCTGCCCAGTCTCTCCCAGCACTGACATTTTGCGAAACAAGAATACAATAGCACCACCAGGAAGCTGACATTGTTATAACGTACCAAACTTATACAGATTTCACCAGTTTGACATGCACGTGTGTGTGTGTGTGTGTGTGTGTGTGTGTGTGTGTGTGTGTGTGATTTCATTCTTTGCAGTCTTATCACATGTGAGATTCCTGTGATCACAGTCACCACTTCCATAGTCAGGACACACAGCGTTTCCATCACAACGCTTCCTCGTCCTACCCTTTTGTCATTGTATGAACACATACCAACATGTGTCAGATAAGTCTTCTTACTTAGCTATCTCTCTCAATGATTCTGCGAGTGTTTTGAAGCAGGAATCTTATGTTTAATCTCTGTGTCTTGGCTCCGGCAAACTCAAACCAACACCTGGTTCCTAGGAGTCCTGTAAGTACTTATGAAATCGATTCAAATTCTAGCAGAGAAAGAGAGTAGGAAATTCAGAATACTTTCTAGAAAAGTCTTGACCAAGAAGGAGAGAAAAATTTTCCAAAGCGCAAAGCACTAAGAAGACGCAACGTTACAGGACCTTTTCCTTTACAGGATTGTGAAAATTCTGGTGATAACTATGGCTCTGTTTTACCTTTAAAAACTACCTATTCATGTGATCCCCAGAGGGACTAGATTTCTGTGCAAGCAGGCACAAACACCAGACTTTCATTCTGTGATCTCAGTGTGGTTCCTTTATATCATACTTCCATGTATATGGGGACTTTGAGAGTTAATGCATTTGGAAATCGAGAATTCACCACATATTTTTCCTGCATAAGGCTTCACCTGGGCAGGAGTCAGCCTCATTTTTATCTGGCAGTGATTCAGGACATGGGGACATATCAGCTGTGCAGGAGAAAGTGACTTGAGCAAGCAGTTTGGGTGCTCAGACAGAGTGTTAGGATTTTTCTTCTCTAGACCATATCACCACAGACTTGGAAGGAAGAAGGCTTTCCTTCATTGGTTCTTAGCCCCACTCCTGAATTTCATCCTACTAGTGGTAGAATTTTCAGAAAATGTTTTAGAGTAGCAACGCTCTTCAGATCACCCCAAGTAATGGTCATGCTCTCATGAGACACATGAAGCCACGCATGAGACATCACAATCCCTAGGTTTTGATGAATGAACACATACCAACATGTGTCAGATGATGCTGAGTTTACCTCCAAGCCCAGGTCTTGAAAGGCCAGTGATCAGCTGACCTACTATTAGGATGTCAAAGTATCATGTCAGTTCCTCACTTATTAAAAGAGTGTTATATGTCAGGCTTTGTAACAGTCTGGGGGATAAAGGGATTAAAAGTCCTGTTATTCATCCACATATAATTCCATACATTCATTCATCCATCCATCCATCCATCCATCCATTTTTATGTACACAGTCCAACAGCATTTTTAGTCATACCAGAGAATATGTCAAAGGACACTAAGACAAAGGTGGTTTTTTGAGCTTCTATGCAGTACCTTCCAGATGCTAACATATTTTTGCCTCTTACACACATAGACCCCTTAGAATATATATGGAATAGTCTATTGGTGACAAAAAGAACCAATGTTATTTGTTATTTTCTTCCTGCACTTAGTAAGAAACAAATGAATATCTGAACCAAAAGTTAAGATATTGTTGTAGATATGACCCTCTACTCTCTACCATATCACTAAGCTTTCACAAGGTCTCACAGTGCCGGAACACATCTCACAGATAGAAGTTGGGTCAATGTTCTCATTCTCATTGGTCTCCCTGTTGTTCCATGAGAACCAACTGATTAGCATGGAATTGAATACTCTCTTCAAGGTCTAAAGGTGTATCCTGAACCAGTTGTGGGACCCATGTGCTCAATTGAAACAACATAAACAGAACCAAAGGCAAAAACCACATGATTATCTCAATTGATGCAGAGAAGGCCTTTGACAAAATTCAACAGCCCTTTATGTTAAAAACCCTCAATAAACTAGGTATTGACGGAACGTATCTCAAAATAATAAAAGCTATTTATGACAAACCAATAGCCAATATCATACTGAATGGGCAAAAACTGGAAGCATTCCCTTTGAAATCTGACACTAGGCAAGGATTCCCTCTCTCACCACTCCTCTTCAATATAGTACTGGAAGTTCTAGCCAGAACAATCAGGCAAGAAAAAGAAATAAAGGGTATTCAAATAGGAAAAGAGGAAGTCAAATTGTCTCTATTTGCAGACAACATGATTGTATATCTAGAAGACTCCATCGTCTTAGCCCAGAATTGCCTGAAACTGATAAGCAACTTCAGCAAAGTCTCAGGATACAAAATCAATGTGCAAAAATCACAAGCATTCCTATACACCAATAACAGACTTAAATAGAGACAAATCAAGAATGAACTGCCATTCACAATCGCCACAAAGACAATAAAATACCTGGGAATACAACTAACAAGGAATGTAAAGGACCTCTTCAAGGAGAACTACAAGCCACTGCTCGACGAAGTAAGAGAGGACACAAACAGATGGAAAAACATTCCATGTTCATGGTTAGGAAGAATCAACATCGTGAAAATGGCCATACTGCCCAAAGTAATTTACAGATTCAACGCTATCCTCATGAAGCTACCAATGACCTTCACAGAACTGGAAAAATCCACCTTAAAACTTCATAAGGAACCAAAAGAGAGCCTGCATAGCCAAGTCAATTCTAAGCAAAAAGAACAAAGTGGGAGGCATCACACTACTGGACTTCAAACTATACTACAAGGCTGCAGTAATCAAAACAGCATGATACTGGTACCAAAACAGAGATATAGACCAATGGAACAGAACAGAGGCCTCAGAGGCAACACAACATATTACAACAATCCAATCTTTGACAAACCTGACAAAAACAAGCAATGGGGAAAGGATTCCCTGTTTAATAAACGGTGTTGGGAAAACTGGATAGCCACATGCAGAAAGCAGAAACTGGACCCCTTCCTGACACCTTACACTAAAACTAATTCCAGATGAATTAAAGACTTAAACATAAGACCTAACACCATAAAAACCCTAGAAGAAAATCTAGGCAAAACCATATAGGTGAAGGGGAGGAAGGCAGCACATCACACTGCCATGTGTGTACCTATGCAACAATCTTGCATATTCTTCACATGTACCCCAAAACCTAAAATGCAATAAAAAATAACAAAACAAAACAGAGTGTGCCATGTTGAGAAGACTCTCATCATTCTGTACCGTACATATCTCCTCCAGCTATGAGAAATAAAATGTGACTGGCTGGTCACCAAGTTTCTTCAAATAAAGGGATATGTTATAACTGAAAGAATCCCTATTGCAAAATTCCTGTCTATACAGATTTTAGACAGGGTTCTTTTGGAACCAGAAGTCAAGAAGGGAGAAGGCACACCGAACCAATGCAAGGGCAGGAGCAAAGATTCAGGGGAAAATAGAGCCAGTGCTTAAAATTGTGCCTCTCCTGCTGTCTCCTGGGCACAGAGAGCAGGAGCACTGAGATAGGTAGGAGAAACTGTGGTAGAACTGATCAGGGTGATGAGCTGTGTTCTGAAGTTCACTGGGATGAAGTAGGTAAGGCTGGAGTTAAGTACATTTATCCTTACATAACATATAGGGTTGAGGAATAATTCCTGCCAACATATTCAGGGATTGGGCTGTTCTTATTTATTTATTTATTTATTTATTTATTTTTGAGACAGTCTGGAGTGCAGTGACATGATCGCAGCTCAATGCAACCTCCTCCTCCCCAGGCTCAAGCTATTCTCCTGCCTCAGCCTCCTGAGTAGCAGGGACTACAGGTGCACATCACCATGTCCAGCTAATTTTTGTACTTTCAGTAAAGACGGAGTTTCACCATGTGGGCCAGGATGGTCTTGATCTCTTGACCTCGTGATCTGCCTGCCTCGCCCTCCCAAAGTGCTGGGATTGCAGGTATGAGCCACCGTGCCCGGCCGGATTGGGCTGTTCTTATTGTGTAAAGGGAGTCAGTGCCGAGGCCTTATCTTCATTAACCCTCTGATATTATGAGTCTCTCTAATAGATCTAACCTTCAAAGGATTTGTGGAGAATTGTTTCAAGTCTCTAAGCTTCTTACTTTTTATATAGGCTATGTAAAGGAACACTGAACTTCCATCCTAAAAATCTGCAATTCTACCCATATCATTTGAAGCCATTTTTATGACCAAGCATGTTGGCCATGCCTCACAGGGTGCCTAGCACATGGTAGCCACTAAGTGATGTGTGTGTGTATGTGTGTGCGTGTGTGTGTGTGTGGTGGGGCCGGGGAGGGCAAACACACCTGCCAGAGTATCTTTCTTGTTGCAGAAATAGTTTCAATTAAATCACCCATCAACATGTACTTTATGGTTACAACTACTCATTATTTTATAAAGTGCTTGGAGATCTCTACTGAGAAAGAGAAAGTCTTGTCCAAGCTCTGATGGGGTTGGTAGGGCCAGTACGAGCTCTCCACAGTCCTGACCTCTGCCTATATTCGTCTATGAGAGTGCATGGCCTGTCTTCCATATCCTCAATGGGACATAGATTACTTATATGTGAAACAGGCTCCCCATGTCTTGGGGGGTGGGAGCCCCATAACAGGCAGGATTTGTGAAGAGTCAGGCACCTGCTCTCAATAAATAGATACAGTTACTGCCATTATTACTAATCATTGGCTCACTGAGAGAATTCATAGAAATGTGTGACTTGGCTTGTTTTGCTTCTGAGAACTGTAGGTTAATGCTTGTTCCTTGCAGGAAGTTCTGTGGCTTAGAAAGAGAAAGAAAATTATATACCAAAGTGACCTTTTTCTCCAACTGTTGTGCAGTGCACAAAACTAATTAGCCAGGTTCTAATTGGGTTGAAGCCTGAGAGTAATGGGAAAAGTTGCTCAGTGAAGATGACATAGTCCACAGGGTTCCCTATTTATTCTCTCTTGGTGACTTCTGTATTAAATTTGTTCATTTTGCTGGTCACAAGCTGGTATTTCAGATGGAATGACTTGGCAGCTAGCTCCTCTGGGCTTCTAAGCCCAGCTGTGGTCTCCAGCCAGCAACCAGGAAGTTGGGAGGGGCTCCAGGATGGCCAGGGAGACCACGGCTTTGAGTTCTTCGATGCACGCACTCTTGTCTTTGCTCGAGCAGGAAGACAAAAAGCACAGATCCAGTGGTGAGCAACCGTGATGGGCCACCTGCCAAGGAGATGGGAGAACCAGGACCTGGAAAGGAGAAGCATCTGCGAAGCTCAGCCTGAAGCATGAAGCCTCCCTGGGCGTCCAGTCACCGAGGGGGCTGTGGGCTGCGGGGGAGTGTTGTGGGATGAAGAGCCTGTGGCTCAGACCAGAGTGCGGTGAGCATCCTCCCATGCCAAGGAGCCAAAATGACTGCACAGTGCGAGGGCAGCGGTGCAGGCTTGGAAAACAAAACCTGCCTCCTCTCTGTCTCCCCTGATGGGAAGCCAGGGCCAGTGGAAGGGTCTGGTCCAGGGCCCAGAGCCACCAAAACCACTTGGCTCTTGAACGATCTGACTTGAGGGCTAACCTAAGCCTTGTGAAATCCCAAGAGAATAACTTCAGGTTCTTTAATTCTAGTGCAGACTTTAGATGACATTGGAAGGGAAGAAAAGGAAATAATGACCCAAGTCAGTGATTGTACTTTCTAGTAGCCCCAATGCACGGTTTATATGAGCATCCTATAAGAGGCCACTGGCATCTCAATAAAGGTAGTTAAAGGTACGCATTGCTATTCAGGAACAGTCACCTTGCACCCATTTGATAGAACCCCAAGGGTCAGAAGAGGATCTACTGGACATGGCCCATCAGGATAGCAGGAACTGATGGGTCCTTGAAGACAGTATCCAGCCCTCAGCATCCAATCTGGAATCTCCCCTCACCTACAGAGGTCTGAGTAAAATAAAAACTTCATTTTGCAAGCTCTGTGTTTTTGTTTTGTTACTTGCAGCTAAGAGCATTCTAACTCACACAATTTCTTCAAAGACACTTCTGTAATGTGCCTACTTCTGAATGAACTCATGCCTCCCAAGCTACCCTTTGAATACTTCCTTTACAGAGTTTACCATTGCCTATTTGTCTTAGATCTGGCATACATCCGTGAACTCTTTGAAGACAGGGATAGTATCTTATCTTCCGTTCATTCAAATCCCCAAATAAGTATATAAATGGATACATACATGTAGTCAGCTACTTTGGAAATTCATTATTGTTGTGAGTATAAGAGAGTGTGTTTCTTGGGTGGCCCTTAAGGCCAGTGGGGAGATTTCCTTGTCCCAGAATTCAGTGAGGAAGGCTGACTTCTCCTCCAGCCTTGAAAACTCTTATGAGGACAGAAGCATGTTCATTATTTGTCAGTATAATTTAAATCAGATGAAAGTACCACCTCTTCAAAAAATGACACAAGGAAAACTTGATATCTAATGCTGACGAATTACATGTTCCCGGGTCATTTCCCCCCATCTTCATTTCCCATCTGCATAAAAGAATGTTCTTTTTGTTTTTGACTGACTTTACTAGAAGTCACACTTGTATGGGTATAAAAACCTAGTAAAAGTGTCTAAATCAAGGAAACACCAAGATTCTCTCTCTGTGTATTAATTACTGCCTGGGGAAGCCATCAACCTTACACTGTACTCATCCCTTCTGTGTGAAACCCTTCGAATATTCAGTGCTTTGTATTCCTGAGCTTGCTCCATCAGCATCCCTGGGGTTACAGGACACAGTCTTCTGGCAATTTGGAGTGAAAAGCCATCAAAAAGAAAGTTTTTTGATTTCTCTAAGGAAGCCATCCACAAGCTTTTTCCCCCCTTACACTTCAATTAGAAGAAAGAGGCAGATTTTGAAAAACTCATGCATGCAGGTGATGCCACACAGATTTGTCAAGAGCAAGGACAGCGGCATGATGGAGAAACCAGACAGGTGATCCCCATTACTCTCTCCCTCCTCTTCCATCCCACAGTTGTTAAGCTCTGTGGGTCACACCCTAGGTGTATCCCCACCCATCTTAGTGCATGCATCACCTTTTCAAAAAGCAACTTTGTTGAGACGTAATTCAGATACTATACAATTCTTTTGTCCAAAGTATACAATTCAGTTTTTTAAAAAAAATCTGCACAGCGTTGTGCAGCCATCATCACACTTGCAGCTAAGAGCATTTTAACCCTTAGAAACCCAGAGCATTCCTATCACCCCCCACCCAAATCCCCCTGCTGGTTAGCAGTGCCTCCCATTTTACCTTCCTCCTGGCTGTGGGCAACCACCAATCTGATTTGTGTCTCTAGAGATGTGCCAGTTCTGGACTTTTCCTATCAATGAAATCATACAATATATAGTCCTTTGTGACCAGCCTCTTTCACTCACTATTATGTTGATCATGTTTTTGAGGTTTGTTCATGTTGTAGCTTATAAGGGAACTTCATTTCTTTTTGTGACCAAATAATACTCCATTTTATACATACAGCATATTTTGTTTATCCATTTATCTGTAGATGGACAGTTGGGTTGTTTATTTTGAACTATTTTGAATGATGCTGCTATGAACATTCACGTATGAGCTTTTGTGTGGGAGTGTATTTCCATTCCTCTTGGGTATAGCTGGGAGTGGAATTGCTGGGTCCCATGGTAACTCTATGTTTAATCATCTCAGAAATGGCTTGACTGTCTTCCATCTTTTCCGTCTTTGTCTGGAGACCATGCAATGGCCTCTTGATTTTTTTTCTTTGCCTCTAATGTTGTCCTTTTTCCTTCTGTCTTCTTATCGCAAAAAACAGGGAACAGAGTTTCCCACCCAACAGACACTTTCAGAGCCTATCTGGTGAATAGGAAGAGCACGGTACTGTCTAGGAAGCTGGTATTAAAACATAAACTGGGTCATGCGACTCACTGTCCGAAACCGTTCATCACACCTGAAATAGAAGTTCAGCTTCTCACTAGGATCTACAGGGTCCAGAAGGTGACCCTCTGCCTTGCCCTTCATCCTTACTATTTTTCAGTCACTCTGGTCTTCTTTGGACATTGTGTCTTTCCTGCATTAAACCTTTGTGCATATCAGTTATTTTCTTTTCTCTGCCTAAATTGGAACATAGCATTTTTCAAAAAAAGCTGGTTAAATAAATGAGTTAATAAATTTAATTCAATATGCTCAATGTATACCGAGCTCAAGGTCACTGAACTGGCTGATAGCAGAGTCCCAACAAGATTCTCCTATTGCAGGCCTGTTTTGTTTTTAATCTTCGTTCTAGATGATTAGCTCATATATTACAGACCCTTTTCTACCTCTGTATGGCAGTTTCTAAACCTTAGCACTGTTGGCACTAAGGCTGGGTGATTCTTAGTGGTGGGGGCTGTTCTGTGAATCATAGGGCGTTTAGCAGCATCTCTGGTCTCTACCTGTGACTAGTAACCACTCCCCACAAGTTGTGATGACCAAAAATGTGTTTAGACATTGCCAAATGTCCTTGGGGGGACAAAATCACCCAGTTGAGAACCACTGCTCTACAGCTCTTGTCTTGTTCAGTGAATATTGGTGCTTAGAATAGCCAAGGGTATTTTCCAGTCCCTACTCACCAGAGAGAGACTTTTGTCTGATTTCCCTTTAATAAGCGGGGAAATGAGACCAATATGAATTTAGAAGGAATTTTAACAATATAGTTAAAAATCCGAAAGGGTTTTATGATTAATTTGCAGTTAATCAAAGTATTTAGTCTATCAGATTCCCTGTTCTTCCAGAATTTTGGTCAATTGATATGAACTTAATGAGATTCTCAACCATCCTGGGTCAGGCAGGTAGTATGATCTTGCCCTTTAAGGAACCATTTATTCAAAGTATTTTTCTGGGTGGCTTGGAGC
The DNA here is from genome assembly GCF_048565385.1 of Saimiri boliviensis. Taxonomy (NCBI): domain Eukaryota; kingdom Metazoa; phylum Chordata; class Mammalia; order Primates; family Cebidae; genus Saimiri; species Saimiri boliviensis. Next base: position 135,983,689 of record NC_133449.1, on the reverse strand, counting down.
ATCCTTTCCCAGGATCAGAACTCCACAGCAGCCAGAGCAACAGGAAGGCAGAACAGAAAGAGACCGTGACAAATGGGGTCCATTTTCAAGTGTTTCATGTTCATTTCAGCAGCTCATGTACCTCTCTCCATCCAGCCTTAGGACTCAATCTGAGAAGCAGAAATGAACACAATTGCAGTGACTTTCCAGATCCAAGGTGCTCCCCGGCTCCTGCAGTGCTGTTTAAACTTAGGAGGTGGGTTGGAGGCTCCATTAATAACTGCCATGAAAATATGAGTGATCTTAGCTGGAGATGTCTAAGTATAAGATTCATCCTTTCCTCCTTGGCAGAATCAATAAATTTGCATGATGCATATTAAATGTTTAATTAAAACCCAATGCTAAAGCACTTTCAGGAAGTTATAAAAACCCTTTGGAGGGGGGTCTAGAGTCCAGGGGTGCTTGTGAGTTTTCCAGACATGCATCCATCCATCGGACTCCAGAGTCCACCTTAGTGCTGTTTCGCTTTGGTATCTGGGTTATTTTGCAGGTATTAGAGCTGCTTGACACAATGGTTCGATGACATTCAGATGACTGTTAAGATTTTAAACACTGGAGCCTTTAAGGGCAGAATCACCAAATTCCCTTCGGTTAGGATTCATGCTGGTGTCCACCTCTTGTCCCCCTCCCACAGTGGGAAGGGAGCTGGGTGCTAGCACAGATCCTGTGCTGGAGAAACACAAAGATCCCAAGAACAATTTGAAGCTCAAGAGGGCAAAGTGCTTAGAAATGGAATTTTGCTTTTTCGGCTCTAATTGCCAGGGAGATTGCCTGGGGTCTTGGCGCTGGATGCACACCCGAGCAGAGACACCAGGCTCAGATGGCGTGCTCTCGGTGCCCTGACACTGCAGGATGAAACCTTACTTGGTAGCTCTATTACTTGAATCTTCAGTTTGTGTGAATTGATGAAATTCATATCAGAATGGCCCCTTGCTGTTGGAGATGTCCCTCAATGATTTCCTCTGCCCTCCAAAGCAGGAAGTGTTATTGCTGAATGTTTTTTTTTTTTCTATTTGCTTATTCATTCATACATTCATTCCACATTCCACTCGCTCATTCCACAAAAGTCGATTTAGAACCCGCTATGGATTGTACACTGCATTTGTTCTAATAGTTGACTGTTATAGAGCATCTACTAAATGACAGCTACCGCTGTAAGCAAGTTCATTACATCACCCTCTTGAATCGCCAGAAGTACCCCAGAAGGTGGGAAAGGTGGTCATTTCTCCCACTCAGTGTTAATCTCTCTTGCTTGCTTTTCTGCTTGCTTATTTTTTCCCACATCCTGGTTTCTTTCACTTCCTATTTCCTTTTGCTTTCTCTTCCCTGTATCCTCAGCTGACTGCGTTTTAAAATGGCGGATGTTAGATTTTGAATGCACATTCTGGTATCTTTCCTTCTTACATTTAAAATCCAGTCCCTGACTCGGGGTCCAGCATCTGTTTGAGCCACACCCATGGGGCTCTCTGTTCCAGTTTTGCTAGTTTTCTTCTTCTGCCTCTCATGCTTGCTCCCATCCCAGGGACTTTGCACGTTCTACTTTCTCCCACAATCATTTTCCTGAATCTGATTTGCACTGTTGACCCTGTTTTGGTACAGCCTGGTGAGCTAAGAATATTTGTTTGTACTTGAAGGGTTGTTTTTAGAAGGAGGAGGAGGAGAGGGAGGAAAAAAGGAGGAACAGCAGCAGCAACAAAGACTGCAAGATAAATAAGGCTTAAAATATTTGCTATTTGGTTTTAACAGAAAACGTTTGCTGTCTCAGTTGATGTCTCCATCCTGAGACTGTGAGCTCTGTAGGGAGGGATATTTCTGTCTTGCTTACCATTTTTTCCCATGTGTCTAGTGCAATGCCTAGCACATAGCAAGTACTGATTTGGTCATATGGTAGAACGAATGAACGAATGAATGAATGAATGAATGAATGGTTCTCATCTTCTCACCTTTAAATCTCCCAGGGCTTTGCCTCTGAAGTCTATTTGATGTTCACACCCACCTTTTAGGTGATGGACTTCTTTCTCGTCTCTTACCCAGTGATACTGCCTCTCAACTCATGTGTGATCCTTCCAGTATCTCTCTCTAAATTTTCCCTCATCCGTGGCTTTTGTGGTCCAGGAAAAAAAAAAACAAGCAAAAATTGTTGTAAAATGTAAACCTGATTGTGCTTCAATCTCTCTCAAAAGCTGTAGCTCTCATCATCTTCAGGGTCAAGTCCAAACCTTCTAACATGCACAGAGGGAGGCTCACGGTCAGGCCCCACCACTACCTCCACTGGCGCTACACCCCTGCTCCCCTTCTGCAGCAGCACATGGCTCTCGGCTCCTCGAATACTTTCAGATCCCAGGGTGAGTTTTCTTTCTCTCACTTCTACAAGTCTTCACATTGTTCCTCCTACTTGTCCTTCTGGAACCATATTGCACCATGGCCTCAGGACACAGTGCAACTCTCACCTCCTCTGCGAATCTTTGACTCTTCAGGCCAACCTGGATGTGCTTCCTTCCTGCCCTGACGCCTCCCTGACTTAACGTCTGTCCATACACGGACAGTCCTGGGCTGTAATTACTCGTTTGAGCGTTTCTATCTCCCTTTAGTCTGGGAGTTTATTGAGGCCAGAACGATGCCTAAATTCATGTTGTATTCTTTGCACCCTTGATGGTCTGTAGCCCACGTTAAACACTTAGAATTGCAGCTGACAAACTGGTAAGACGAATGAATGAATGAATGAATGAATGATGACCAAAGTAATTTCCCTATAACAACATGGGGATGGAATCGCACGGTTTTGGAAATTTTTTTTTAAGTCTAGAATTCATTTTGTCTTCCCAACATCAAAACAAGGTTAGCAATTTCCTTTAAAACCCATGGCTAATTTACAGAAGGGATTTTTACAAAAACGTTTTCCTTCATTTCCACTGATGGTGATACCAAGTAGGGGGCAGGTACCTAGGTAGCAGCTTTGTGGGTGGCTTTCAGAGGTCCTCAGCCTTCCTTTCGACTAGGCACAAAGAACCAGGGAAGGTTTTATGGGTGGAAACCCTGCTGGCTCAGATTTCCAAGTTTGCTTCAAGTAAATTTCAAAGTTTTCAGGAAGGTGCAACCCTATTTATATGGACAACCAGTAGGAAACCCTAAAAAATTTGCCCAGTCCAGGGTGGTGCAAGCATTGTGAGCTCATTATTCACTCATTTTTCTATGTTAATTTATGGAACTATTATCATGATATTGTTTGGCCAAGAAAGAGAATCAATATTTAGCCGTCAGAGGTATCTTTGCTTGGATGCCTAGGCTGGAAATCAGTTGTGTGAGAAAGAATATTTTTCAGGCCAGTTTCTGAGCAGATGGAGATATTGGTAAATGAACACCTATGGTTAGGGGGTAGTGTGTATCAAACAGGTGCTACATGTAGCGTGGTTGAGAGTTTCAGTGGTCTGAGTTAGATGATGGCTCAAATTCAGCCTGCTAGAAACCAATTGCATTATTTTGGACAAATGTACATGCTCTCTATAGACCTCGGCTTCTTTGTTGAAAACTCAGCTGTTGCAAATGTTTAATGAGATAATGTGCTCACTATACCCAGCACAGTGCCTGGCACGCAGTAAGTGCTCTGTTTCCATCAGCTACTGTGGAAAGAAAGCTGATCTAAAGCAGGATGTGTCAGAACTTGACGTGTCAGAACCTTTAGGGTCTTCACAGGCCCCCCAAATGAAGTGGTATCTCGTACCCATTCCTACTGCAAAGGTCTCACAAACTCCCTCAAACTCTCGAAGTCATCCATGACTCAAGAAAAATTTTCTTACTGATGTAAAACAAAGGCAGGAGAAGAAATGCATCTGGGCCACAGAGGAGTGTTCTGTTATGGTGACAGTGCCTGCTGTCCCCTCCATAACTCACAAGGCACCTGGTCAGCTAGGTTCTATGATCTCTTGGGAATGCAGGACTAGATTTTGTGAGAAAGGTCCCAGCTGGAGAACACAGACTTGGGGCCACAAGAGGAGGGTGGGGATTGTGGAAATGGAGGTGCCACCAAAGGAGAGAATTTAGAGATGATATTAAGGTCAGCAGGTTAGGAGATTGTAGTTTTCAACCCCTCTACAGTCAAAGACGTACCCGCAAAGGTAGGAAGTGACAGCAGGCACTGTAGTGGACCACACACTCCGAATTTTCCGGAGACTAAGCAACTTTTCATGCGGTCTTTTGACAGCTGTCATTCAAGACGATTACAGATCCCCTCCTGCCACATCCACCCGGCTGTCTTCCTCACTGTTCCTTCCTTGGGATCACAGGCCATGCATCAAAGCAGGTTTTCCTGTAACCACACTGCAGCTATCCTCACCTTTTTGGGGCAGATCCAACTGCATTTTGAATAAATATTCTGCTAATGAAAAATGACCAGGATTCTATAATTTGCCTTCTTTGGCATTTTTATAAATCGAATGCATTACTTCTTTTTCTGATTATGACAGTACCTTTTGCTTAGTACAGAAAATTTAGAAAATACAAAAAAGGATAATAAACATATGAGTGATGATAACTTGGAAACAGTGGTTGCCAATAGCATTCTCCTTCAAGTTATTTATTGGAACGCATATGCGAACATATTTACACAAATATACAAACGCATAATTTAAAATATTTTTAAGAGAACTGGGATCAGATTGAAAGTAATTTTTATATCCCACTTCTATATAGGATTTAATATCCTACTTTCCACTTCATAATATACCAATCCATACCTTTCTGAGTCATTGAATACTCTTTGAAAGCATGTCCTTATTGGCCACATAAAATTTAATCACGTGATTATAACCATAATGTATTGGATTATTTTGCTTATTTGTGGCCATTAAGATCCTTTTCAATTTTTCAGTAATATACCAACTGTTTTGACCCATATCCATGTACACGATTGTTGAATATCTGATCATTTCCCGAAGATAAACATAAAAACTTTGGGTCCCTAGGCAAAAAGGTATAAATATTTTAGGGATTTGATAGGACAAAGTTATTTTCTAGAAAAGTTGCATCTGTTTTCTGACTGTCGCTAATGTAATAGGATGCACAGTTTAAAAAAATCTACATCCATTTGAAAAACGGTGTCTCTCTTTTAACAGCATTTTAACAGCCTGTCTTGGAATTTTTTCCCTTGACAACTCTGAATTCTTGTTCAAACCCAGGGGCATCCCCCAAAAGTCTCCCAAGTAGCAAACAAGGGACTAATTAGGCAACTCTGTGTACATATCTACATTTGTTTATCTGTAAAGATAGCCATATGCATGTTCGCCTAGTTACATAGCACATATGTCAAAGAACAGCAAATACCAAATCCAGTTCACTTCAAAAGAGAAGATGAAGGGCAACTTTTGGGAGTCCTGCTCAAATCGTTCGTTATATAAATTAAGAACTCAGTCATAAGCTATGGTGCCTGGTCCACAGCCAAGAATAGCAGATCTTGTTGAGCTGAACCTCTTTCATAAAGAGGAAATAGAAAGAAACCTAAATGGAGTGAGGCTATACCAGATCGGGTATTGGGCTCCACTGTGTGCATCCATCATGCCTTCAAAGGTATTCTTTTCTCCAGTTCTGTGCATAGAGAAGTCAGTGTCAAGGCTAAGATTTGCCAAGGCCTCCAGGCACTGCAATTTGCAGAGAGAAGATTTGAACTCTGGTCAGCCTGCTCCACGTCACTGTGTTTTGTCACCAATTCCTCTAGATGCTGTCCCTAAAGCAGATCTCCGCCCACAGCAGCCACCTGGACAGCACATCCTTCTATCGGCTTTTATTCCCTGCTCTTTCAGAATCACCACTCCTCCCCTTGTACTTCCCAGTTCAGTTCCCAGATAAACTACCTGACCACAAGGGCTTATTGCAGACTTTCTTTTTGGGGTCTCCAAACTGAGACATTTACTTAAAATACCTGCATCTGCAGAAGGACCCAGTGGGCCAAGGCACTGCCCAGGCGCAGGTTTCCATTCCCTTCTTGGGCCTTCAGATTCCCCAGGGGCAATTTCACTGTGTCCTGCTGGGCCGAACCTCCCCTGGGAGCTACACCTGACGAAGAGTTTCACCTTCCTCACAGCCGGGCCTACGCATCACCACGAGTGAGTCACAAGCGAACAATGGAGACATCTCCCCTGGCTGCTGGGCTCTAGGTCCTCAAACCACACTTACGTTTTTATATACGTGTTGGGATGATTCAGCGGAAACTTCTGGCCAAACGGATCACCATAGCAACTTTCAGTAGATATCCAGCATGCAAATTAGAGAGTGGAAAGAGACACTTTCTCAATAGCTCCAAACCACCATCCTCTGAACCCTTCATGGATTGAATAATAGATACTTTGAAGGTTTAAACTTAACAGTCAGCTTAATGCAGATTCAACACCTGGCTGGGTCTGCTGGCATCTTCAGATGCTGAAACAAGAAAAGCAAACTGGCTTCTAAACAGGGTTGAGCAGGGAAGACATCCAGCAGAGTCTGGGGACAGATTTACATGTGTCCTATGTCGTTCGTAAGCCTCAAGATCTTGGCCAAATTATGAGTTTGTGGAGTGATTTGGCCATATTTGTGGCCAAATTAGTCTACAAATTCTCCAGTTTGTATGCTTTCTTTCGCAAAGCTGAGCTACTTGCATTTTCTCCTCGTATACCCCATTCTTGCTCCTGCCTTGCTTTGGATTGCACAGTCCCTGACTTGGAATGTTCCTGTTTCTCTAAGCGCTAGGGTTTTACAAAGCTCCAGAGTTCTACAAAATGGGAATAAAACTTCTTTAGGGATACAGTGTGTCTGAAAAAATGATCAGAAAGTACTTCACATATACTCATCTCTCAATAAATGGTAGTTATTGCTAATACTCTCTTTGGAACTTCTGAAGCTTATTATTATTATTTTTTTGCCTTTAGGCCTCAGTCTTTTACTGAATGCCAGTTGTGTGAAAAATGTGATGTGGGTATCTAGAGATACAAATGCCAACATGGCGGCTGCTCTGAAGAAGCTCCAGGAGTTGCTGAGGATGGGAAGGGGTTATGGGTCTTAGCTGTGACTGGGATAACTCAGGTTCTCAGTGAAGGCCTCTCACTTAAAAGAACAGTGTGTGGTACACAGATTTCAACTTACAAAGCAAATGGAGTGTTGGGGAAGATGAAATTATTCTAACATCTTATTCATTGCGTCAGATAGGAACACCTATGGCTACAAGCAACAATCAGTTAACAGTGGCTCAGACAAAGGTTAATGTTCTCTCTCTTTCTCTCTCACACACACACAACTGTAGAGGTAGCTGACTGCTTGTGTTAGTTCAGCGGTTTAGTAATATGAAAGCTAGCACCTCAGCAATTCTGATGTCTTTTCCTTCTTGCTTGTCACTTTACCTTCCCAGGGTGGCTGTTCATGTTCCAGCCATCATGTCTGCATTCCAGGTAGTATTTTTTTAAAAGAGCAGAAATTGATGGTAGCCTTGAAATGCTTACATCATATTGGTGACAACTGAGTTGCATGGCTATTCCTAGCTATAGTAGAATCTAGAAAAGCAATTTTTTGGGGTGGAAATCCTTTGCCTACATCGTATGCTCCCATATGCATGGACCTGGGATAGATCCTGTGGATGAATAGAGAACTAGGCACAAGTCATGGTTCCTGACCTAAGGAACTCCTAGCCTAGCTAAGGAGGCTGGAAGCCAATCAAACAGGAGCATGAGTATGACAAATTTTAAATTGTCTTCATCTATCCTTCAAATCCTTGGACAGCCTGATGAGAAACTAGGCTTAGGCTCTCAGCTTGACTTGACCAGTGACCCCTGGGAGGAAGCATGTATGTGACCCACATTCAAGGAGTGGGGGAAGGAGGTATCCTAGGTCTTCCTGCAGGCTTCCTGACTCTTAGTCTAGCAGTTCGCTCTTTCACACAGCTCAGCTCTGATGCAGGGGTTCAAAGGACGTGGGTCAGTGGGGAGAGAAGCCAGGCCCTGATAAGGTTTTTGTGACCCTGGCTTTGTCTCTTCCGGAAAGAGTGTGAAGGTCATTCATGTTCTTTGGTACATTGGGTCCAAGGAGAGACGTGAAGAATGACAAAGAGAGTCTACTCAATGTGGACCTCTGGAGCACCCGATTCTATTTGGTTGACTCATTTTGTATCATTTGTGTCCTGGCAGGAAGGAGTCCACCTGGGTAATGTGAGGAAAGTTTTGATCATGGGCATGTTTACAAAGCCCCAAGTATAAGGAAAACCTACGGGAAAGTGAGATTTGCTGGGGCTACCATTTTCAGGGCACCTGTACCACCACCCACTGCTGGGGAAGGTAAGGAAAGGGAGGGAGTTCAAAATTCAGAGGGTAAATGGGATGAGAGGAATTGAGAGAACAAGTGAGAGAGAGAATGAGAGAGGGAAAGAGAACGCTGGCTAAGCTGGCAGTGCAGCCCGACCCTAGCTTCTCATCGCCTTCCAATGTCTCTTGTAGGCCTGACCCAAAGGGAAACCCAGCCAGAGGGCCTGGAGAGCCCATTGATCACAAAGACTTGCCTCCCAGAGCACAGTACTGGGTGGAGAAAGGCAGAGGACTGATCCGGAGAGAGGGACAAAGAAAAAGATGCTCAACACAGATTTCAGTGAGAGCGAAGAGGTGGTGAGCACACCCTCAGCCATTACAATATCCCCACTAGTGAATGTTCTAGAAGCTTCCATAGAGCACTTGAAAGTGGGGCTTGTGCTTAGGACAAAGCCCGTTTGCCATGGGTGCTCTGCCTTTGAATGAGGCCCCTGATGGCTGCCGTCCTCCTCATCCAGCTCCAGGTCTCCACTCCAGGACAAAAGAAATGCACAATGTTGATTTCCCCTTTAGCATCCTCCAGGTCATTATGCTTTGGTGATAGATACTCAGGGCCCATTTTGCCAATGTATTCTTTTCATCAAGAAATCATATAATTGAAATTGTAAGAACTCACATTTTGCTAAGGGACTTGGGTTAAAAGAAGGGACACTTTTTATACATTTTTTAAAAAAACGAATTCAAGTCTTTCATGGTAGTGCAGCAAGGAACCACATGATTTGCAGAGAGTCAGTAGACATTTAAAACAAAACATCTACAAGAGGCAGAAGAAAGTATATATGCGTATCAATTTTATATGTGTATATTGTGTATGTTGATACACGTGTGTATTCATTTACCCACTTCCCCAAATCGACCCACCAGCTCAGTCTAAACAGAGGTTACGGTAGCCACATTCACAGGGTTAATCTGTTTCTTTCACAATACCAGTGAAAAGTGATGTCAGAAGCTTCTGTGCCTTCTCCAGAGTTGCTTCTACCCTAAGGACTAGTTGTTGGTTTCTGCTGCTTGGGAAATGGGTTGTTAGGAGTGGTCAGGCACGCTCCTGCAGACACTTCAGGCTCCATTTTTTAGAGGCTCACTGGTAATTCCGACACCAGGTTTCAGGTTTAGCAAGAGGTTCATAAAACTATTCTCAAGGTATAATGATTAAAAAAAAAAAAAAATCCAAGCTTCAATGAGGATCAGCTTTGCCTCTCCCAACTTGCCCTCACAGACATTAAAAGGGTGGGACTTTTTATGTCTGAAGAGAAGGCGTTGTCTCTGGCAGGAGACACAAGCCACCTGATAGCATCATTTGCAATATTAACATGGTGGCAGAGGGAGAGGGAGAAAGAGACCAGGTGATGAGGAGATGTTTCCAGTGTGGGACACACCAGCAAATTGAGACGGGGTTCTACAGGAGCAAGTTCACTGATCTCACAGGCATTCGCTGGGCACCTTCTGCATGTCCAACTGTGCGTGGCATAGCATTTTCTGCCCCCCAGGAGGTGTCTGACAGGTGGACAGAAAGACACCAGCAAATCAGAGATCCCAGTGTGAGTCATGATGTAGCCTGTGAAAGAGGGAAGCACGGGATGCCCCAGACCCAGTGCCAGGTTGCATCACAGGCAGAAATATCTGGGCTTCACATATCAGCAAAGCATCTCTCCTTCCCCCCACTCCAAAGAGCTCTGTTGACAGCAACTTAAAACACAAATCAAAGTCATCATCATGGGAGAAGCTCAACTTCACTGGATTTTGTTTACTTGAGTCTGATATTGCTTCCATTTTTAATTACATGGAGGGTGACCATCTTTCATCTTCCAGTTCTTGGAGTCTTAATCCACTCACACTTGGAAGCACAGAATCCTCTCTCCCTCCATATCTGGGGGTTTGGGGAAAATATTAGAGTGGGGGCGATACCTGAAATGTATCATGCTCCAAAGCAAGACAGGGACGGGGTATGCTGAGAGAAAGCAGTGATGGAGATTTCTGGATGTTAGCATCCTTGACTGACAATCCTTGGGTTTCCAAATGTCCTCTTCCCATCCAAGTGTCCGTTGGGATGGGAAATGGGAGGTGACAGCTGTGGGCCAGTAGTGTTTCAATTAGATGGCACCATCTAGCACTCAGCTCAAAGTCTGGCCTGGAGTGGACTCTGGAAATGCACGATTATTGTTGCTGTTGCCATTCTTATTATTATTGATACTTATCTCTTGAAATACAGAGCATCAGTGTTCCTGCTCCACATTTTGAGAGGATGTGTGGTGCTATCAGGATTCCACGTACACATACTGATTCATTCACTCAGCATTCACCCAATGTCAACTCCTAGCATGGTGGTGGGTCTTGGGGCACTGCCAAGCTGTAGGTCTCACCTGAACTTCAGCCTTCTCCCTCCAGAGTAAGGCACTTAGGCAGAAGAGTCTGGGGGTTACTTCTGACATGGGGCAAGGCCTCGGAGAGTGAAGATGCATAGGAGAGCTTCATTGGAGACCCAGAACTCACACAGCGAAGGAATCCCAGGGCTGTCTAGCCACCCAACAATAAAAATGCCCTCTGAAATCTCTCCCAAACGAATCTTACCCTGAAACCAGCACATCATTTTTTTTTGCTATTTGCGAACTTGCTTTCAGGCACATTGCTGATGGCACACTAGGAAATGCTGAGGAGTCAGGCAGGGAAATAATGTTTATGGCATGTCTGTTACATGCCAAATCCTAGCATTCCACATGCACAATCACTCTTCATCTTCAAAACTCTAGGTGTTGGGTGGAATTCCCTCCTTAAGTTATAGCTGAAAAACTCACACCTAGAGAGGTTAATTCATTTCCAGGACATGACAGAGCACACAAGAGCCTTATAAGAACTTAGCTCTGCCCCATGTTGTCTGGAGCTTTCCTTCTTCTTCTATGTGATGCAAAATTGGACCAGGAAAATTGCCCTGGACTTCTGCCAATGGAGCTCTAAGAAACCACACAGGAAATAGGCTATAGGCTACCACCATATACCAGCTGCTTTCAATGGGGTTTTAATGGCATCTATGTTATTCTCAGGAGAATTCTGAGTATACTTTTCACCAGAGAGACCTCAGACTTCAACCTAGTGGGTCTGGACTTTGTAGAAAGACCTTAGGTTGGCTGGGCCAGGGGAGGTGATAACACCAGGCAGGTGGATTATGTCAGGAGAGAGCCAAGTAAATATTTGCTAAGGCAAGTCACATCTAAGGATGGGTTAGAGGATTCTAGTGGTCCTAGAGCAGTGGGCTATGTGGCCAAAACATCATTACCCATTTGTGGTTACCACAGATCCAACCAGATTGCCTCAGAAGGAAACCAGCCTGCATTCAGAGTAAACAGTTAACTCTTCTGGGCTGGAAGAAATGATTATTCAAAAGTTGGTCCCCACATACAAATGCAAATGACATCCTGAGACACATGAATGCTAATTTCTCCAACGAAGTCTGTAGACAAATGCTAGTCATTAGAAACATTTCCGTGCATTTATATTAGGCTGTCCTCTAAAAGACTTTTTAGACAAATATGTCATCAAGATATTCAAAACCATGTAATCTTATCCAAAGTTTCATCTATCAACAGTACAGTCTTCATCTCTTGCAGCTGTGTGTCAGAATGCGCGGGGAGATTACTCAGCTGATGTAGCGGAGCTGGGGAGGGGCCGCAGTTTTGGGGGTCCACATAGCGCCTCAACAGGAGGGTCTGGATTTTCAGGTGGTCCAGGCCTTGTAGCCACAGGTGAGTGATCTGAGGTGGGTGAAGCATGACCTCTAACAGGTAAAGAGAAGCATCCTTCTCCTGGGCAACTCTACATTGGGCTGCCCTTGCCTATGAGTGCTACTGAGATGACAGATTAAATAAAAGCAGGGTAGCTGGGAGCTCCAGATCTTGTCTTCACTAACTTCTGCAAGGCAAAACCTCCGGCCTGTAGCCAGCGAGGCTGGGGGTGAGGGGAGATGGTCAGACTGAAGTGACAGCACTCTCAAGCACTCAATGGAGGGCTGGGCTTTAAGGCATTTCTCTGTGCATGTGTACATTTCTCTCCTCTTCCCTTCTCTTCTGCCCCTCTTCCCCTCTTCCGCTGTCTCCTCCCACCCTTTTCCCTCTGTTCCTTTTCCCTTTCCTGCTGTCCTTTCCGTCTTCTTCTTGGGAAAGGGCGTTTGTTAAAAAGGGTGCTCAGAGGAAGGCTTCATTATACCCCTGGGGATGCAAATGTTACTGTTATTTGGTTGTTTCCTGAGCTTGGGTCACTTTATTTAGTATGTGAATGGATGGTGGCTTTTGGCAGTGACAGAGGAACATTTTTCTTAATTATGTGATTATATAAACCCATCAAATAACTTATTTATTTTTAACATATTTATCTGCAACATATTTATCTGCTTATTCGAACATTCATTCATCCATCTATCCATCCATCCATCCATCCATCCATCCATCCATTTATTCTCCACCTATTGATAACAGTGTCTGAAGAATGCAAGAGTATATTGCATTACTATTACCCCATTTTTGTGACTGGGGCATAAAGAGGTTAAAACATTAGACCAAGATCACCCATCTAATAAGGGATGGTGGTAAGACTGACTCATTTGTTCTCTGGTTCACTCCATTTAATCCATTAACAGCCATTTCTTGAATGTCTGCCTTGTATTAGTTATGATGGGAGGATAAAGTTTTCTCAGACTTGTCCCTGCCCTTGAGGAGTTCACAGTCATGAATCAGAGCCAAACACCATGACTCTGGCTATGAGGCTGGCGGTGAGCTGCATGTCTTGAAAAGGTGTGGCCCAAATGCAATGGCAGCTATAAACTGGTGCAGAAATCCACCAGCTGAGGTGCCTGGAGCGGAACTGACATTGTCAGGGGTGGCCAAGAGAAACCGTTCTTACCATCCAACTTCCATGGAAACCCCACCCCAGGGGTACCTTCTGTTTACCAATGCATAGCCTGCGAATCTCATTCTAACAGCTGCTGCTTTGCAAGGGGATTCAGGAAAGGACAGGCCTGGATGAGGACCAGCCCCTCTGTAAATGGGCATTGTATAGCTACACTTGGTTCTTCAGACAGTACTTCTGAGAGCCAAGGACATAATCTGCCACTGTTGGATCACACCTGCCAAGGGCATGGATATCTCCAGAAAGCATCACGAAATAGTGGGAGGCGTGGGAGGCATTCTGAGGGAGGAAACAGTTTGTGCAAAGACACACAGACTTGAATGGTGATGGCATGATAGAGTAAGCTGGTTTCTGCTCTTGAAGCACAGGTAACATATGATGGGGTAGGTAATGGCGGGCGTAAGGAATATCTACACAGTTAAAATTAGGCTTCCCTTGTGAAGGGTTTTATGTATCAGCTGAAGAGTCTGGAATATAAAGAAGTCATAAAGGTATTTGGGCAGGGGAAATACATAGCCAGATTAGCATTTCAGAAGGAATTCTCAGCAGTGGATGAGCAAGCTGGGAGGCAGGGGCACTACTCATTAGCTGGTTGCTGTAATATTAGAGATGAGGTCCTATCATAGACCCAAGGAGTAGGAATGTGATACAGACAGCAGATTCTCAACATTTTTGAAAAGTAGAATGGAGACGATGTGTGATCGATTGGCATATCAGATAAAGAAGAGGGAAGAGCTAAGCTCCGTTCTCAGGTTTGTAGCTTAGGAACTTGTGTGGATAGTTATTTGTCAAACCTGGTTAGGAATCATGAGAGAAGAGGCTAGCTTTGAGGAGTATGAGACGCCCAGGGGACAGTCTGGTGGAGTCATCTAGTAGGTAGTTGAAAATCTTCCTCTGGAGAAGAGAAGATAAAGTTCTGGCTAGCAGTGGAAATTGGGCAGTCATCAGCAAACAGGTAGCATGCCATTAATTGCTATTTCTGCACCCATAGCAGACATCGCTAATCAATCGTGGAATTTTATTGTTTCACTGTGCCTGGCTGCTTAGGCACAGTGATTTAGGCCTCTGTTTCCAACAGACTGGGAATAGCATGGACATTGAATTCTTTTTCCTGGCTATTACAGTGGCAATGATGGAAGTCACTGAGAGACTGGGAGTGCCCTACGTGGTAAGTGAAGTGCATTTAGGAGACACAGCTGCAGCTGAAAGAGTGCTGGCTATGATAAAGGAGGACCTGTGTTCAAACTCCACTGTCGTCACTCAGGGCCTCAACTCCCTAGCTCTTATTTATTCATAAAACATCGATAACAGAATAGTACCTCCTAAAATTTTGGGCAAGATTACAGTCATATAAAGTGTTTAGAACAACACGACCCATGCTAAATACTGAATAAGAAGGGCAAAAGAAACTGAAAATTAAAAGGGTTTCTCGGAGACTATACAAATCCGATTTCCCTGGGACAGCTGAACTCAGACGGCCTGACTTGAAATACTTCTCATCACAAGAGATGAGCTGGCACTGGAGAGAAGGCTAAATTCTTCTCCCATCCTAGACTCCGTCCTCTGCATAGGAAGGTTGCAGTTTCCATGGATGTTCTGGTATCTTCTCAAACCCAAATGTGGTTTGGGGTCTGAATTCATGCAATTCTACAACTTCACCTCCTAATTTTAACAGTTCCTCTGTGTGCCGTTTGGAAAAAGGGATGGACACCTTGATTCAGCATGGTGGCTGCTGGGTCTGAACTTTGCTCGCCAAGAATGGCAGATGGATATGTGTTTGCTTCCACCCAGGAGAAAAACGAATAAGAGTTCGATTCCTTCGGACCAAGAGGTTGCTTTTCATTTCAGGCTACCAAACACGTGTCATTGCAGAGAGGCCTTATGGCATGTTTAGAGAAGCATGTTACAAAAATAAATACATATAATTTATTTATTTGTCTGGTTTGCTATTTCCCGATGATTCTCCTCAATCTAAAGGCACAGTTACAGTCCTTTGGGTGTAGTATAGCATATAAAGTGTTTGAGAAAGAGCCGTCAAGTTTATGCAGCAAGTATCAAATTTATCTGTGTAAATAAATGATTACGTTTTCTAAACAGCGTCTCTGCTCAGTGAGCCTTTAATAATCTTGCCAAGAGATGGGAACCACTCACTTTCTATGCGCTCCATAGCCACAGAGCGGTTGCTCCTTTTTGGCAGTAGAGGGGGTGAACTTCGAATGTTATTTTTCCCAGCAAATGTGCATTTCTCTGAATGCAAAGCATGACATGATTTCTTAGTTTGGACACAGAATTTCTGGTGACCTTGCAGGGAGGGTGCCAAGCCCTCAAGTTGTGACTAGTCACAACAAATGCCAAGACCCTGGCCGGCCCATTGGTATTTCTGGAACAATCTGTGTCCTGGTGATCTCCTGTTGGGTTTGCATAGGCTTCGTTTCTCAGAACATGGAGTCAAGAACACGTGCTTAGTCTTGACTTTGAATTCCCTGCTAGTGTGTTGGTGGGTATGTGTGTGTCCGTTTGTAAGAACATGAGCAGTGATGTATTTGTTTTTGTGCTTGAGAATGTGTGCATGTTTTGGTGTGGATAGAAAGAGAAGAAAGACCAGAAAGACAAAGATGGAGAAATAAGAGAAAGTAAAGGGAAGAGCAGTGAAGTTCATGGTCGTCTCTCAGGAAGGGTGTTATCACGATTTAACCATTCTATCATTCACAGTCCAGCACTCTGTGTCTGGCACTGTTGTAGGTCTGGGAATACAGCAGTGACCCAGGTCCACAAAGTCCCTGGTTGCATGGGACTTTATCATCTTGTGAGAACACAATCAATAAGTGAGTGATTAAATCAGCAAATTTCAGATAAATTGGCTAGCCCAATTATGGATTAAAATACTGCTTTCTTGTCAGCTGGGGTGATATGATAACTTTCCAGAGGCAACTCCTATCTCAGAATATTCCTTCTCTGGAATATTCATCTCTGGAATAAAATCTCTGTACACAAAGCCTACTCTTACTAGACAACTCCATTCCATGTAAAGTTTGTTTTCTTAAGTTCTCTTTACTTCCATGGTTCCTAATCGGGGTAATTTTGCTCCTCCAGGGAACATATCTGACAAAGTCCAGGAACACTTTGGTTTTTTTGTTTTTAAATTTTTTAATTTTTTGAGACAGGGTCTCACTCTATCTGTCATCCCGCCTGGAGTTCAGCGGCATAATCAGGACTCACGGCAGCCTTGGCTTCCCAGGTTCAACCAGTTCTCCTGCCTCAACCTCTTAAGTAGCTGACATCACAGGCACAGGCCACCATGCCCAGGGGCACTTTTGGTTATCTAGACTGGGAGATGCTACTAGAATTCAGTGGAAGCCATGGATGCTGCCAAACACCCCTTCTGCCCATGCACACGCTACCATGCCCATGCCGGCCCTCTTAATCAAAGAATGATCAGCTTCCAAACATTAATAGTGTAGAGGACAAGAAACCCTGGTTTGCACATTTCCTTTCTGTTCCCTCCACAGTGAGCAGCTACACCTTCTTGTCTCCTGTATCCACAGTAGTGACACCTTGTAGCTGTTCCATAAATATTTGCTGGCTAGTAGTGCCTAGATCAATGCTTAACACACAGGGAGTGGCATGAAATGTTTGCTGAGTGAATATATGATCAGCTCTGTGACTTGATAGCCTTGTGACCTTGTTGAGTCATCTAACCTTTCTGAGCTTCCACAACAACCCTCATCACCCCCAACAAAGAATGATCAAGCTCAAATGTCAGTATTGCCAAGATTGTGAAAGTCTGACATGAGAACCAGAGGCCGAACTGGGATACCCATAACACCAGGGCTTGTTAGCCTGTGTTTATGTGTGCGCGTGTTTGAGATTTGCCAGGAGACCAGGAAATATTCCTTTGAGAAAAACCTGCAACACAATGATTTGTCATTTTCCATAGGAAAACTCCCCACTCTGGACAGTGAGTTTCGATCCCATACAACCTCTTGTGGGAGCTGCGGGCAAAGGCTTTTGCCCAGTTGCTTGCAGAACCAGGGGTGTGAAAAGCCAGTATCCTTGGAAACTCAGGGCTTACCTTGGTGATTGGTATTCTCAGAAAACCCCACCTTTCCTGTCTTAGAGCATTTGTTAAAAATGTATTTTCCAGACCGGGTGCAGTGGCTCACGCCTGTAGTCCCAGCACTTGGGAGGCTGAGGCAGGCAGGTCACGAGGTCAGGAGATCGGGACCATCCCAGCTAACACTGTGAAACCCCTTCTCTACTAAGAAAAATACAAAAAATTAGCCAGGCATGGTGGCACGCGCCTGTAGTCCCAGCTACTCGAGAAGCTGAGGCAGGAGAATCGCTTGAACCTGGGAGGCCGAGCAGCTGCAGTGAGCCAAGGTCACGCCATTGTACTCTAGCCTGGCGACAGAGCAAGACTCCGATACATACATTTTCTAACAACATAAAGCATCAGCCTGAAATTTACTCTGCCTGTAAACTCTGCCCTCTGAAACCATCTTAACTCACTCATGAACTCCTTCTGAACAGGATAGCAGCATACTCGGTACCTGAATGCGTTTACTATCAGTGCCGTCTGAGGCAAGGGGTGTTGGGAAGAAAAACAGACACGAAATATCTGGGAAATCTGAGACATTGTTTTAAAACAACAGTTTTTTAGGGTGTTTGATTTACTATTCAACCGAGCACAGCTGCCGCTGGGAAAATAGGATGCGTGCCAAGCCAAGAGAGCTGGAGGAGAGGGTCTGGGAGAGGGGAACAAAGGAATCCACAGTGTGTTTGCACACTTAACATGTTAACTTCACTCCAGAAAAATCGGCACAGCTGACCATTCCTGGGAAGCCATCGGCTCGTGTTGTTGGGTTGCTGTTTATCTGCTGAACTGCTGTTTTCCCCACTGCTGTTATCTTCTTTGTCTTAATTAAAGAGATTTAGGGGACTGCCCTGCCTTCAAGGTGCAAATTTTTCATCAGTGCTTTGACAATCACTGACGGCCGTTTTCTTCATTCGGGCATCCAAATCACCTACACGTTGACTTGGGATTTCTTTTTAAATTGAAGTAAAATTAACATAACATAAAAGTGACCATTTTAAAGCGCACTATTCAGTGGCATTTTGAACAGTCACAATGTTGGGCCACCATCACTTCTAGTTTTCCAAAATATTTTCATCATCCCATAAGAAACTTCATACACTTTGTACATTAAGCAGTCACTCCTCATTTTTCCTTCTCCTCTGGCAACCATTCATCTGCTTTCTGTCTTTGTGGATTTACCTGTTCTGAATGTCTCTTAGAAATGGAATCACATACAGAATTTTTTTTTTGAGATGGAGTTTTTGCTCTTGTCACCCAGGCTGAAGTGCAATGGCACAATCTCAGCTCACTGCAACCTCCTTCTCCCAAGGTTCAAGCGATTCTCCTGCCTCAAACTCCAGAATAGCTAGGATTACAGGCACCTACCACCATGCCTGGCTAATTTTTGTCTTTTTAGTAGAAACAGGGTTTCACTATGTTGGCCAGGCTGGTCTTGAACTCCTAACTTCAGGTGATCCACCCACCTTGGCCTCTCAAAAGGCTGAGATTATAGGTGTGAGCCACCACACCCGGCCATAGGGGATCTTTTGCGACTGGCTTCTTTGACTTTGCCTAACATTTTTGAGGTTCATCTTCATGTTGTCAGTGTTTCGTTCCTTTTCATATTTGAATAATATTCCAATGTATGGATAGACCACATTTTATTTATCCACTCATAGTTGATGATCATTTGGACTGATTTCACTTTTCAGCTACTGCAAATAGTGGTATCATAAATATTTTTGAACAAGTATTTGTTTGGAGACCTGTTTTCAGTTCTTTTGGCTATATACCTAGAGGAGGAATGGCTGGGTCCTGTGGTCATTCTGTTTAACTTTTTGAGGAATTGGCTAGTGTTGGTGTTCAATCAGCTAACAAGTCCTCCCCACAAGACAAGGCCAGAGTTCAACCTGGGGGCAGAGAGTGAGACAATGCTGGCTGTGTGCCCAGCAATAAGAAGGCCGAAGGGACTCAGAGACCTCCACAGAGCTCCTAGTTTTATAAAATGAAGAAACAGGGATTCAGTGAGGGTTAGCCACTTGCCCAAGGATACAGAGCTCAGGGGAAAAAAGTAATAAACCTTATGAGGTCTGCAAATCCATCTGCCTTCTTCATGTGCAATGGAAGCCGTTTTACCAAATTCAAAAGGCTGTTGGTTTCCTCCCCAACAAAGCAAAACCTTTCAAAAAGTAGTGCCCCCAGCTCAAGGAGAAAAATTCCTTCCCTTTTTGGGGGAGCTTATTTGATCCAAGATTGACAACAGGCAAGGAAGGTTTCCTGCAGCCTAGGCAACAAAAGAAACAGAGGTTGGCTTTCTCTGAAAGATCATTTGGTGACCTGTGTTACTGGGAATGAACCTTTCTCTAACAGTTACAAATTCATTGCCCTTGTCCATTCTCCTGGCCTAGTGTTTTCCCCTAGGGGGAAAGTAACTCCCTTTTCTTTCCATAAGATATTCTCCTCTTTAGAGAAAAAGCTGGAGCAGGAGAAGAAGCCAGCCATCTCTCAGCATTCACCATGCCGCAAATAAATTCTTACAGACTATTCGCCCAACAATTCTATGAGTTAAGTCGTGGTGTTATTTTCATTCTGATGGGGCGCCTGACATTTAGAGACTAAAAAACTTGCACAAAATTTTTCAGCCAATAAGTGGAAGAATCCAGGTTCAAATGGAGAATTTGCTGCATCTAAAATCTGTAGCATGCAGGCTTTCCATCAGGCCAATCATTTATCAATCACTTCCTATTACTGAGGGCTCTAGAACCTCAGGCTATGTGCTTTCCCACGTGGTCTTACTTCTTCATAAAATGTTAGCTTATAGAAAAGGACCTGGAGGTTCAGTGAGGTCACACAGTCAATACTAGTTGAAGACACTGATTGTAGAGCTACCCAATTTCAAAGCCCTGCTGAGTTGACAATATTTTATACTATCACTTTGTCCAATATGGTGCTGGCTCATTCCAGGATCAGGGCCAGGAGAAATGGCCTCCAAGGAATTCTGCTAGTTGTGTCATAAATGTCTGACAATTTCATCTTACCCTGACTCTAGTCACTCATTGGTTGTATAGTTAGCAGATTCTCACACTAGGATGGAGGTCTTGGAGGGATATGATTTGCTAAATTGCTAATAGTTGGTGATTTTTCCTAAGATAAATTAAAGAGAAAATGTTTTTGATGGAATTGGCAGTTTGTCTCAGCAAGGGCCAAGGTATAGTATCTCTGTGTTAGACAGGGCATGTGTTGCCCAGTGGGCAACAGATATGTTTGCAAACATGTATGTTGTCAAGCAGGTAGGTGCAGGTTTGTGCATGTGGACTCATTTAGTGTTTGTCCAAGTATATTTGTGAGTATGTGTGTATGGGGTGGGACTGCTAGGGGAAGACAGAGTGAAAGATATCAGAAGCAGGTTCCCCACTACAACTGATTCCTGCAGGCCTTGGATTAGAAGAATTGTCTCTGGGGTCTTTTGAGGGTGAGCCCCTGTGTGTCTACAGAGACCATAAGCCTGGATGTAAACAACAATTTCCTTGTACCTGTGACCTGGTTCCCTGGAAAGGGTCTCCATCTGGCCTCAGTTACTCCATGACTTGCTTGTCACTTGCAACTTCAGCCCCATTGTGGGTGTGGAATTTGGCTGTGACCTTTCCAGCAACCCCAGAGCATTGGACCTCCAAATTCTGGAGCTTGCCTGTGAGCACCTTGACAAGCATGCGGAGTCTGTCTCCGCTTCGAGAACCAGGCTGAAATGATTTGGAACTACATTTCAACAAACTCGCTATGTGGTTCAGATGCAGATGATGTGGACGGCACTTGGAGAATCTCTGGCTTAGAGAGTGTTCAGGGACTGACTGACATGTGTCCATTCTGAGCCTCTATCTTCAAGAAGATGCCTCTAACATGTTCCATGATGGTCAGTGGGGAAGTATATGGGCCGGAACGGGCAGTGACCTGGCTGAGTCTGAGAGTCATTTGATGTGAAAATTGGATTCTATTCCCTCTCTTTGCTGAGCAACTCAAGACACATTCCCAAATTACCTTCCCATTTTGTGATAAACCCTTACCTTTTAGTAAAGAGACAGAAAATGGTTTAATTGGATGTCTCTTCTCTGAAACCAATGAAATAACAAAGAACAACAAAACATGTATTACAGATGACACTCAGCAAATCTCTTTTTTTTCTGAAGATCATAGAATCCACTGAATTCAAGAATGCTTTTAGAGTTAAAATTCCATCTTGCCAAATGCAGACTATGGTCTTTTGCAGCAAGGGTTTGTAAACAAGAGTGATGATCTTCTTATCCATGAAAGATGACCTTTTCAACTTCTCATGTAGAATCCACTCTGGCTGGAAAGTGTTTCTGTGGTTGTTGCTTTGTGTTTTTTGTTTGTTTGTTCGTTTTTTGCTTCTTTTTACTTCTCTAAATAGGTGAAAACTATTGGCAATCCGTGTCTTCATCCTTATCAACCAAATTCTGATGTCATATGACATTGGAATGTAGCCGACAGCCCCTAAAAAAGGTGTGTGTGGGAGGGGGATGGGATGGGAGACTTATTTGACAGTGTTACAAGGATTCAAGCTGGAAGCAAACATTTGACACTCCAGTCCTGGAATGCTGTAAAAATTTAATTAGGTGGATCCATTAGTCATGCCCACATGAAGGTTTCATACAGGACTTAGCAAAAATGCAGGCTACTGAAGGAAAGTTTCAGAGCTTCCTGTAAATGCCATTTTCCTCATTATTGGGAAATGCGGTCTCAGTGGGACCGTTGAACCAGCCTTTGTATTTATAAAATACGGTTAGGACGAGATTAACATCATGTACTGAAGGAGTTTTTGAATCCAAATAAGACACTACATTTTATAAAGAAGTTGGCCCAGCCAGGCTGCCTCTGAGTCAATTGGGCTGAGAGGTGATTTTCATGCCCACTGCCTGAATTGAATTTTCAGGTTTAAACACACCTGGAGGGATGCTACTTGACGGATTGTAGTGTGGGATGAGCGTGCGTCCACTCTCAAGTTGAAAATACACGGGCAGGTTCTCTAGTTCTGAAACGGGGTGGGGAAGGGGTTGAATTTCAGAAAGCCAACTGTGAGGTTTCAGGGCTTGCCATACTTACAGCTTGATTTACAAGCAGGCATTTTCCGTTTACAAACACTGTTATTTTGATTTTCAGTTTCTGCTTGCTCAGTGTGGTTGGAAGGAGGTGGACCAGTCAGATAGTTAATACAACGAATCATGTGGTGATATCTGAAATACACTGAAAATTAACTCAAGACTTGTAGCTCTTAATGAGGTTGAATCATGGGAAATCGCCCACACGGACCATGGACAATGCTTCTTCAGAAACATTCCATGTAATTCAGTCTAATATGGTGCTCAATATTCAACTGAAAATGAAAGGGTTTGTCATAGTATTATTATCATAGGACCACAGTTCCCTGGAGATTGGCTGCGGACTGTGTCTTCATCTGTATGCATTCATTTATTTATTCATGCTATTATTTCAATAAACATGTATTTCTCAACACTCTGGATTGAAACATAAAATTTAGTAAGACACACTCCCACCCTTAGAGGAGCTCAGAGTCTAATGGGGGAACACAGACTTATAAACAAGCAACCAGAGTAGAATGTGGTAATAATTACAACGTTATCGTTTATTAACATAACATTGTGTCCCATGTAATTTACATATATTAGTTTGTATCTTTTTTAAAAACAACCCCAGACAAGATTTGTATTTTCTTTACAGATGAAGAAACTGAGACACAGACAAGTTTAAGAACTTTCTAGATATATGGTTAAAGCATGATAGAGCTGAGATTTGAGTCCATGATGGTCTAACTCCATCAAGCTATGTTGTCCCACAGCCTCAGGTCTGTGCAGAGAAGAGGTGAAATGCTGAACAAATCAGTGAGTGGAGATCTTTGAGGGGAAGAGCCAGTAAAGTTTTGAGGGCTCCAGAGCGATGAATGGGAGCCCACAAACGCAGCAAGTGAAGTGGAGTCTTGCAGGGAAACTCCGCCAGCCAGATTGTAACTAATATTTCTTTTCTTTTTCTTCTTCTTTTTTTTTTTTAAGACGGAGTTTTGCTGTTGTTGCCCAGCTTGGAGCGCAGTGGCTTGATCTAGGCTCACCGCAACCTCCACCTCTTGGGTTCAAGCAATTCTCCTGCTTCAGTCTACCCAAGTAGCTGGGATTATAGGCGTATGCCGGTACACCCAGCTAAATTTTGTACTTTTAGTAGAGACAGGGTTTTGCCATGTTGCCCAGGCTGGTCTCCAACTCCTGACCTCAGGCCACCCACCTTGGCCTCCCAAACTGCTGGGATTACGGCCGTGAGCTGGGATTACAGGCATGAACCACCGTGCCCAGCCATGCCCAGCCGGACTGTAACCAATATTTCTTGGTCACTGCTGTTTCTAATGAAACCTTGAAGTATCTTAGTTTTATATAGCAAAAGATACCTTGTCTCTAAAGATCCTTCGGCTTGGTCAATTTTTGGAATCCTCTGTTTTTCTCTAAATGTGTTGCACACATTAAGATTTCAAGCATCAGCCCATGACCCTGTCTAGATTGTTAGATGAATTAGAGAACCACTTAAGTATCTGTGAGCACAGACAGTAGGTAACTTTGAGGAACCTGAACTCAATGGGAGGAAATTAGTGGGTACAGCAGAAAGAAGTGAGTAACTGGTACAGAGAATGCCTGTGAGCAAGGGCTGCAGGTATTTGGATGAAATGCATCATCTTGTTTGTGTTTTGGATGTTCAGGGATCTGAAAAAGTCAGACGCTGAGTCTTGTCAGACTTGTCACATCTTTGACCCTACAGCTGTCTTGGTGCAACATCAGTCACTGTCTTGGTTTAAAGATCATTGTTTGGGGAAAGGAGGGGAAGAATCTACCGCAGCCTAGTTGGCCCGTTTCCCATTTGTGTATTTCCTGAGAATTTCGCAATATTAGATGTATTTTTCAGACTCCAGGGGCGCATTCTGATCTTAGTCTGTCACCTACATTCAGACACATGGGACGAGGCTTCTTCAAGAAGATTTGCCAAAGCAAAGGAAGACTCCTAGTGTGGCTACTAAGTTAGTGCCTTCAACTGAGTTCCTCCTCTACAAAATTCCAAGCAGTATTTTCACAGTAAAGATAAACTGGATCTCCTCAAAAAGCAATTGTCATAAACCAGGACGAAATGACCCATTGTCCTCTGTCATTAATGCCCATCTGTGGTGAGCGAGTATTCATTACCCCTTCCCTTCCTTCTAGGACACCCGTCCCTCTTCCCCCATTTTAGAGGTTTGCATGAGTCTGACCTCCTAAAATCCTGGCTGCAGAGGTGACTCAACCCTGACCAAACACATAGTCCACAACACTTGAATTCAGGGATAATCAGTGCACTGCCAATTCAAGCTAAAGAGTCTCAAATCTAGGACTCTTTGGAACTCTTTGAAAAAAGCGGCTTATTCTGCAGGGAATGCTCACTGCACAGATGATTTATGGCTGGAGTGTCCAGTAGCCATGCTTCTATGTCAGGGGAACCACAGAATGAAGGCAAACACAGAATTAAGAGAATTTTGAAGCCACAGAAGATCCTGGTAACTCAACTGATATGTCTGGATACAGTCAAGCCAAGACAGAAGCCAGTGCTGCTGTTGGACTTTTCCAAATGTGAACCAATGAATTATTTTGTTAGGTTCTTAAGCCAGGTTGAAGAGTTTCCTGTCATTTACAGCAAAGAACCCTGATACCATCCCTATTTAAGGTGCCCCAGGTTTTTTCTAGATACTGTGAAACATGTTATAAAATTCTCAGAATATACATAAAACCTACAGTGAATTTTTTCATTTAAAAGAAAAATATATGAAGGGAATACCAACGTCATTAAATCCCAAAGTCAGTAACAGGACAGAGCAACTGATTAGAATGAGGAATCGTTTATTTCATGATAGCTGATTCACTAGAGCTTCACTGCCTAATATGGGAGCTGCAAGCTACCTGTAGCCACTGCCGCATAGCACGGAAAGAGTGGAGGCTGGTCTGGATGCTCGTGTGCTGAAGATGAAAGGCACACATTAGGTTAGAACAGAATACAAAGAAAGAAAAAAGAGAATGTCAACCTTCATTAATAAGGTTAATATCGATCGCACGTCCAAGAGACAACATTATGGAAGGATGAGGTTAAATGACGTGCATTATTGAAATTAATGTCACTGTTTCTCTTTACATTTTGTAATATGACTGCTATGCAACTGTTAGGTTCGTCTCACCTTATTTTTCTGTTGAATAGTGCTGCACTAAAGCTGCAGTTGGTACAAGATTATACTTCATGTTGAGCTCAAAGCTTTATCCCTGACGCCCCTACCCTTGCTGGCTGTCCGTATCTTGAACGACCGTGGTCAACCCTGGAGAAGAAAAATGGAATCAAATCCATCTTTCAAAGTTACAGTCCCTCAGCTATTTAAAGGCGACTCCCACATTCTTCCCATAACTTCTTTTTTTCTAGGCCAAATGCCCCACATTTTTTTACTCTTCTCTAGACACCTTCCAGTTCACCAAGGATCCCTTAAAACATGGTGATGCTTAGCTTTCTTCCTGGCACACCAGTGTAGTCTCTTGGCACTGAGGTTCTCACCTTCTTGGACTAGGCACCCTATCTCTATTAATGCGACCTTGTTGCCATTAACATCTTTGAAAACTTAAGCACCTCCCAAGACCTCCTGAATCACAAACACTGGGGTTAAGACATACCATCTCTGCTTTAACAAGCCCTCCAAAGGTTTCTTGTGTGTGAATGAGCATCAGATCCACTGATTTCCACTCAAAGCCTTTTAAAAGTCTTCTGCCTCTCCACCAAGGGTTCCATGCCTTAATGGTTGGCTACTGGGGGTCACAAAACGTAGAAGTTTGCATTTGCTCTTGCTAGTGCACTATAACTCTGGCCCATGGTTCTAGCTTGTATGAACCTCCTGAAATACATTTCTCTGTGTGTTGAACGAAATGCACATTGAATAATGCTGCCTTTAGCCTTTATCCCCAGCAGTGATATGTATGTTAAACAACACAGACTCCAAAGCAGAATCACGCTTCCCTCCTTGCCTTGGGTCTCACTGTTTCCTCTGATGTGTTTCCAAGACCCATCTCTCTCACCTTTCAAATGACTTCCTCTGCCCAGTTCTGCTAGGGCCACTATTTCCATTTAGATATCATTTGTACCACAAAAACTGGGTTTGGGGCTGGTCCTCCAAGTTCTCTGTGCTGACAACTGTCAGCGTTTGATTAATGACTCTCCTCCTCCCCAGCCATCATTCTCAATTGGGGTGATTTTGCGCCCCCCCCCAGGGGCATTTGAGAAAAATCTGGACACGTTTTTGGTTCTCACCTCCTGGGGTACACCACTGGCATCCAGTAGCTAGAGACCAGGGATGCTGATAAACATCTCTTCAATGCCCAGAACAGGGTCCTCCAATAGAGAATGATCCACCCCGGAATATCACCAGTGCTGAGGTTGATAAACCCTGTCTTAAATTCTAAGTTCTGTCTCTTTCCATCACTGATTTGATTCCCAGCTCCAACAGAGTGCATGGCTCAAAGGAGGTGCTGAATAAGTTTCTGTGTTGAATGACTAAGTGACATCTCTCTTGCTGGGAGGAAACATAAGAAAAAACTAATCAAGATCACTCATAGATTTATACTTTTCTGTTTAGGAAATACCCTGCCTGGGGGATAAAGGACCTGTGGAAACAGTGTTTACTGAACTGTTTATAATTAGCAGATTCATTGCCAATTAATACATGTGCTTCGAAACCACCGGCCACTAAAACATTTTTGTATCTCTTCGTCACTGAGGCGTGTTCACTTTTTGCTATCTTATTGTTCTACTTATTTGCTCTCTTAATTTTTTTTTGTTTTGTTTTGAGATGAAGTCTCACTCCTGTCCCCTAGGCTGGTTTGCAATGGCATGATCTCGGCTCACTGCAAACTCTGCCTCCCAAGTTTAAGTGATTCTCCTGCCTCAGCCTCCCAAGTAGCTGGGATTACAGGTGTCTGCCACCACACCCAGCTTTTTGTATTTTTGTATTTTTAGTAGAGGCAGGGTTTTACAATGTTAGCCAGGCTGGTCTCGAACTCATGACCTTAGGTGACTTGGCTGCCTCTGCCTCCCAAAGTGCTGGAATTACAGACTTGGGTCACTGTGCCCAGCTGAATTTTTGTTTTTATTTTTATTTTTATTTTTTTGAGACTGGGTCTTGTTCAGTCACCCAGGCTAGAGTGCAGTGGTATGACCTTGGCACACTGCAATCTCTTCCTCTTGAGTTTAAGTGATTCTCCTGCCTCAGCGTCCCTAGTAGCTGGGATTACAGGCACCTGCCACCACACTCAGCTAATTTTTGTATTTTTAGGAGAGATAGAGTTTCAACACGTTAGCCGGGCTGGTCTCGAACTCCTGACCTCAAGTGATCCTCCTGCCTCGGCCTCTCAAAGTGCTGGGATAACAGGCATGATAACTGTGCCTGGCATTAGTATTATTTTTATTAGCCATGTGAACTTGGACCACTTAGGTTCTCCAGGTTCAGATTCCTCCAAATGGCATAAAGATGCACGTAGTTTCCGAAGACCTGTGACGGAGATGATGAGCATGGAGTCAGATAATATTTGTAAGTTACTGAGAGCCTCGCTTTGGCCTGTCTCTGTAGTCATGATCTCCTAATTTATGCTTCACAACCATCCTGTGAGGTCAGTAGCAAGTATAATCTTAGTATAGTAGACTATGAGTTTGAAGCTGTTAGGATAACTAGTTGGATTTGTATCCAGTTTTTCATCAATGAGTTACGTTAACTTGAGTCAATTACTAATTTTGACTGCTCTGAAGAAAGACATTTCTCTTCTGGATAAAGCTTTTCTGTAAGCTTCTAAAAGGATATTTTGCACCGAGCATTAGTGTCCACATTTTTGCATTCAAATTTGACCATGACTGAGAGATTTCCAGATGAGCATGCTCATGGAGGGGAATCACACTCACTTTTAAACTGATCATATTTGAACCGTTGAAGGAAGTCATCACACATGGACGCAGGCATCCTGCATGAGGGGCAGGCTCAAAGGCTCACACTTGGCCCCTTCCCCATGTTGAGTTTCTAAGCTCACTGTGCGGCACCCACATTGGCTTGGAGCCAGACGGAGGCTGCCCTGCTGCTCTTCAGGGAGAAGGGCCTGGCTGAGTATCTCCCAGAGTAAGGCAAGGGCCTGGGAGCCAATGAGTCATTCTGTCTTGGCACTGACTCCCCAGGCTCTTGGTGGAAACAAACAGACTTTGTTGAAAGGGAGCTCCCCTGCGTATGAATGGCCACTAGTCAACTCTTCAGAGGAGCCCTGTAACCTGTGCCTGCCGGGTCTTCGCCCCTCTTGGCCTGGAGAAACCACACTGACTTAGGGGTGGGGGAAGTGCATTTCAGAGCTCAGGCCTTTGTTGTCAACATAGAACAAAGATGTCAGATTCTGGCTGGAGAGAAGTTTCTTGGGGGCCCATCTGGGGTGTGAGCTTCTGACTCTCATTTCAGCTGTCTCACCAAAGCTTGCGTAAAAGGAGTCAGTCTTAACACCCAATTCCTGAATTCTCACTTCATTTAATTCTTCATTTAGCAGCCAGGCATCTTCTTTCTTTTTTTTAAGTTGGAATCTCACTCTGTTGCCCAGGCTGGAGTGCAGTGGTGCAATCTTGGCTCACTGCAGTCTCTGCCTCCCAGGTTCAAGTGATTCTTGTGCCTCAGTCTCCTGAGTAGCTGGGACTATAGGCACCTACCACCATGCCCAGCTAATTTTTGTATATTTAGTAGGTGGGGGGTGCTTTCACCGTATTAACCAGGCTGGTTACGAACTTGTGACCTCAAGTGATCCTCTCACCTTGGCCTCCCAAATTGCTGGGATTACACACATGAGCCACCATGCCCGGCCAGGCATCTTCTTAACATTGAAAGGACTCTCACTTCCAGAGCTCTCTTTTCTATGTTTATTCACCTTTGTCTGAGAAACTTCTCTGGTGAACATGCAGCTTTATAATATGATGTTTTAGAAGATATTTTATTTTCTCAGCAGCTGTCATGAGAATTTCTTAAGAGCAGACACCCACTCTTAGGAGAGGAGAATTTTCAAAATAGTCTCTTTGGGAATGGGTGATAGGAACTGATCTTCCTGGGCCTGAATGGGAGCAAGCCCATGGAGAGTGGGACAGAACTGGGAGTTACTCCCGAGAGGGAAGGAAGAGGAAGATGGGAGGTGAGTGTGGGACTGAAGCTGATGGGACTCAAGAAGACCAGCCCCAGGCCCCTGTGATGTACCCCTTCCTGTGATCATGAACCTTTCACTAAAGTTACTGAGCTCAAAGTGTTTCAGACAACTGGGTTTATTTTAGAAATTCTTTTAAGTAATGGGTTTTTGTTCAGCTTGATGGGGTGAAATTTGAAGCCAAATGCAGGTGCACTGAGAACTCCAAAGCTAAGAGACATGTAAGGAAATGGAGGAATTCACAGCAATTCTGGGGACAGCTCAGGATTCTTGCAAGTCTGTGGAATTAGGGTTTGGACTAATTTTAACCAAATCTCCCAGGAGTGGGGGCCATGGAGAACATCTGAGTTACATTATTACCATCCCTCTGACAGCTCCCTGTGCTGATATCGCCATTTTTCTCCTCCTCTAGCAAGGATGAGGGGCTTGGTCTGCATCTGTTGAGGCTTGCTCCGACTGAGGGTATGAAATGGTCTCCAAGGAGGAGGCTATGCACCCAATATGAGGCGCAACCTTGTTTATTAGCGCCTTGGAGCAGGACAATGAACTGGGACAACGTGGTAGGCACATGGCGAGTCTTCCACTCATTAACCCAGATGGAGGTCACAGCTCCATCTTGGCTGCTGCCAGGAAACAACTTGTCAAAACCTCAGGCGAGAGCACCAGGTTCCAGCTCATTGGAACCCAGTTCCTAGATGAGCACAGGCAGAAGAGGAAGCTGTGCTTGAATAGCCCCAGATAGGCCAAGCAGATGTTGTGGGGGACTCCTTTCTGCAGAGCTCGAGAGCTGGCTGGGCTCAGCACCCAAACAGGGCCCCTGGGAGAGTGGCTGATGAGGGCCTCACAGTGCTAAGAGCTGCCAAGTGCTTGGCTCTGCCCCCCTACCCCAGAGATGGCTTGGCCTCCCGCCAGCTGAGTTTGGAAGGGAGGCATAAGGATAGGCAGTGAGTCTCACATGGGGAACTCTTGCAAAAGATCCAGCAATGCTTTTGGATAACTTCCCATTGTCACAGGCTGCAGAGACTTCAGTGGAGCTGGGCTGCAGGGAGTAGGAGCCTGATGCAAGGAGAGGCGAAGGCACTCCTTTTCTGCACCACCCTTACTCACGGGGAGGGAGGCAGGTAGGAACTGTGTCATCCAAAACAGGTCTCCGAGCTGCCCTGCCTGATGCGGCTGGGAGAATCATCACAGCCTCCCTCAGGCAAACAAGTGCCTGCCTGGAACCCAGACACATTCCAGAGAGAGATGAGGAGTCAGCCTGCGTGCGCACGGTCAAGATGTATGTGTGTGTGCACGTGCACTTTGGCATGGTCCATTGTGTGTGCCCTCCGTGTGTGTGTAGGTAAATGGTGTGAGTATATATTCGGTATGTGTGTGTGTTTGAGTGTGGATATGTTTAATAAGCATGTGGGAAGATGTGTGTGACTGGTATCCCGTGTGTACACATGGACAGTGAGGGTGTGCTTTCTTCATGTGCCTGTGTCTTTAATGTCCTTGGTGTGTGTTTTGTGATGGTGTGTGTGTATGTGCGTAGTCAGTGTGTACATTGAATATGCATGCTTGCATGTGTGCCCTCTGTGTGTCTGCATGCTTGTCCACGTGGCTAGTGATGTATCTGTTAGGGGCACATACGCATATGTCCTGTATGTACGTGCTTCGGGATACTTCCTGTGTGTGTTCAGATTATGAATGTATACAAGATGTATATAAGATGTGGGCCCCAAACGCATCTGTCAGCCTAGTAGGCAGGTTGTATGTGCATCCATTAGATGTGCATGTTCCAGGGCCGGGCGCAGTGGCTCAAGCCTGTAATCCCAGCACCCGCCGAGGTGGGTGGATCAGGAGGTCAAGAGATCGAGACTATCCTGGTCAACATGGTGAAACCCCGTCTCTACTAAAAATACAAAAAATTAGCTGGGCATGGTGGTGCGTGCCTGTAATCCCAGGTACTCAGGAGGCTGAGGCAGGAGAATTGCCTGAACCTAGGAGGCGGAGGTTGCGGTGAGCCGAGATCGCACCACTGTACTCCAGCCTGGGTAACGAGAGCGAAACTCCATCTCCAAAAAAAAAAAAAAAAAAAAAAAAAAGATGTGCATGTCCCAGGCATGTGTGTTTGTTGCAAAATTGCTGCATGTGCGTCATGCGCATGTTAGTTTGTGTTAATGAGTGAGAGAGAAAGACCACGGAATGAGAAAGAATGCACCGATTTGAGGCATGCCCAGCTGGTCAACCACCGTCTTAAGCTATTGCAGCGACTCAGCAGGGCACAGAGGACCTGCTCAGTCACAAGCCCTCCTGCCACTCCAATGCAGCCTTACCACCTGTCATGTCACCCTCCAACCCCTTGTTCCCTTGTTTCTAATTCTATACAACTGCCTGCAGCTCCTTGAATGGGTGAGGTGGCTCCATGCCTCTCGGCCCTTGTTCGTGCCCTTCCTCTCCTGGAATGCCTCTTGCTCTCTCCCACCTTTTGACACCTACTCATCGTTTAGAATTAGGCTCCAGTCTCCACACATCTGTGACGTCTCCTTGAACCGGCCATTTCCTTCTTTGTCTTTCAACACATTTTTCTCACAGCACCTCTAACATGTGAAGGTCTTGTTTGCCTAGGTCTCTTTTCCCATCCACGGTGGTAACCACTAGGGCGAGGGCAGTGCTATCATACCCCAGGGGCTCCTGCTAAGCAGGCTCTCACTTCACATACTGCAGCCACATTAGACAGGCAACTTCATCCTCACCTGATAAGCGGACACTGCGATGCACTTAGAGACACAGAATGGCTAAGTAACTGGGCAAGAAATCAACCCATTTCTGACTCTGGGGCCCAGGTATGATACTGTCACGCTCTTCCTAGGCTGAAATGTATCCTTCTGATCAATTGATGTATTCAATAAATGTTTATTGAGCACTTGCAGTATACTAAGTGCTTGGAATATAGTTCAAAACTGTCTTCAATGGAGCTTATGTGCTAGTCCTTGTCCACTCATGGGTGGTGGTGGTGGTGATGATGATGATGATGATGATGATGATGATGATGATGGTGATGTGTGTGTGTGTGTGTGCCAGAGAGAGAGAGAGAGAGAGAGAGAGAGAGAGAGAGACAGAAGGGAAATCCCAAGATCCAACATTCCCTCAGAAAACTTGCTACCTGAGAAGTCATTTGTGCAACTGCCAAATTGAGGGGAGGAGGTAAGAACCCTTCTCAGAAGAGAAACTGTGGCAGTCAGAATAATGGCTCCCAAAGATGTCCGCATCCTTTAGAGGGTTATGTGGCCAAGGGGAATGAAGGTAGCAGATGAGATGAAGGTTGCTAAGCTAACTTTAAAGTAGAGAGTTTCTCCTGGATTATCTGGTGGGCCCCGTGTAATCACATGGGTTCTTAAAAATATAAGGCAGGGCACAAGAATCATGTGATGTGATTGGAAAAGGATTCACCCACTATGGCTGTCTGTGAAGATGGAGGACGAGGCCCAGAGCTAACAGGCAAATTCTAGAAACTGAAAAGGTAAGATAGTGGCTTCCAGAGCCTCCAGGAGGTACACAGCCCTACCAACACCCTGAGTTCAGCTCAGTAAAACCCACATGGATATTCTAACCTCCAGAATTGTAAGAGCATGAATTTGTGTTGTTTCGAGCGGCTAAATTTGAAGTTAATACTTATAGCAGCAATCAGAAATGAATACAGGAGGCAAAGTCTCAGTTCAGGAGAAACTGGTTCTTGCATTAAAACAGGATCTAGATGGGGGTTTGATGGGATAAAGGCATAATAAAAGGTGAGGTCTGTTGAATGGGAGGCATAAAGAAGCAAGCACCAGCTGAATACACTCAGGTTAACGGTCACGGGGCATGCACATTGGGACTCTGGTTGACCTCGACTGCTGTGACAGGAGCATTTCACCAGTATAGGGAGTTATCTAAAGGAACAGCATGGGATATTATTCCTGCTGCTACTTTTAGGAAAAAAGCAAAACCACCAGGGACCAACACAACCGTCACCATGATGGAAAGACGTGTCCCACAATGTGAAGTTAACCCAGACCCAAACTCCCAGGGCCTCTGCAGGCAAGGCTCTGGTGACGGTGAGCCCGAGGCCTCGTCCTGAAAGAAGGTCAGTCTGATTCCAGACAGACCCCCTCTGCTTGATCATCATCCCGGCTGCCTGAAAGCCCTGGGTGGTGACAGCCAGTCAGCTTTGGAGGCGTCAATAGCCATAAAGTGAATAATTACATATTTCCCACTCAGGCTCCTAGTATGGGGCTGAGAGAAAGATCCACAAATAGGGCTGCTACTATGGAAGCTCATGAGGGAAACCGGCCTGAAGCTGAGGGACAACGAGGGGTGGGATCCATTACTGCAATTAGCTCACTGTGTAAACAGCACTTAAGGACTGTATCTGGGAGTCTGCAGTAATCCATCTGAAATAGACAACTATTTTATGCAAGGAGAAATGAGGGGAATTCTTCCCAAGCCAATTAAATAGTCTAGTCTGCAAACAGTCCTCTTCCTCCTCCTTCAAGCTCCACCTTGCCTCTCCTTCTAGTTTCTAAGCTGCCTCCTCCTCCACGACAGCTGTATCCCCTTTAATAGTGAATCAAGCACCCTAAGAACCTGGTACATGGGAAACTTTCAGCATTGCCTGGGCTCTGTTTATCCCATGCTGGGGTTTGGCTGGATGTTTTTTCTTTCTTCCTCCCTGACAATTGCAATGCTGTTTGTTCTGTCTGCTGTGGATTTGGGTTCTGCAGATACAAGGGGTAAGGGCGCTGTGTTTGCTGTAGAGGGAAGGTGCCTCTGGAAGGAGTTACGAGGCTCTGGGAGATTCCTACCCAAACCTTTCCCAGGTTTCTCTTCCTTCTCAGGATCTGCAGGTTGCCTGTTCGTGTGTATCTCCTGAGTGTTTCTCCCTCTGTCTCTCTCGGAAATCCTGGTTGAGGTTACCATTTTGTCATCAGACTGGACTCTGGGTAAAGCAAATCTGCTCACAACTGGGAAAATTCCAGTGACTAAGTTCGAGAAATTTAAGTCTAGTATATCTTTTCTAGCAACCTACTCTTGTATTTCTCCTGTTCTGGCTCTTTGGAAAGAAATAGCTAAACATTGTCATGAAGACATGTTAACCAGGTTAAAAAACATAACTGTGACATAGTGACTGTGGCAGACCAGGGCTGACTTGCTCCTTTCCCAGCACCCTAGTCTATGTACTTTGAGGTCATACACATTTGGTATAAAGATCTCGAAACAAAAATGAACCTCTGAATCTTGACCAACTGTTTAAGAAAGTTACTGGACTTTTCTATAATGCCAAATGGCATGTAAAGAATGGCAAAGAAACCACTTGTGACAAACGAATACAACCCCAAACACGGCCAAAACAGTCACCTTGGTGGGGGGCAGCGCATAATGACTCCTAGTTGAAAACCACTTTCTTCAATGAATGAAATTCTTTTTTTTTTTTTTTTTTTTTTTTTGAGACGGAGTTTCACTCTTGTTACCCAGGCTGGAGTGCAATGGCACAATCTCGGCTCACCGCAACCTCCGCCTCCTGGGTTCAAGCAATTCTCCTGCCTCAGCCTCCTGAGTAGCTGGGATTACAGGCATGCACCACCACGCCCAGCTAATTTTTTGTATTTTTAGTAGAGACGGGGTTTCACCATGTTGACCAGGATGGTCTCGATCTCATGACCTCATGAGCCACCTGCCTCGGCCTTCCAAAGTGCTGGGATTACAGGCATGAGCTACTGCACCCGGCCCCAATGAATGAAATTCTCCAACTCTACAAGTTGGGGGTTTCACCTCAGAGAGGTGCAATGTCTTGCCAGAGGCCACCCAGGTACTAAGAGTCAGCGTTCAGGCCCCTTCTGTAGCTCTGCAGCTGCACCGTGGATTATTTCAGAACATCCCTTGTGGCCTGCAGCAGGGGCAGACCTTTCTAGGTTCTGTCTGGTGGACACAGTACAGTGGGCCTCCTTTTTCAGTGTGCAGAAGCCTTCTAGATCTGGCTGCTGCAAAATGAACAACACAGTCTCTGTTATAAAGAAAACCACAGCTTGAAAAAAAAATAGTAGGGACACGGCTGATTCATCAGGGTGACTCACACCTAGGATCAAGGCGCCTCAGCTCGGCTCCCCGTGGCCTGTTGCGGCTTGCGAAGGACCATGGCGACTTGAAAAGGCAGAACTTTCTCCTTGAATGCTGGGGACAGATCCACCCAACTGGGTAGAGGGTGAGCTACACGCAGCCAGCCATTGTGATATCATCGTCAGGGACGCGGAATCAGATTTCAGAGAATACAATGGACAGCCTTGGAAGGCACTTGGAAGTTTCCAGTCTCATCCAGGCCAGCTCAGTGCATCCCTCCGTGAAGAGCTTATGGTCCTCGGGAGGAGTGGACGGTTACAGTGTGCATAGGAAGGCATGTTAGTGGTCATTTAGCAAGGTCAGAGCTGGTGCGGGAAATGGGTTTTCAAATGCAGGCAGATACCAGTGATAATTATCCTGGAAAAGGCGTCACGTCACGCTGTGGAGTGCATCTCTTTACGTATAAACTCATGATGTCACCATGATTACATCAGGCCTCTGGGAGGCCACATGCATGGTCCTCTCTTCTCTGTTGATAGATTACTCTGTAGCTGCGCTCATGTCGTTTTCTTGAGGACAAGAGGGTATCATCATCTTGTTTCGTGTTCCTCACATTTCTGGTTGTGCAGTTAATCCCCCTGATCTGGCTCACAGAGAGACTGAGTTTACAGAGATGTGGGTGAATTTCCACTACCCCCATTAGGGGTCTTTGTGCCCCTTGAGCATACGGTCGCCCGAATTCCACCCATTAGAAAAAAGAATGGGCTAATTAAGCCTGCCAGCCTAATTTTGTGTTTTCTAATTTTGCCCTTTAAATGCTTCTTAATTATCAGATGCAAAATACATTTTCAAATGCAGAGCCACTGACGGGTGTATTTTTAAACGTGCGGGGCTAAGATGGGAGTCAGTGAAGAAGCAGGCAATATTTTTAACTTGCATCATCGGGCAGGAAGAGGCCATTGTTTCTCTGATTCCCACCCCTGCGTTTGGAATGAAAATAACATTTATTCCATGTGTTACTGAAAGGTACGCTATTGTGTTGCTGTCACTGGAAATGTTGCTGGGTGACATGTTCGTTGGGATGAGTTTGGACAAAGGAGGTGAGATCACAGCCTGGGACTCGTGGCTTCACGTTAAGGCACGGGGTACATGCCTCTGCAGAGGCCCGGAGAAGTCAGGGTTGCTGTAGGTAGGAACTTGGAAGAGCTCTTGGTCACCACGTCACACAAGGCCTTTCCTCTCATTGTTACTTTTAATGCTTCTAATAGCTCTTATAATTTTTGACAAAAGCATATACTCAAAGCTTTTGATTCCTGGAGCTTTTGGCCATAACTGTTTTTTCTCATCCCCAACCTCTCCTAAGAGGTATGTTAAAATTCCATTCAAAGTGAATGCTGAAAACAAAGTCATAATTACGTATCATATTCCATTTAACGTATCTTGCTTAGTGTGTGCAGTCCATGTAAACTGTATACCCCATATATTAATGTAGCATAATGCATTTCAGTGGGTCCAGCATCTGGAATACGCACATAAAACAGGTTAGCATCAGAGTCGGTTCCACGGAGTGGTTCCCTCTGCAAGTTTAAATTTGTTCATTTCATGAAGCCCTTTGTTTCATAGACGGAGAATCTTCTCCCACTTCCCGTTCAGGAAAGAACAATGTAGTCTCTGCACATGAACCCACTGCTCTTTCTTGGACCCTGGGGTACATTCCAAAGGGGTGTCGACATCTCACCGCAGAGACTTGGACTGTAAGAAGGGCAGCTTGCTCACAGGCCTCTATGCCAGCAGAGCTCTCTGGAAGCCACTGGATCCTGTCTGGAATCGCTTCTACTTAGGTACGATAAAACAGATCACATAATGTTCACCGAAGCATTATTCCCAATGACCGAAAGGTGGAAACAATAAAAATGGTGAATGGATAAATGCATTCATGTTATGGCCCACGATGGAATATTACTCAGTTGTAAAAAGGAGTGATGTGGCCGGGCGTGGTGGCTGAAGCCTGTAATCCCAGCACTTTGGGAGGCCGAGGCGGGTGGATTACAAGGTCGAGAAATCGAGACCAACCTGGTCAACATGGTGAAACCCCGTCTCTACTAAAAATACAAAAAATTAGCTGGGCATGGTGGCACGTGCCTGTAATCCCAGCTACTCAGGAGGCTGAGGCAGGAGAATTGCCTGAACCCAGGAAGCGGAGGTTGCGGTGAGCCGAGATCGTGCCATTGCACTCCAGCCTGGGTAACAAGAGCAAAACTCCGTCTCAAAAGAAAAAAAAAAAAAAAAAAAAAAAAGGAGTGATGTACTGATTAATGCTGCCGCATGGAAAAACCTCAAAAACACGACACGAAATGAAATAAGCCAGGCATAAAAGCCACATTTTGTACGATTCGATTTCATGACTGGTTGATTTGAAAATCTGTGTTTTTATTTATTCTCTTACCGCCCAATTCCGAAAAGGGTTTGGAGCAGCTCACAAAAATGCTCACACAAAGGGAGCCATAGAATAATGGCAAACTGACAATAGAATGGAGATTGGAGGAAGAAATAATGAATATTAGACTTGCCATGGCACACAACCTAACGACCTGCAACCTTCACATACCAACTAGGCAGGTTCACTTGGGACCTCGGAAAGACCTCATGTGGCTGCAGCATTCTGACTAATTTCATTTATGTGGCATGCCAGAACAGGCAAATTCATAGAGAAAGTAGATTTGTGGTTCCAGGGGCTGGGGGAAGAGGGTCATAGGGAGTTACTACTTAATGGGGACAGGATTTCTTTTTGGGGTGTGATGAAGATTCTCTGAAACTGGATGATCTTTTTGGGGTGTGACGAAGATTCTCCAAAATTAGATGGTGGTAATGGTTGCCCGACCTTGGGAATATATTAAAACCATTAAATTGTACATTTTAAAAGGGCGAATTTAAGGGTATGTGAACTATATCTCTATAAAAATAATGGGTTACATTATAAAGTTGAAAAAAAAAAGAAAGAAAAATCGATGATGTTTTTACTTCTGTGTTTTTCCCTAGAAATGGAAACCAGAGGACCAGATGTTGGTGCCTCACACTTCTAATCACAGCGCTTTGGGAGGCTGAGGCGGGTGGACCACGAGGTCAAGAGATTGAGACCATCCTAGCTAACACAGTGAAACGTGTCTCTACTAAAGATACAGAAAATTAGCCAGGTATGGTGCTGTGTGCCTGCAGTTCCAGCTACTTAGGAGGCTGAGGCAAGAGAATTGCTTGAACCTGGGAGGTGGAGGTTGCAGTGAGCCGAGACTGCATCACTGTACTCCAGCTTGGGTGGGAGAGCAAGACTCCATTTCAAAAAAAAAAAAAAAAAAAAGGAAACCAAATATTTGTTTCAATATTGATTTAGTGATGCTTGGTTTCTTTAAAGGACACAAAGTTTCTGTGGATAAGTCATCAGCATTACGGGGTGAGGAATTCCCCTGTGAAGACAGCACAGGTGATTGTCCAGGCCTGAGAAAGGAAAGGCTCCAGTTGAGCTCGCAAGGGTCAATGTAAGAAAATCAACAGGAGCAGACACACATTACTGTTGGAGCCAGACAACCTGGGCTCATATCCTGGCCACACCTTAAGAGCTGTGTGACCTTAGCCAAATTGCTTAAACCCTCCGTGTTTAAATGACTTCATCTAGAAGATGAGGAAACTAATAGTACCTACACCTTGATGCATGCTTTTGGGGATTTAATGATGAATCGTCATCTGTAAAGAGACCCAGAGTTCTGTCACCTGCTATGTGTGTTTTTATCAAACAAAATAGTCTGGTAATTGCTTAAATTTCTTTTTGCTACTGTAAGAAATTAGCACAAATTAAGCAGCTTAAAATAACACAAATGTGTTATCTCACTATTCTGGCGGTCAGAAGTTGGAAATCGGTCTCTGGGGCCAAGATCAGGGTGCTGGCAGGGCAGTGTTTGTTCTGGAAGCTGCAGGGGAGAAGAAGCTGCAGTTCCTTTGTTTTCCCAGTTTCCAGAGGCTGCCTGAGTTCCTTGGCTTGTTGCCCTGCACTGCACTGACCTCTTGTCTCTGACGTTACTTCTGCTCCTCAGACCCTGACCCTCCTGTCTCCCTCTTAGGTGGACCCTGTGATTATACCTGGCCCACCAAGATAGTGGAGGATTATTGCCCCATAAAGACCCTTAACTTGATCATACTTGCAAAGTTCTTTTTGCCATGAAATATAACATATTCACAGGTCCTGGAGTTTAGGATGAGGAGATCTTTGGGAGATCTTTAGTCTGTCTACCACAAGAATATATTAATTTATGGTACAGGCAGTTAGACTTACATGCGGTTAGGCAGGGGGTTAGGAAATGGTTGAGACACTCTGAGACTTTCCTAATTCAAATACCTCAAGGGGTCACGGGTCCGAGGAAAGCCAGCCTGGCATCCTAGACCTTTAGCCCTCATCATTCTAGTTCCTTCTACATCAGTGGAGGAAAGAGACATCATGCCCCCTGCGGATCCTTGGACAAAAGGTCATAGCACTTTGCTCCCCATGACGCAGACACATCCACAGGCTTCCTGGCTTCCTGTGATGGCTCAGGTCACCTTATCAATAAACCCTACCTGGGCCATCCTATTCAAAATCACAGCCTGGCCTCTGTCTCAGCTCTTCCCATGCTCGTTCTCTGCTGGAATTTTCTTCATCTTACCATCCAATGCTTTATATAATGCATGCATATATAAACAGGAGCTGAAGTATAAGCTTCTCTTAGAGCAAAAACAGTGCCTTGTGTGAGGGAGGCTGTCGGCATCTATTTTTTGGCTGACTGAGTGAATGAATGAATGAATTTCTACAGACATTGGCATGCTCTATTCCATTGTAGACAGACACTTGTCTGGACTGAAAACTCCTGGAGGGCAAGACCAGGTTCAAGTCTTTTCTCCGAAGGGTTCTTTGCAAAGGGTGAGGCACACCAGGAGCACTGCTCTTTGTTTGGTGAATGGGTGAAAGGGTCAGAAAGTGGTGTTTGGAGACAAAGGGCAGAATGCATGGCTGTCTCGAGGGTCAGTCGCGTGTCTGGACAGGACCTCTGGGAAGATCGCATCACAGGCAGGGCCCAAGGCCATTCCGCCCTAAGATGCAAAGGTAGCAGATCCTTCTACTCACATGATTTGTGACTTCTAACATTTAATTTACTGCAACTTTTATTTGCTTTGCCTGAAGGAGTTCATTCTCAGACGATTCTTTAGTAGACATGTCACTGCATAGAGCACCCATGCCCTGACGGGCAGCGTGCAGACCAATGGGAATCGGGAATGCGCTACCTTACCTGTCAGGGTGTTGTGCAAGGCAAGTGCGAGGCAGCTCATCAACCCCATTGTTTAACACCGGGCTGGCTAGATGCATTTATGGGACCAGCACAGCCTCGGGCGGCATTCGCCTTTGTGAAATCTGGTAGAAGCTTAGAGCACCTCTGTAGTAAACCTTACAAGCAGCATCCACAGTCAACAGTAACAAAAGACATCACAGCAGTGATCACGCTCTCCTCTATCATCCTGGCAGATGAACACACTGAGGCTCAGAAAGGGGGCTGATCAATCCTGTATCATAGAGGAGCTGGTGGTAGAAAGGTGACTCGTACTCCACTCTCTTGGCTTTCAAACCAACGCTCTTACATGATTCCCAGTGAAGAGGCAGGGCATATTCTCATTCACTCATTGATTCATTGGATCATGCATTTAATTAGTCATCCAACTGATCACTCATCCTTTCTTTTCTCTCCAGCCCTATCTTGCCCCCTTGCTCTTCCCTGCTTTGCCACACTGCTGCTCTTTCGTGTTCCAGTGAGTGCCGCGGCTTCCCCTACCGCAGGATCTTTGCATGTGCTATTCTTATTTCCTGGAACACACTCCTCTCCCCTGCTTGCCCAGTTTTTTCCTACTCACTCTTTTCCTCTGCACAAGGAAGTCTTCCCTAGCCTGCCTGGCTCATATACTGACATTCTGTACTCTGAGCACATCGTCTACCTCCCTCAGCACGACTCGATGACAATCTACCTCACCCCTTAGACTGTTGAGCAAGTTGAATGAGAACAGGTACTGATTATGTGTTCAATTAACGTTTTTGAATGAATGAGCAGATGACTGAAAATATGGGTTTAAAAACTGACAACACACAGGTACTGGGGATGAAAAATTAAAATGGCAACAGAACGAACTGGTAAGAGAGCACGAGATAAGATGCATATGCAAACAGTTATAATTCAACTTAGAAAGCTATTTCCACTTCAAGAGAAGTCAAAATCCACACTGGATTTTGGAGCTAGAAGTTCACGTCTGGGGTTGTGGGGAAGGGCCTGGCTTTGGACAGCTTACCAGAGGAAGTCGGCTTTTAATCTATATTTATCCTAGGGAACCTCACAATCTAGCAGACAGGATATGGCAAACACCAGAGCCAGAGAAGTGCTGTGAGGCCTGGTAGGCTGGCACAGACTGTGCCCAATATGTGTCTCTACCAGACAACCTTTGGGGCCCTGGCCAAAGTCTATCCTAGGGAGCTATCAAGTCTGTGTGGGATGGCACTTCAGGCAGCCAAACCAGCAGGTGGGGCAGCGGCTCCCACTCCCTTGCCATGTAAATCTGGAGGGGCCCAAGTTTTCTTACATGCTGAGGTCCAGCATCTCTCTGGGGTGGGGTAGAATCCTCAATCCCCTGACTATCTGGATGGCAAAGAACCTGGCACAACCCTAGGGAGGCTTGACATCCAGTAACCCAACTGGTTTGACAAACAATTAAACCATCTTAACAATGGAAGGCATTAGTAGGACACTCTTACTTGTCCATACCATTAAGGTTCACAGAAAGAGTGGAGAATCACAGCACCCTGGAAGTATATGGCATCTCTCATATACAATTAGTCCAGGCATTTCTCCTGTAATATATTTTGTTCAATGTGGTTCTTTATTTATTTAAGACAAGGTCTCACTCTGTTGCCCAGGCTAGAGTGACGTGGTGTGATCATGGTTCACTGCAGCTTTGGCCTTCTAGGCTCACATGATCCTCCTTTATTTATTTACCTCCCACGTTGCCTCCCACGTAGCTATGACTGCAGGCGCTTGCCACCATGTCTGGTAATTTTTTTTTTTTTTTTTTTGTAGAGATATGGTCCCACTATGTTGCTCAGGCTGGTCTTGAACTCCTGGGCTCAACCTCCTACCTTAGCCTCCCAAAGTGCTGGAATTTTAGGTGCGAACCACCAGGACTGGCCTTGGTCACTCAATTTGTGCTTAGAGACCTCTGACGGTAGGACTGTTAACCTATTGTAGATAGAAAGCTTCCAAATTTCAGAAAGTTATTTCTTCATTTCCTTCTGATTCTGTCCTTATCACGGAATGTACTATTGAGGCAGTGTGGCAATTCTTCTCATACTAGATCCAACTTTAAGACTGGGCTGATCATGGAGGAAGAAGACAAGATGATCACC
This sequence comes from Saimiri boliviensis, assembly GCF_048565385.1. NCBI lineage: Eukaryota > Metazoa > Chordata > Mammalia > Primates > Cebidae > Saimiri > Saimiri boliviensis. The sequence goes on along the minus strand of NC_133449.1, from coordinate 135,940,528 downwards.
TCTGTTGCACTGGAACATCAACTTCCGTTAGTATGTCTCAAATCTGTCTTAACTTCTTCATCGGCCAGACATAAGCGTTGCTTTCTGTTGACCATTCTTGCTGACTAGGACACTGCTGGCTTTCCTTTTTTCATGTATGTTCTTGCTTAGTCTTTTTTTTTTCCCCTTCAATCTACTTTGTGTTTTTAGTTCCTTTTTCTAAATCGAAGTGGAGGTGTTTTGTATCTATTATTGCATCCATGTTAATGAGATGCTGCCATTATTCCAGCCTGATAAGTATTATCAGATGCTGGTCCTTTCATCACTTTGATTTCCTTATGGTCTTTCTGCCATCCAAGAATTTTGTCTACTGGACACCACACTGCCATCTTGGGGTTCACGTTTCAACATGACTTTGGGTGGGGACCAATGATATTCAAACCATAGCAATGGGTAACATTTCAACTCTTTTTGGGGAATCGTGAAATTTCAGGTGGATTAATGTAGGAACCAGATAAGTAACTGAAGCCCCATATGGAGAACCCACTCCTTGGAATAACCCAGAGTCACCTTTCATGAGAAATTCTGCCTGGTGTGGTAATGGACTCATCTAAGAACTAGCCAAGGATGAGCGGGTCTTCTCCATTTGCTCCAGATGCCCACACCAGGTCTTTGGTGTAACTGTGAAATGCATGGGAGGGGTGTTTCAGACTCCTGTCTTCTTTCCCCACAAAGTCAACCAGAGGGTGGGTTCAAAGGTCTACCCTAACGTAGGGGTCTGGATGAGAGAAGCTCTTCAAGAGCCTTTGGAAGCAAGCCAAAGGGGAAGGGGGTCAAAAGGGCTCTTTCCTGCCTACCTCTATGCAAATTGGTGGTTTGCCCTCCAAACATGCATGTTTATCTCAGTTTCCTTTTTCAGCTGATTGAGAGATTGGAAGAACAGAAGTGGGGACCCCACCCGCATTCTGCCCCTTTGAACTGCTTTGCTCCTCCAAAACCTGGGATTTTGACTGCATCACCTCTTTTCAGTAGGGAAACCCAAAGGTGCTGGTCTGCTCTGCTTTCGGCACAATCCTGAGAATGCCCTCCCCTCACCCTGTTCCCAGACATTTCTTTGCACTGAAGTTGACTTCCAGTCACCAACTCAGGTTCTCTTAGAAGTCAAAAGCAGAGGCTGCTCTCCTCAACTCCTCTGGAAAGTGAAACACACAACTATATACATTGATGCTCACTTGCATTTTATCCCTGTCATCCAAGGTGGGGAGCACAGAGTTAGAGTGTTAATATCTGCAAGGTCTGGATGAACACCAGGTACAAGTTTTTGGTACAGACAAGAAACTGGGTCCAGAAGGGAATAAGGAATTTGCTTCGAATGACCTAGATGGCCACTACAAGGGCATGTTTTGAAGGTTGCAGACTCCTAAGAGTTGGAATCACACATTCCGAAGCTGAGAAAGCTCACTGCACGAGCCAGACGAGTGTGCAGCTGCTGCACAGCATTCTAGCTTTTTCAGGCACTTTACATACGTTATCTCCATCTTCACAAAAATATCTAAGGCCACAGTGGTTTCTTTCTCTCTCTCTCTCTTTTTTTTAAAGACGTTACTGACCTACTTAAAGAATCTGATGAAATCTAAAATGCTTTCCCTCATAAAAATTCATATATAGACAATTAACATTCAGTTTTAAGGGTGCCTTAAGGATCCGTGGACTCCAGGCTGCAAGCCCCTATTTAAGTTCAGTATTATTATTTTCCATATAGAAAATGAGCAAACTGAGGTGCAGAGAAGTTACACGGTATGCCTATGCACAGTATGGCAACGTGTGCTCTGAAACAGAGTGACTGGCTTCCAAAGCACAATTGGTTTCTTCCCCAGAATACGAGATGCAATGCCACAGATTCCAGAAGGCAAACATTCACTCATTCTTTACTCAATGAATACGTTGTTTTTTTTGTTTTGTTTTTTTGTTTTTTTGTTTTAAATCTACTGGCATTGTATAAGAGATGGTCCTTTAAAGCTTACAAAATGTCTTGTACAGCTGATAGCCAGGTTACCTCTCTTCAAGAGAAAGCTTTAAACTGGGAGCTTATGACCTGTCTTCCCACAACTTGTCCCTTCAGTAAAAGTGGACATACAGGAGTCCTTAGTGAAAGAGACAGGGGTGGGTGCCGTGTCAAGGACTTTATTGTCTGAAAAGAAGTAGCCAAAGAACAAAATCAACCAACACCGCAAAGCATCCCTCCTAAGCTGCCATGTAAGGAACTGGAATCACAGGAGATGATTCACAACTGATATTTTTCAGAGTAAAAACTAGGTTTTGTCTCAGAGTAGTGTCATGGTTAAACAGTATCCCTCTCCTACCTTAGTGAGAGGTGATGGATCTGGGGACCACCTCTTACCTCGCTGATCGTCTCCTGCTACTCTCTGGGGTATCCAAGTGGCATGTGGTTGAAGTGAAGAGCAAAGAGCTAGCAGTGGGATTGGAGGTAATCATGAGGAGCCTGAGTCTGGTAAGAGAGAGACTGTCTAGGACAGAGCAAGTAGCCCAGCCTGATTTGCAAGGTTAATGGGAGGGAATGGGCAGATCCCTCTCCTCACTCCATAGCCTGCACAACTCAGTGACCTCTGGCCAGTCTTGATAGCAGCTTTGGCTTCTGTATCTGATAACATTTTCCTGATTTCTGACAACCAAGGTTTTCTCCATCTTTCTTCTGAGTCACTGTGTTTCTTTTTTGGGTCTCTGCTTTGGCCCTCGGATCATCTCTAATTTAGAGCTCTTATATCTAGAGAGAATACAACTCTAGTTTACTCTAGTTAGCTTAGCTCTGCCCTAATATTCATGAAAATAAACCTTAGGAAATCATCCACCTGGTGAAATACCATAAGGCAGGTGTCCCTAAACCACGGCCCGCAGGCCGCATGCGGCCCCCTGAGGCCATTTATCCGGCCCCCCACCGCACTTCAGGAAGGGGCACCTCTTTCATTGGTGGTCAGTGAGAGGAGCACAGTATGTGGCGGCCCTCCAACGGTCTGAGGGACAGTGAGCTGGCCCCTGTGTAAAAAGTTTGGGGACGCTTGCCGTAAGGAGTGGTGGGATGGTATGGAGCATAGTGGGTATGGGTACCAGGGCACGCTAGGACAATTAACTGATAATGTTAAGCAAGGGAACTGTAAGGGTGAAGAATTGGATTGTAGCAATAGTAATAGCAGTTCTGGCCATTACTTTGAATGGCAAAAATAGCAATTACTTTTGTGCCACTGTAATAATTGCCAGCATTTCCATTCTAAGGGATCACTCAATGAGGCTCCAACCTACTTGCACATGAAGGACTTTGTGTTCCTGTCCTGCCTCAGCCACTAGGTCTGTACGATATTGAACATGCCACTTCTCCATTTGAGGATTCAGTTTCTTCTTCTATACAATGAGTGGGCCCTTATGATTTACTCAGGCTTCTTTCCGCCCTAAGAATCTATGCTTCTCTTTGTGTGAGACTTGAGAGATAAAGCGTCCCAATGGCTTTCTTAGTTTGAGGTATAATTTGCACACAATGACATGCTCTTCAGTGTGCTGTTGACTCAAATTTCGACACACACACATATACTTGTGTAACCTCGTTTACCAACCAGGACACAGAATGTTTCCCTCACCACAGAACGTTCCCTTATGCCAATTTCCAGTCAGTTCTCTGCCCCAGAAGCAACCACTGAATTGATTTCTATCACTGTAGGCAAGTCTTCTATGAAATTCCAAAATTTTATACCATGACACTGTACACGAGGTTCTTCTGTGCTGCCTGATTCTCCCACTCAATATATTATTTCTAAGGTTCACAAATGTGGTTTTATGTATATAATTTATTCCTTTTTGCAGAGTAATATGCCATTGTATGAATATATCACAGTTTCTCTCTTTTTCTGTTGATGAACATTTGGTCTCTTTCCAGTGCTGGGTGGTGGCAAGGCTCTCTCACCAAAGCCTTGGCCAGAAAAGCACACTCAGCATCTGAAGGAGGAAGACCTGGGTCTTCTTTGAGGCATACCTCACAATGCCCAATCTGAGCTTTATGTTCTTCTGTGAGGTCAATGTTTACCTAGGCCCCCGGAAGAGTCATATTTTTTGAAGCACAGTGAAGAGCCCACCATGAATGGGGAAGTGCTAGATCAGGTTTCTTTCTCTGTCCTGGCTGTAGTCAACCCAGTGGAAAAACCTAACAGAGTGGGCCTATCAGAAAGAAAGTTACATTCTCTTCCTGTTTGCATGCCAACAGAATGGTGAGTAGGGGCATCCTCCCATTCCTTCATTACCATCTTTATGCAGTACATGTACAAAGTGCTGGTGATACAGAGATGAAAGTTGTGGCCCTTGATTTTAAAGTTGAGTCATACAGAAAGGTAAAATGATTATTGGAATACAGTGAAAGAAGGCACTAAAACATCGTATTAGTTCATTTTTACACTGCCATGAGGAAATACCCAAGACTGGGTAATTTATAAAGGAAAGAGGTTTAATTGACTCACAGTTCCGCTTGGCTGGGGAGGCCTCAGGAAACGTACTATCATGGTGGACGAGGAAGCCAACATGTCCTTCTTCACCTGGTGGCAGGTGAGAGAACAGCATGGGGGAACCACCCCCATGATCTAATCACCCCCCATGAGGTTCCTCCCCTAATACATAGGGATTTCAATTTGGATTACAATTCAAGATGAGATTTGGGTGGGGACACAGAGCCAGACCATATCACATATACTTGGAACTTGGGCAGGCACACCTAATCTAACTTGTAAGTATCAGGGAATAATTATCCCAATAAATTCTTCTTAAACTTAGATGAGAAGATGAGATGGGTTAGCTAGTAAAGGGAGAAGTGCATGCCTAGTCTTGGAAAGAAAATAAATCCATGCATTTTCAGGGTATGAGCTAGGGTGGTTCTCTGGGACTAGAACATAGGCTGTGAGGGGGCTGCAGCAGTTTGCAAATCCTGATCCTTTGGAACCACTGAGCTAGGTAGTCACACTTGTCTTGTCCGTTTCCCTGAGTTTCTTTCTCAATAGCTGTGTATGTGCTATAATGCAGCTCAGTGTGTGTGTTTTGATTCTATAAATTCTGTAGCTGCAGGCTCTAGCAGCTACAGAGTGAGTAGCTGTTCTGAGTGAGTACATTCCATTAACTTTTGCTCCCCACAGCCCATGTTAAATGTCTGTTTTCTGCTGTTGGACATAACCTAGTAGCTTTTTCTTTTTGTGCAAAGTTTAGACTCACCTCTGAGGAGGAGGAGGAGGAAAGCAAAAGACAAGGAGTCACACAGAAAGTCTAACAAAACTATCTGGGTTGCTACAAGGTTAGGGAATTGGGGGCAAGGATATTCTATTAGAAGTTTTGGTCTACATGTTGAAGGTGTCCACCAAGCCAGTTTTCATTCATGAGAGTAAGCAGAAAAGACTCCATGGACTGAAATGTCGAGAGTCTCATGAACTTACAGAGACCAGGGATTTGAACTATTAAATCTTTAAACTTCCAGGAAAATACCATGCCAAAAAAGTTTCTATCCAGGCTAATCAGGAGTTAGCTCAAAAAGCCAGTCTGTTACAGGTAGGCCAGTGGTAAAGCAAACTTCAAATGACACTTTCATACCTTATCATTAATAACAAGGCAGAATCTCAACTCATGCAGGTAAAAGGTAGCTTATTAAAAAGAAGGTGCTTGGTGCAAGCCCCACAGTGACTCAGCTTTCTAGAGACCATAGTACCTGGAAGCTGGAAGAAAGCACGTAGCGCTGTGGGAGACAAAGTCTGACTGTACAGCCCTGGTTCCTCTGAGGATAAGGGTCATGTTTGGCTATGGAGCTGGATTATGACCAACCGCAGGAGTTGAGAGCAAAGCCTCTGTTTTAATTCATGAAGTTCTAGACTTCCAAGAGAACAGTGAAGAAGTGGGACTCCAGGAGTGGATAGGAAATCAAGGTGCTAGAAGACAGAAACAGTATATTCCTCTTCAATAGCTCTACTTCTCCATCCTTCTAAAAGTCTGCTCTTCAGTGGCATGGTTTCAGGACCATCTTATGTACCTATAGTCATATTTCAAGAGTTACTACAGTCGTCTCTCTCCTTCCCTCTTCATATCTTACCAATTCCCAATATTCCCAATTCTTACTGATTTAACCTCCTAAGTAGTTCATGAATTCACTCAGTCTCATTTATGGTGACCACAACTCAAGCCCTTACTGTTGCTTGGACCATTCAGTGCTTCCCTAAATAGACTTCCTGTCTCCAATTTTGGACCCTTCCAGGCTAACTCATGATCTAGAGTCAGATACTGTTCTAGAATTTGAATCCATCTAATTCTGCCTCAATATGACTTAAAGCCCTGATACGCACAGAGGCTCCAGGCAAACTTCCATAGCTACAGTCACAAGATCCTCCCTGATGGAACCTGGCTCACTGATTCAGTTGCCTCGGCCACAGCTCCCCACCTTTCACGGCTTCTACACCACACCAGCTGCCAGCTGTTCCTCACAGACACCTCATCTGCAGAGCTGGGGTAACCACCAAGTCTAATTCATCTTCAAGTTCTCATCATCTATCCCAGTCCCAGCGATGGGGTCCACATGCAATAAATAGCTCTCAAATGAGGGGTGACTATGTGTGGAACTCACAGTTTATCCTCAACCTAAACCCTTGCGGTTGTTAAAAGACTTTACGGACAAGAGTTCCAGTTCCGCTCCCATTACTTTCCAGTGATGTGACCACCTTCTCAGCCTCAGTATCCTCATGTTTAAAATGGTGACAATAATTGGATTATGAGAACAACACAAGAAAATGTCTGCCAGCTATCACCGCGGTGCTTCGCATGTCCTCAATAAGCAGCCGAACTACTGTCATTATTATGATCATGATCATTATTATTAATAATGATTAACCATTATCAATAGCTGTGCTCCCTCTTCAGTTTTATTATGGGAGCTTTTCATGCCTGTTTTTGGCATTGATTTTCTTCATCTTGGTATCACGGAGTTGAGTGGGGATAGCTCAATTCCTCATCATCAAACAAAAGAAAGGCACTACTCCCTGAGATCACATCTACATCTGTCACTATTGAGGGCTGTGACTGATCACAGGCGTTTTAAGGGTGTGTGGAATCCAGAGGAAGAAGAGCAAAATACGCACACTAATAAATACATAATGTATACTATATGCTCTCCATGTGTGTCTGTTTTCTGAATGTGTTACATCTAAGCTAAAAAAAAAAAAAAAGTCTGGCCTTGGACTCTGGTTTAAATTGGGGCTATGACCTCATTATCTAGGGTTGCAGGCTCCAAAATAAACCTTACTCCTCAATTTAGTGAAATTCAAGAAACAATTATGTGTAAGAATCTCAGGAAGATCTCTTTCTATTTCCACATATTTCCAAATCCAAAATAAACACAGTAATGCCTATTAACATCCCAGGTGTCCATCGGTGTGGGGGACATTGGAAATTCAGAAGTTACTGTTGGCAGTTTCTACCAAGGCCAACTATACTTAACTTGTCAGAAGAGGTTGACAGATTTACCCAATTTAAATCCCCTTCATGGCCTTCTGGTCTACTGTTGTTCTCTGACCTACCGCAGACCAAAACAGTCATTTCGTTTGTCAAATTCATGTTTGGCTGTTGTGCAAGAAGAGCCCACATAATACAGCCAGGATCTCCAGAAATGATTAAAGCAAATCCTCTGTTACTGTTGGTTGTCTCTTGTTTTTGCTCAAAGCCTATCTCAAACTTCTTCCCTAACTTTCCTTTTAAGCTTTCACAGTATCTGATCTAAAATAAGATGAGCAATTCTGGGTGTATGAAATGATATATGGGGATTGGTTCAATTTTTTTTTAAAGGAAGGAATAATCGTGGGATTCAACTTGTTGCCAGGGATCATGCTAGGTATCTACTACATTGTAGGGGTCTCACTTTATCATCACAGTAACTCTGAAAGAATTTTATCTCCATGGAGAAACTGAGGTACAGAGAAATTATTTATTTACTTTGATTAATATCACACAAATAGTGAACAGTGGAGATGGAATTAAAAACATTTCAGAGCTTAATCCAAATTCCAAACATTGCATGACCCTGCATTAAAAGAAATATATTTCCAGGGATTTTGCTTCCTAATCACAACTCTGAGTTTTTCCACAGTGGAGAATATGGTCAGGGAAGAAGTTACAGTGGTAAACAGGAAGGATGTAGGAAGCACCTCCTGTCTCTCCATAGGTTGGGAAGACATATTGGTGGGTCAGAAATTAAACAATATCTACTCCTCATGTAAGGGAAGAGATTTGGGACAAAATTAGAGAAAGCGGCCTGTAAACATTTCCTTTTAGGGTTGTAAAATTGAATGTTCTTTATCTTAAAAATACAAAATCAATTCAATTACAGCATAGAAGGTAAAATGTCTTTCCAAGTGCACCCAGAGATTATTGAAAGAGGAGAATCCTCTTAAAATCATCACGTTTTGGCATTTGATAGACTCTGAACTTCCAAAGTGTCCTTGTTTGCCATAGATCTGGTACCCCAATACTTCTTTTGGGAACAGGAAGTGTCTCCCTTGAGTTTCAAGTTTGCTACTGCAAATCTCATCGCTTCTCACCCAGAAAAGATCTCTCCCCATTGGGATTGTTATGGAGGCTTCTTTGCTAAGAATTGCTGAGAGATTCGAATAGTTCCAGAATCTGGCATAGCTACAAATTAATCGCATTTAATTACACAAGGCTAGATCATCAAATATCTTCTAGGTAGTTTGTGCTTTCTTCTGGGTACCAACGTATAATTTGAAGCATAAACAATATGAATTTCCCTTTTGGAAATATTAACTAGTGCAGTGTTCTACCTAATGGAAGTTATTATTACACTCTTTGTGAAATTAAGTTTTTCTACATGCATTGAAGTTGTAGGTAACCAAAGAATCATTCTTGGATTAGTAGAAGGTCTTTTGCCCCAAGAAATCTGGATAGTCAAACAATGAGTATAGCCACAAGTTCTAAAGTGTTCAACATTATATATCTATATAAAGCAGTATTTCTTCCTCCCATTGGAGAAGACAAAATAATTGTCTAGACTTAGACCTTTTTCCTCAAAGTCATTTTGGTGTTTACTCTATTTACAGACTAGTGTTTGAGAATTGCTCTTCTCTATCAAGCTAGCCCAGGCTCAGTATAACTTACAAACAGTGTAATTTGAGGATTGCAAAATCCCCAAATCTATAAAGAGGGTGGCTGAGCTGAACAAATAGTGTGGTTTAATGGAAGACTATGGGTTCTGTAACTCACTTGCCAACATTTGTTGATGGACTTTGGGTGGAACCCAGCGTGTCCCTAATCTCACATTATTCTTTTATAAAATTAGAGGATTGACGTACTTAATTTTTAAGACTCAATTAGGGCTAAGGTTATGCATCCATGGCAAAGTACAGAAGAACTCAGAATTGTTCCAAATATAATGGGCTTGGAGTAATGGACAACCAGGGCAAGAGGTAACCATTAAAGAGGCACATCATGCAGTGTGAGGAGTCAACATCTGACATCTGGAAGCCTTTGGTTCAAGTTTTGTCTCTGCCACCGACAGATTTTGTAACCTTGAACGAGGTACTGTACCTCTCTAAGCCTCCAGTTCTGTGATAAATATAAAGCACTTGGTGCAATTTTGAGGCAGAATGAGCTCTTATTAATCGCTAAATCTAAATGAAAATTAAAAAGAAAAACCGGCACATATCTTATCCCAGGTGTTTGTCTTCTGAGGCCATCCTCTTGGGTCTGTTTATTCTTATGTCCTCTTCTTCTGACTCTTCTTTAACTTTTTTTTCTGCTAAACCTCTTAGATTTCTGTCTTTTGTCCACAGACCAGTGCCGTGTATTTGCTAATTCTTCAAAGTAAGACTGAGTTCCAAATTAGCTCTATCTTCATAGTCCATGCACTTCAGAGTGCATCTCTCACTGGAAATTAATAGGGGCACTTGTTTATTATTATTGTCTTCAAGTTGGTCTCCCCACTGCTTGTACCCATACCTTCCAGTCTATTCTACATACTGTAACCAGATGATCGTATCCCTTCATAGTGCAGATTCCTAAAAAGCTTCCCCACTGATTTTATATACTGATCAAATGAAAATTCTTAACATAAGGCTACTTACTACAGACCGTGCTAGTTTGATCAGACTCACTCTGTATCTCTGCTTTCCTCATTGAGGAGTTTTCTCATGGCATCTTAAATATTAGCACCCTCCAAGTATAGCATATTTGTATTCACCATTCAAAGCCCAGCTCAAAAGCTTCTTCCTCCAGGAAGCACTCCTTGATCTCTATTCTGACGCCATTCATCCAAGACAAGATCACGTCTTCTTGGTACATGTTCACAGAAGAAGCCTATGCTGTCCAATTCTTTTTATTTTGAACAATGACTACAATTAAAATTTAACAATTAGGCCCGGCACAGGCTCACACCTGTAATCTCACCACTTTATGAGGCTGAGGCAGGCTAATCTCTCTGAGCTCAGGAGTTTAAGACCAGCCTGGGCAACTGGCAAAACCCTATCTTTAAAAAATTACCTGGGCATTGGTGGCATGCACCTGTAGTCCCAGCTACTTGGGAGACTGGGGCTGGAGAATTGTTTGAGCCCAAGAAGCAGAAGTTGCAGTGAGCAGAGATCAGGCCACCATACTACCACCTGAGTGACAGAGTGAGACCCTATCTCAAAAACAAAAACAAAAAAGAACAATTATTGGTACAACCCATAAGGTGATGTTTATTCTCTCTTCCTCCACATGTAAACTCCAGGTCTAGGTTGTGACTGTGACTGTCTTTTCCACTGTGACATCCACACTGCACAATATAGTGCCTGGCACATAGTACATGTTCAATAATATTTAATGACTAAATAACTGGATCTTTGCATGATGACATACACATCTAAAATGAAGAAAGTTCATTCTGGAATGGTAAGATGTGGAGTTAAATGCTCATAAATTATTTAAAAAGTTAGATATTTGACAGGAACAAAATGATCCTGAGATCCTGAGAGGCTCCAGGATGTACAGTTGTTGAAATGTCACCTTTAAGTTGTGGGTATTGATTTACAGTTTGCATTCTTGAGTACATAGGATTCTGTACTAGCAAGGGGAAAAATCAAATTTCTGCATCTCAGTGAAGGAGAAGTCTAAGTCACTTTTGGTATCATCTGTCGGACGGTTGTGGGGTGTGTGTGTGTGTGTGTGTGTGTGTGTGTGTGTGTGTGTGTCTGTATATTTATGGACTTTACACTGGCATTCTTGGTGGTAAGAAGAAAAGAGACTTAAGCCATATATTTTTTAACCAGAGACTACTTTTGCCTATTTCAAAACTTCAGTTGCATGGGATCATACAGGAGTACTACTTCCTATCTAGCTTCTTCTGTATATTATGGATTCGTGTGTAGTGTGCTTCATAGTTCGTTATGTGTTATTGTTACATGGTATTCCATTGTATGTATATGTCACTAATTGTTTATTCATTTCTTTTTGATGGGCATCTGAACTCTGAATAGTTATTTATTATTGTTAGTGAAGCTTCTATAAATATTCTTGCACAAGTCTTTTTATGTACATATACTTTCATCTCTTTTGGGTACACACTAAGTGTGGTATTGCTGGGTCATGGTGTAGGTGTATGTTTACTTTTATGATATTGCTGGACTGGTTTCCAACTGATCCTACCATTTTGCACTCCATCCAGGTCCACATCAGCTCGTGTTATCAATCTCTTTTGTTTTAGCCATTCTAGTCAGTGCATGATACTATTTCCTGGTTTTATTTATATTTTCCTGATGACTAATGTTGAACATTTTTTGACCATAGGAGTATTTTTTAAATTAAGCTCCGGTTTGAGTTCTCTGTTCATTAAAAAAAAAACTGAGGGATTTATCTTTCAAATATTGAAGTTTAAGGGTTGTTTATATTTTTTGGGTATCAGTCTTTTCTGTGTGTGTGTTACAGCATCTCATCCTGTTCCCCAGGCTATAATGCAGTGGCACAATCTTGGCTTACTGCAATCTCTGCCGCTTGGAGTCAAGCGATTCTCCTGCCTCAGCCTCCTGAGTAGCTGGGACTACAGGCACCCGCCCCACCACCATGCCCAGTTAATTTTTATATTTTTCATAGAGACAGGGTTTCATCATATTGGCAAGGGTGGCCTTGAACTCCTGACCTCAGGTGACCTGCCCACCTAGGCCTCCCAAACTGCTGGGATTATAGGGATGAGCCACCATGCCTCACCAAGTATCAGTCTTTTGACTATTTTCTCTAAGCTTATGTCTTGATATGCACTTTATAATGTTGCATTTTGAAAGGCAGGTATGCTTAATTTTAATGAAGTTCATTTTTGCCAAGTTTTTTTTTCCCTTTATGGCTGGTACTTTTTGTGTCCAAAGAAACTCTTGATCACTTTGATGTTGTGAAAACATTCTCTGAGTTTCAGTATAGAAGATTTTTAGTTTTATCTTTTATGTTGAGGTCCATGGACCATCTGAAATTAATTTTTGTATATGGTGTGAGATGTAAGCCAAGTTTCATTTTTTTATGTATAGATACATTCCTTTCCCCAATAAATTGCTTTCTTTGATCCCATTGTTGAAAAATCAACTAACCATTTAAGTCTGGGTTTATTTCTGAATTTTCTATTCTGCTATATTGATATATTTTTCCAGTATTATACTAACATGACACACCACTGTAATTACCCTTTCTATTTTCTATTGTCATAAAATCAAATAATATAATTCCTTCAGTTTTGAATCTCTTCCTTTTCAAAATTGTTCTGGCTATTTAAAGTCTCTCATGGAGGGGCATGGTGGATCATGCTTGGAATCTCAACACTTTGGGAGGCTGAGACAGGTGTATCATTTGAGATCAGGAGCTCAGAACCAACCTGGCCAACATAGTAAAACTGCATCTCTACTAAAAATACAAAAATTAGCTGTGTGTGGTGGGATGCACCTGTATTCCCAGCTATTAGAGAGGCTGAGGCAGGAGAATTGCTTGAACCTGGGAGGTGGAGGTAGTGGTGAGCTGAGATGGTGTCACTCCACTCCAGCCAGCCTGGGGGTTGGAATAAGACTCTGTCTCAAAAAGAAAAAAGCTAAAAAAGGATTTTGCATTTTCACATACATTTTAAAGTCTAATTGTCAATTTCTACAAAAGTGTCAGCTATAATTTGGATTGAGGTTGAAAACTGCATTTATAAAACAATTTTAAAAGAATTAGCATCCTAACTGTATTTTTACAATCCAAAAATGATTTACTCTTCATTTATTTAGATTTTTACTTCTCTCTATAAAGTTTTGTAGTTTTTTAACATAGACGCCTAGTACATATTTAAATAAATGTATTTCTCAATATTTTCTATTCTGATGTTATTTATATTTTTGCATGTTATTTAACATTTTTTAAAAATGTTACTTTAAGATTGACTTCTGTAAACATATGGCAAGAAAATTTATTTTTCTATATTGACTTTATCCTGTGACCTCACTAAGTTTATTTATTCATTCCGGTAGCACTTTGTTAACATTTTTTATGATTTTCTACATATGTGATGTCATCAGCTAATAAAGGTAGTTCTATCTCTTCCCTCCTAATATATCTGGCTTTTATTTTTCTTGTCTTATTGCACTACCTAGGACCTCCGGTAAAATGTTGAATAAAATTTATAAGGAAAGACATCTTTACCTGATTCCTGATCTTAGGGAAAAAGTGTTTAATCTTTTATATTAAGTATGATGTTAGCTACAGGTTTTCTATAGATTCCTTTTATGAGATTGAGAATGTTTCCTTAAACTCCTGGCATACTAAGAATTTTATCACGAACAGGTTCTAAACATCGTCCAACTGTGCGTTCACTGAGATAATTATATAACTTTTATCTTGTATTCTGGTAATGTGGTGCATTGTCGTATTTTCAAGTATTAAATCTATCTTACATTCTTAAAACAAAACCCACTTGATCATGATATATTATCGATATATTATCCTCTTTTTTGCCAAAATATTGCCAAGTTTCATTTCCTCATATTCTAAGTTTTTATTTTTTGATCTATGTTAATGAGGATTTTTTTTTCTTGTAATGTCTTTGTATGGTTTTGCTATCAGGTTTATGCTGTCTTCAAAAAACGAGGTAAAAATTGTTCCTTTTCCCTCTGTTTTCTGAAAATAATTTGTGTAGGAGTAGCATTATTTCTTCCTTACAAGACTAATAAAATTGACCCAGGAAGCCATTTGAGCCTGAATTTTCTTTTGTGATAAGGTGTCAATGAATTAAAATTCTTTTATAGATGTGGAATATAGGAAACTTTATTTCTTCTATCAGTCTTAATAATTTGTGTATTTTAAGAAATAGATCTTGATATTGGTAGAAAGCTCTTTACAATATTCCTTTATTATCTTTTTAATGTTGGTAGTGTTTGTAGTGTTTTCATTTTATATTGTTAGTAAATGATTCCTCTTTTTCTTGGCTAGTGTAATTAGGGGTTTATGAATTTTATTAATATTTTCATGGAACCAATCTTTTGTTTCCTCAATTTTTCTCTGATAATCTGTTTTCTTTTTCATTTATTTCCACTCTTTCTATTATTGCCTATTTTCTGCATACTTTAGACATAATTTGCTATTTTTTTTTCTAGTTTCTTATAGTGGAAATTTAGGTCCAGATTTTTAAATCTTTCTTTTATGTTAAAGCTATAAATTTTCTCCTATACTATGCTGCCATATACACAAATGAGATAATGTCTTTCACACCACCATGGATGGAGCTGGAGGCCATTCTGTTATGTGAACTAAAGCAGGAACAGAAACCAAATGCAGCATGTTCTCACAAGTGGTAGCTAAATATTGGGTACACATGGACGTAAAGACGGGAATAACAGCCACCAGCCCTACTTAAGGTTGGAGTGTGGAAGGTGAGTGAGGATCAAACAGCTGTGCTTGTTTGGGTCCTATGCTTATTACCTGGGTGACGAACAATATATACACAAAACCCCTGCGTCATGATCTGAGCTCACCACAGACTTGACCTCCTAGTTCAGATGATCCTGCTTCAGCCTGCCAAGTAGCTGGAATCACAGGTCACAGGTGCACACCACCATGCTTGGCTAATTTTTTTTTTTTTTTTGGTAGAGATAAGGTTTCACCATATTGCCCAGGTTGGTTTTGAACTCCTGGGCTCAACCAATTCACCCACCTCAGTCTCCCAAAGTGCTTTGATTACAGGTGTGAGCCATGGCATCTGGCCTACTTCTTTCTTGAGATTCCTTATGTTTCTTACAGATTCACGAACATTGTAATTGCTAATTTTATGTGTCACATTTTTTATTGAGATGGAGTCTCACTCTGTTGCCAAGGCTAGAATGTAGTGGTGTGATCTCTGCTCAATGCAACCTCTGCCTCCCAGATTCAAGTGATTCTCTTACCTCAGCCTCCTGAGTAGCTGGGACTACAGGTGCATGCCATCACACCCAGCTATTTTTTTGTATTTATAGTAAAGATGGGGTTTCACCATGTTGGTCAGGCTTGTCTTGAACTCCTGGCCTCAAGTGATCTGCCTGTCTCGGCCTCCCAAACTGCTGAGATTACAGGAATGAGCCACCACTCACGGCCATGTCAGTTTGATTCAGCTGAAAGATGCCTAGTTGGCTGGTAAAACATTTCTGTACATGTCTGTCAGTGTATTTCTGGAAGTTATTAGCATTTGAATCAGTCAACTGAATAAAGAAGATTGACATCATAATACAAGTGGGCACTTCTCAATCTTTTGTGAGCCTGAATAGAAAGTCAGAGGAAGGGTGAATCTGTTCTCTCTTCTTGAGCCGAGACATCCATCTTCTTCTGCCCTCGGACACTGGAGCTCCTGGTTCTTCAGCCTTTGGACTCTGGCTGGGACTTACACTCCTGGTTCCCCTGATTCTCAGGCCTTCAAGTCTGGATTGAAACTAGATCATCAACTTTCATGGGGTTCCAGCTTGCAGATGGCAGATTATGGGGCTTCTCCACCTTCCTAATCATGGAAGCTAATCCATCATAATAAATCTCTATGCTATTGGTTCCATTTCTCTGGAGAATCCTAAAGACAAACGTATTTATAGTGACCCTTTTAAATTCTTCTTTTGCTAATTTTGTTATCTGTGTCATTTTGGGGTCTGTGTCTATGGCCTGATTTTTTTCCTGGATATGGGTCACAGATTTCTATTCTTCACATGTCTAGTAAGTTTTGGTTGGATGTTGGGTTGTATGATACTAAATTTTGAGTGTCTGAATTTCCTAGTCATTCTTAATAAAAGCTTAATAAAGTGTTGAATTTTGTCCTATTGGGTAAAATTACTTTCAGATCAGTGTAATCCTTTCAAGCTTTCTTTTAAACTCTATTAGGGGTCTAGAATAATCTTGACTCCAGAGAAGCCCTTGTCAAATATTTTTTGTCCTGTGGCCCTTCAAGTGCATTGTATTTGTCTATGTTTAAAATATTATAAAACTGAAAATTATAAACATTTATTAAGTTATTTTACATGGCAATAATAAACCCCATTACACATAAACATAAACAATATGTTTTATGAAAAGTAACTATGTCATCAAAACATTAGTGAGATTACTTGCAATGTGGAATCTGAAACCATATCCATAAACTTTTCATACTATGTCATGTTAAAACACATTGTTATATCTTGAATCCAGAATATTTAATTTATATGTAATTTTGTAATGTCATATTATAAAAACAACATCATGACCCCAAATTCTCATCTCTGTATCCCCAGCTAAGCTGGATTGTGCTGTTCAAGTTCCTTCTCCCTAGTTTACAGTACAAAAAAACTGTGTCCAGGTGGAAAGTCAATGAAATCCTGCATTGCTTCTTGTACAGTACCTGGAGATAATTATTTCATATATATTTTGTCTAGCGTTACAGTTACTTATAGCGGGAGGGCTTCTCCCATCTTGTCCAAAGTCAAAGTATTTTTTAGTAAGAGATATAGATACCTATAGAGAAGTGAGAAAACCTTTCTGCCCACATCCACCATGGGTTCTCTTCTGTTAAAAGAACAAATCCCTAGAATGCAGCACTCTACAGTTTACAAAAAGCCTTTTGTAATTATTCTCTTATTCTGTTTGTATCACGTGGTTTCCATTTTGAGACTTAGAGTGCAGTGGCTGGCTGAGGTCATAGAGCTGGGTCAGACCTGCGGTATGGAGTGGAGGAAGCTAGTTGTGTTTCACTACTCAAGAATAGATCTTTCCTATGCTCTCACCAAAATAAGTTTGTAGGTCAGCCTTCTTTATAAACAGCTGAATAGAGAGGGAAGCATCGATTGAGGTCTGCAGCTCAGCCAGTTGCTGTGCTGGGCCCAGTGATAGAAAGACGAAGAAGACAAATACAGCCAGAATCTCAGGCTGCCGGAGCACTGGTAAAATAATTTTGATTCATACAGGTTTACTCAATCGACACATTTGCATTTGGACTAGAGAACTGTTTTCTCATCAGTAGAAAGGGCATTAATAATCTCTTCTTCCAGCGAGATGCTGGAGCTAGCTTGTGCTGGAATGTGAGAGCTGATTATTCAATTTTCAGAAAATTTTCAGGCCCGTTATTAAGCACAGTCATAATTAAGGACTAAATTATACAAACTTATCACCCAATCAATCACATTAAAACAAAGGTAATAAATCCCCAAGACTCAAAACTTTTGAATTATTTTACAAGCACCTATAGTCTTTGGTTTATTTCTATCTATTTTATCTGTATAATAGAAGTATTATGTAATAGGGAGCTGCTGTGCATCTTTTAATGCCTCCATGTTCAGTGATCCACCCACCTCAGCCTCCCAAAGTGCTGGGATTACAGGCATGAGCCATGGTATCTTGCCATACCTAGTTATTTTAATTAATGTACATTTTATTTACTATTTACCTTTTTGTTTATTTACTATTTCCTTTCTAGGGGCTTGTTTTTTTAAAAAAAAGGAAATAAAGACTTTTTCTCAAGCTAGAAATATGTAAAGAATTCTTTCTGTGTGTCTCTCAGTGCATTCTGGCGAGGTGACGTTAGGCTATAAAGACTAGAGTGTTTGGGTCATGTCCTACCACAGAGCTTTCGGGATTTGACTTGTTTATTTGGAACATAGAGAAGACATTGTAGAGGCCACCTAATTCTCAGGAGCTATTATAAACCAGCAAAAACCCCTTTTTAAAAAAATGTGTATTCTTTTTAAAAAAAAAAAATGATTTCCTTTTAAAGACTGTAAGTCATTAGAATATTTAAGAAGTTTTAGAAGTTTGCTGGTGGGTAAAAAGTCCTAAAGAGAACATTCTCATAGGCTGCACACAGACCACAGTCTCAACCCCACAAGTGGTAAACTGAGATTGCAGTTAAGCTAGTCAAAGAGAGGACATATCTCTTATTCTACGAGATCGTTATTTTAAGCAATATTTTTTGTGTGTGATTACAAAAGACATGACTTCATGTTGTCGAATAAGTTAAACGATACACAGGTAGACAGTATAATGCAGGCATTTGGAGGACTAATTATAGCATCAGGATACCTGGGTTTCCGTATCTACAACTTTCTTGTTCTGTAGCCCTGGGCACACAATTTCTCCAAGTTTCTTTCCTTATAGTAACATAAGAAACAGCAATTAACTCATAAGATTGTGATCATTAACTGAGAGGACATATGTAAACTCGGGGAACCTCATCCAACACGTCTTATTTTGTGGTGGTGGTTGTTGTTGTTCTGTTTTGTTTTGTTTTTGGCTTTTACAGTTTTTTTGTTTTCCTGAAGCCATGGTTTTTAGTTTCTCTCTCTAGCAATAAATAGAAAAGAGGGATGGGTCAGCAGTAAAAAAAAAAGCCAAGCTATCCAATTTGAAAATTCACAAAATATATGAATAAATAGTTCACTGAAGAGGGTGTACAGATGGCAAATCAACACATGAAAAGATGCTGAACATCATTAGCTCCCTGGTAAGTGCAAATGAAAACCACAGTGAAATGTCATTACACACCTATCAGCATGGCTAAGCTAAAACACCGTCACAATACCCCAAGAGCTAGTGAGTATGCAGAGAAAGTGGATCACTGAAACACTTCTGGTGGGATGTCACATGGCACAGCCACTCGGAAAAGCAGTTTGGCGATGTCTTACACAACTAACTATGCAACTGTCATATGATCCAGCCATTACTCTCTGAGGTTATTTATCCCAGAAAAATGAAAACATAAGTTTACACAAAAACCTAACACATGAAAATTCGTAACAATGTTATTCAAAACAGCCCCAAACCAGAAGTAGCCCAGATGTCTTTCAACAAGTGAATGGTTAAACAAACTGTGGTACATCCATGGTATGGAGTACTACTCAGCAACAAAAAGGTATGAGCTATGGATACATGCAACAATTTGGATGAATCTAGATAATTACGCCAAGTGAAAAAGGAGCCAAATCTGAAATAACACATACTCTACAATTCCATTGATTTAGAATTCTTAAAGTAAGAAAATTATAGAAATAGAAGGCAGAGTAGTGGTTGGCAGGGGTTAGGGATGAATCAGGAAGGAGGGTTCAGAAAAGGCAGCCAAGCATTCTTATGATGGAACTCTTCTCTACCTTGACCATGGTGCTGGCTGCTGGAATCTACCCGTAAGATAAAATTTCATATAATAAATGAGCAAAATAAGGAACATCTGAGAATCAATAAATTTATCAACATCAATATCTTGGTTGTGATTTGACCCTATAATTCTGCAAGATGTTACCGTTGGGGCAAATGAGGTAAAGTCTATAAGGGATCTCTTTGCATTATTTCTTAGAACTGCTTGTGAATCTACAGTTTTGTCAAAATAAAAAAGCCTTTAATTTTAAAAAGTAATATTGTAAGTTGTTAACAAACAAAACTTAATGGGTTAACCAAAAGTTTGACACATTTCAACTTACTGCACTGTTTTTTTATTTAGGCGCTCACTAGCCAAGCACACTGATTGGTCATTTTCCAACTTGTTTCTTATGAATGTGCCCAGTGAATTGTTCAGGGGCAATGCAGCCTAAATGTAGGAGATAGAAATGCTATGTAAGGAAAGCAGGTTAAAGGTCTGAGCCAGAGCTGTGCACTTAGCAAGTTCATTTATTAGGAACCTTTCTGCACATCCATGGGGAATGGCAATCAAGTATTAAGATTTAGTCCTATAGTACCTTCCTCAGGAACACCACTCCGGGTTCTGGATGGCCTTTACAAGAATAGTCAAGACTTGAATAACTTACATCTGCTTGTGAAATTCAAGCCTCTTACCTCTAACTGGGGAGCCAGTAATGACTTCCATGGAAGAAGGAGACCTCAATTTAAGCAAACAGCTGTCTTTTCCTTGACTACAGAACGGTAAACAGGGCTCAGGTTGGCCCTTAGCGAACTGATCCATGGAAACAGAGCTTAAACAGATTCTGTCATTGAGCACAGTGAGGAAGACACTCCGTGGCACTCTCTAACCCTGCACAGGTAATGCACAGAGGCAAAGAAATTTGTTTGGTTTTTCTGGGGCCAGGCGAGATAAAGGGGCCCCATCCTTTAATGCCCTGAATTTTAGCCCTTTCCCAAAGGCTGCCTGTGCCCGGGCTGCTCTCTCTTTGTAAGAAAGCTATTTGGAGCCCCATCTTGGCAGGGTTTGTGGTTTGTCCAGAGGAATCCCCTTGTATCCTATTCTTACCCAATTATCTGCTACTCAACTGGTGGACCCTCCAGTCAATTTCCCTTGGCACTGTAGGGTGGCTTAGTATTAAAATTCCGCAAATTTTTCTCCTGGACTTTGCAAGGTGGAGGACTCGGTTGCAGCACTGCAGGGCTGTGCGAGCTCGCTCACTGGCGACAGTCAGCTGTGATTTTCCATCAGCTGCATCTCATTATCCCGTCAGGGTTCCCTCCTGCCTATCAATGAGAAACAATGTGTAATCACTCCCAACTGATTGCAAATCACTCTGCACTCCTGTGTGAACCCTGGCGCACGACCACATGGCTCAGCCTGCCAAATGGTCCCTGGGCTGGGTCTGTGGACCCTGGACTGCTTTCATGGAGGGGACTCCAGGAGCTTGGAGCACAAAGGCCATGATTTCTTCTTGGGATGGAGTGGGAGAGAAGGGGCTGTGTGAAAGAGGCATTGGCTGGTCACAAACCCTAGAGAACTACAGGGTCAGATTCAGAATAGCTATCTCATGGAACTAATTTTCAAGATAGAGAAATGGTCATGCTTCTTCCTTGTACGGAGTCTAGAACCAACCAGTTGTTGTGGTATGGACTCGATTTCTTCCAATAGAAACAGTGAGGCACACTGGTTCTAGAACTCAGACACGGAAGGCACACAGATCCAATTAAACTCCTGATCCTGATAGTTACTGCCTATCTGACATTGGACCAGTTACTTTATCTCCCTCTCTGAGCCTGAGTTTTCTTATCTGTAAAATAGAAAAAATATCAATAACAAGCATTTAGAGATATTTTAATGATTAACTGAGATAAATGCAAAATCTTTAGGACCCACCGAATGCCAATTATTGATATTAATTTAAAATCGTGGAAGACACTTATTTTCTAGTAACAAGTATCAGCACCGATTCTGTATCCTCTTTCTACCTAAAGGATTCCGGAAACAGTAACGATTCAAAGGCTCTTAGGGGACCAGTTGTCTGTGGATGCTTTCCAGGGAAGAATGGCTAGGTCTATGGTGACGTTCGGGTAATGAACCGTCAATGCCTGGACAAAAGTTCCTGTGAGTGGTGAAATCATTAACAAGACAATGGAATAGGGAAGTCATGCTAATGCAGTGTAGACAGTAAGTTGTGTGTATGGTTGGAGCAGATTCAGTGCTGAGTGTCTAAGCTTTTTGTTGGGTAGATGGCTTTGCTTCTCATTGTATATTTGTCTTTGTCATTCCAAGAGAGAATTTTCTTTGGGGCACAAATCACTTGAAATGTTTGCACTTCTCCTGAAAAGCCCTTCAATTTTGCACGTTGGATGTTGCAAACGTTGGGATTGGCCATCTTTTCTTCCTTGTTTTGACTTCAGGGAAGTTCAGAGCCAGATCTCACCGAGCAAGCATGGGTCACATCACCGTACATTTTGCATTTTTACCTCATACCTGGTGCCTGCTGTTTTGCTGGTCATGGTCCAGATGTTTTTGTTTTGTGTGTGGTGGTGGGTGAAATGCAGAATGCATAGATGCCTTTGGTTTCAGGTTTTCCCACATCATGGTACCCAGTACAAATGGCTTGACACTTAATACAAGAAAATTCCACAGGGTATCAGCCAGTCAAGAAGAAAAACTCAATTTTTTCATTTAGCAGTTTCCTCCCCGGCAAGTTACTCCTCTCCCAGACCTTTATTTTATTTCATTTTATTTTTACCAATGTGGTTTTCATTTGGCATATTTGTGAACAATTGGGTTTAATTCCTTTCACTGCAATTGTAATAGGTATTTGTCGTAAGCTTTAAAAATATTTTTCATATTATGAAATCTTTAAAGAATATAGAAAAATTCAGAAAATGACATAACTTAGCCAGTGTATTCATCACTCAACTTTGTTAAAGTGTTTTGCTTTGCCATATTCATATTCAATTTTTTCCTAAATGATGCATTATTAAAAAGACAGTTGAAATCCATCCAATTTCCTTCATTTCGCTCTTCTCAGTCTCTTCCCAGAAGTAACTACCCTGAATTTGCTGATTAGTGATCTACTTCATAATTTTATACTTTTACTAAATATATAAATACCCATAACAGAATACAAACAGGTTTGTATTTGAAATTTGATGTAACCAACAACTTCCTGCAGTTTTCTTTTCCTATGTAATATTATGTTTGGCAGATTAAGTAATTTTCTTATGTAGATATTTCTAGTTGATTCATTTTATCTGCTGAGAAGTATTTCACTGCATAAATATGCAATTCATTTATCTATTCTCTTATTTATGGGTATCTGCAGGGCTTTCCACTTTTGGCTATTATGAACATCCTAGGTTATAGCACTCAACATTCCAGTACCTGTACATCATACACACATACACGGCTTTCTCCAGGGCATATTTCTAGGAGTAAAATTGCTGGGTCTCAGCTATGCCTATCTTCAATTCTGCTAGACTTTGCAAAACTACTCTGCCATATAATTGTAAAAATTCACACATTCAATAACAAAGCATGAAAATTTGCTTTGTTCTGCACTCTTGCCAATACTTGGTATTGTTAGACTTTTCAATTTGAAACTATCTTATGTGTGTGGAATAGTACCCTAGTGTCTTGTTTGGATTTTCTTTATTACTAATGAGATTGGTCATCTTTTCACCCACTCATTGGTCTTTTGGATTTTCTGTTCTATGACTTGCCCATTCATATGTTTTGCTCATTTTATTATTGCCTTCTTTGCATTTCTTAATTAATTGTAAGATATTCTGTACATCAACCCTTTGAGAGCATGTTGCGAATATCTTCTCTGAGGCCTTTTGGCTTTGTTTTAAAGTATTGTGTAATATAGAATTTTCATATTTTAATAAAGGCAAAGTTATCAGTAATTTTTTAAAAGAAATAATGCATTTGAGAAATGGTTGAGAAATCTACTATTACAAGACGTAAAGATACTACTCTTCTGTATATTTGACTAAATTTTTAGTTTTGCTTTTCACATTGAGGTCTTAATCCATTTGAAAATAATTTTTCATGTGTGGAGTGACAAAGTGATTGGTTCTATTTATCTTGTTTTGGGAAACCAGCTGCATCAGGACTATTGATTACTTAGTTCACTTTCCCTTCACTGATTTCTTTGGCCATTATTATGTTCTATATTACATTTCCATAAATGCTTGGATCTGTTTTGGAGCTTCTTATTCAATTCCACTGGTCTATATTTTTACCTTATAGTGATGTCACAATTCCTATAGATTTCTAATAAATATGGGACAATTTACCTGATACTTGGTAAATCCCTTACTCATTTCTACTTCATCTAAATGTTTTTATTCCTGCTTTATCTCTCATACGAAATTATAGTATTACCTTTTCAAGATTTTTGGGCGGGGGTTTTACAGGAATTACTTTGAATTTAAATATATATTCATTTGGGAAGAATTGTTACTTTATAATACGATCACCTATAACTATGATCTGTATCTTTAGATACTGAGATTTTCTTTTATGATGTAAGGTAACATTTTCTATTCTCTATGAAAAGTATACATTTTTGTTAGTTTTTTTCTCTAAGTGTTTATTATTTGGGTTGCCGTTATAAATCACACCTGATTTAATAAATACGTTTGTAATTATGTGATGTCAGGTAAATAAGAACACAACTGATTTTTGTATGAAACCCTCCTATTAGTTTCAATAGTTTGTATCTAAAATGCTTGTCCAGCATATGAGTGGGATAGGGATATGCCAAAACGCCAAATTAATTGCTGCTAGGTCAAGCGATTATGGGAGATTTTCTTTCTGATTCTTTACACTTTTCAATACTTTTAATTTTTGAACAATAAATATCTTCTCTTTAATAACTGACAAAAAATGACAATTAAATAACTATAGTAAAGATAATAGCCATCATTTAATTGGCACCCAAAACTTGTCAAGCATGTGCTAAGTGCATTATACACATAATTTAATTTCAATCCTGACAATAATTTTGCATAGAAGGTGCTGCTTATCACATTTTCAAATGAGGAAACTGAGGCACAGAGCAACTTACCTAAATATTTGCCTATGAATCAAATGGTTCAACTGAGTTTCATGGTAATATTTTGTACTCTAGTCCAACTCAGAAGAACTCATTCTTACAGTAAATTCTCCTTTTCTGCATTCAGTCCGTAAAGTTTTAGATGGACCCCAGAGAAACAGTTTTCCAAAGAATTCATGGGGCCCCCTCCGCCATTGGAAGAAGGAGGCCAGACTTGGCAGTGACTACTTGGACTAAGGATTTTGAAAATGAAAATTTAAAAAGTCCCTTTGTATTGCTATAAAATACTGAGGCTGGGTCATCTGTAAAGAAAATGGTTTATTCGGCTTACTGTTCTTGAGGCTGTATAAGCAACCTGGTGCCAGCATCTGTTTCTGGTGAGACCTCGGGAAACTTAACAATTGTGGCAGAAGTAGATGGGGGGAGTCTGTCCATCTATCACACGGTGAGAGCGAGCAAGAGAGAGAGGAGGAGGGTCCAGGCTCTTTTAAACAACCAGTCTACCACAAACGGATTGAGAACTCACTACCACTAGGACAACGCCAAACCATGAATGGGGGGATCTGCCCCCGTGACCCAAACACCTCCAGCCAGGCTCCTCTTCCAACACTGGGGATCACATTTTAACCTGAGATTAGGAGGGGACGAACACCCAAAACATATCTCTTAATCTTCCTGTTGTTCCACCGCTTTCTGCCCTAGCCTGGGTCTCTTTGTCTTATCACATTTTCATCATTTACTACTCTTTGTCCAATTCAGTATGTAAGTATTCAACTCTTACTGCCTCTTTGAGGTTTTATTTCCTTATGACGGCTTCTGTGTCACAGAAGCCTTATGTAAAATACATTTTTATGCTTAAAAAAAAAAAGTGTTAAAGGATGAGAGATGCCCAGGAAGGCCAGTGCTTTTTAAACTAGCAACCATCCCTTACTCGGGAAAAGCAGCATAGGACCCAGTAATTTACAACATTACAAAACGGAAGCCTGTTCCTCTGAGGGTGAAGATTTTCCTTTGTCCTTAGTGTCCCTAAAGTTTAAAGATCATAAATATGACTTAAAAGTGTTTAAGTAATCTAAAGCCTCAAATGTGCTACAAGACAGACCAGGAAACACGGGATAAGTTACAGTAACTTACTGCCTTTGTAAATCTTTCCCCAGTGCATTAATGATCACCAGAAAGTTAAAATACAACTTTTAAGTAATTGCATCCAAGTCTCTAAACCAGGTTCTCTAACTGGACAACCATTTAGAAGCTACCACTGGAAGAATCTTTAAGCCATCGTCATTACCAAGCACACAATCTCACAGTCTTACCGTATTTTCCTTCTATCTTTTCTTTGTTGTGCCCAGTTCCCTCTTCTCTTCTCCCCTCCCCTTTGCTCTTTCCAAAGACTGTGTTATGACTTTTGTAGGCTCTGGGCACTCTAGACTAATGGGCCACTTTTTCCATTAAATAAATTAAACTGTATTTTATGACTGCATTGGTATAAGGATGAATATGATGCAGGCAGGATTCAATACTACATATTTGTTATTATATTCACTTTTTAAATCTGATTGTAAAGAAAAATAAAGTTAAAAGATTTATGTGGGACCCTAAAAGTATCATAGTCCGTAATTATTGGGCCTCCTCTACGTAATGAAGAAGGCAGCTTCACTTCTTCCCTCTCTCCCTCCTGCCCTCCTCCCGTCCTTCCTGTCTAGTTTTCTCTCTTTTCCACCTCCCTCCTTCTCTCCCACCCTCCATTCTTTCTCTCTTCCATCATCTCTCTTTTTTCCTTCCCTTCTTTCTTTCTTTCTTTTCTTTCTTCTCTCTTACTTTTTTTCCTTTCTTTCTTACCAATAGCTGGCAAAGTAAGCAAAACATTTTCAGTTTCGTCTATATCTTGCTTGCAATCATTTTTGTTCTAAGAAATGAAGAAGACGTTTCCTTTTATACTTTTAAAAAATAAAATCTAACTGTGTGATTAAATTTTTTTCTGGAATCTTAAAAGATTTTTTGTTGTTGTTCTATCACGGGTAGTTTGGATTATCCCTTTTCCTTATTTCAGCGTCATCTGTGCCCTACGATATTTATGAGAAACCCACAAAGGTCCTTTGGCAATCTTCCTAACACTGGCTCAACTTCTGGGTGCACTGAGCTGTCCTTTAGAGTTGAGATTGCCAGGGCTTCTGCTGGGGCTGCAGATGACATGCAATTAAAAAATGAGAAGCACATGCACTATCTTGTCATTCAAAAACAAAAGCCACTTGAGATACATGGCTACCCAAGGGAGCCCACGCAAGCCTGGCGGCTTCCCCCTTAGCACTCAGAGCAGCAGCTGGACTTCCACAGCTGTTTTCCATTGCTCTTGGAGCCGTGCACGTGCATTCAGAAATGACCCTTAGGAGTCAAGGGGCCTTCTTTTTATTTGCTTTCTAGAAGATAATGTTCCCAATATAGCACTGGAGTCAAAAGGAGAAATTCAGGGTTGGAAAATCAGTCTATGCAATGGCCCAGAGGCCTTGGACCATTCCAACTAAAAAAATGTGAATCTTCTGGGTCTGGTAGGGGGGCCAGGGTGGGTCGAGTTTGACTGTCCTTGGCTGGTGATACGTAGCATATCCTCAGAATGTACTCCAGGCTTGAGTGAAAAGACAATTTAATATTGACTGTGACAGGCTTGTCTCTATGACACCTTCCAGCCTCATGATGAACCGACAATTTTCAGTGTACCTGATCCTGGATGGCAAGTACCTGCAGAATGAAACCTAAAATAAACTGTGGGCTGAAGCCTTAGAGTGCGGGTTATTTATATAATGCAAGGTCTCACTATGTTTTACATCTTTTCACGTCACGTAGGGGATGCTAGGTAAAGAGAATCACAAGAGCCATCTGTTTAAGGACTTATGAGTGGAACTACTCAGTAAATAATTATTTGGGGAAAATATCCTTCCCCACTTTCCTTGATTCACTCTTTATTCTTTGGTCCTTGTATGAATAGAGACTCTTTGATGAGCAACTGCCAAGAGCCAAACAGCATGCTAAGTCAGAGCTGCTCAAGCACTGGGCTTCAGAGAGCAGTAAAAATATTTACAAGTAGGTATCACTGGGCACGGTTGATCATGCCTGTAATCCCAGCACTTTGGGAAGCCGAGGGTGCATGGATCATGATCAGTTGAGCCCAGGAGTTTGAGACAACCTGAGCAACATAGTGAGACCCCGTCTCTAAAAAATAAAAAAAAAAAAATGGCAAGGTATGATTGTGACCACCTATAGTCCCAGCTACTAGGGAGGCTGAGGCAGGAGGATCCCTTGATCCTAAGAGGTTGAGGCTGCAGTGAGCCATGACTGCACCACTGAGCTCCAGCCTGGGTGTCAGAGTGGGGCCCTGTCTCAAACAATCAAGCAAACCAACCAACCCAGTAGCTGTCATTATCTTAACTCACTGTGAAAAATCTGGGTCTCACAGAAGAAGTCATCAAAGAGAAAGCAAGAAAGATCCAGTTGATTCCTAACCTTAAATCTGTGAGATTGTTCAATGTCTAAATAAAATGTTTAAGGGGGAGAAAATTAAAGATATGACCACTTCCAGAAGGTACTTGAATAATCATTTTCTTTTTTACCTGGGTGAGAAAATTTTCTCCTGGAAAACTGCTACAGAGTATGTACTTGTCATTT
Organism: Saimiri boliviensis; assembly: GCF_048565385.1. Lineage (NCBI taxonomy): Eukaryota > Metazoa > Chordata > Mammalia > Primates > Cebidae > Saimiri > Saimiri boliviensis. The sequence continues at coordinate 135,912,140 of NC_133449.1, read as the reverse complement.
TACTGAACGGCAAAGTCGACTAGACTTGAAACTGAGAAGGCAAGGTTGGGATCCTGAATCTGTTCATTGTGACCTGGTGTAGGTGCAAGTCAGAAGAATATTTAGAAACAGAACACTTCTTCTTCCCAGAACTAAACAAGGTTGACTTGTTCATCCTCCCAGCAATGCTAGAAGGTTGGTATTATTGTTATCTGTCTAACAAATGAAGATTTTTGGACTAAAGGGACTAAATGGCTTCTCGAGGCTCACAAAGGCCATGAGAAAGGGAGCCAGGATTTGAAGAAAATCAACATTGTCCATTTCCAAAACTCCTCAACTCTCCCATCTGCTACCCTCCTTGGTATGAGTTACTTTCTGAGCCTCCTTCTCTTTGCTCATGAAGTAGGAATGATAATATTTTTGTGCTATTGTTGTGCTATCCTGTGCCTTAAATACAGTATTCTATGCAAAGATGTCCAGGGAGGTACTTGACACATAGCCAGAGAGTGATACATACTAATTGCTTTGAAATCAAAGTTTCATTTCCAAGCTGCTTTTGAATCTTTTGTCTCAAACACGACTTCCTGAACAGGCGGACTTAAGTAAAACGTGATACATGTTGATTGGTTATTTTTGGAACAGAGATGGCCATGATGGAGAGCACTTTGGGCAACTCTCCCAAAGCTTGGGCTCCATGTCTCCAGTTAAAGTCTAGCTTTGTTGGTCCAAAGAAAATATTGCTTTCTATAGAACATGAATTTGATTTCCTTAAATGAACATTTAAACGATGTCTGCATTTTGAAAACATCAAGGAGTTGTTCTTTGCATCTTCTAACTGAGCAATTTTTTTTTTTTTTTTTTTTTTTTTTGAGACGGAGTTTCGCTCTTGTTACCCAGGCTGGAGTGCAATGGCGTGACCTCAGCTCACCACAGCCTCCACCTCCTGGGTTCAGGCAATTCTTCTGCCTCAGCCTCCTGCGTAGCTGGGATTACAGGCACGCGCTACCATGCCCAGCTAATTTTTTGTATTTTTAGTAGAGATGGGGTTTCACCATGTTGACCAGGATGGTCTCGATCTCTTGACCTCTTGATTCACCCGCCTCAGCCTCCCAAAGTGTTGGGATTACAGGCGTGAGCCACCGCGCCCGGCCTTTTTTTTTTCCTTTTTGAAAAAGATAATTTCAAATATTTTCGAGATTCAGAGGATCCATGTGCAGGTTCGTTATCTGGTTATATTGCATGATGCCACGGTTTAGGATACGATTGATTTCATCACCCAGGTAGTGAGCATAGGACTCAATAGTGAGTTTTTCAACCCTTGTGCCCTCCCTTCCTCCCTCCTCTAGTGGTCCCCAGTGTCCATCGTTCTTATCTCTACGTCCATGAGTATCCAGTGTTTAGCCCCCACCTATAAGCGACAATACGAAGTATTTTTCTGTTCCTGTATTAATTTGCTTAGCATAATGACCTTTAGCTGCAACCATGTTGCTGCCAAGGACGTGATTTCATTCCTTTATTTGGCTACATAGTGTTCCATATATTAAAAAAAAAAAAGAAGAAGAAAATGTAGAAAATATTCATTTTCTTTTTTTAAATCAAGTGTTTTATTTCTGTATTTCAATATTTTTACCTTAAATATTAATCATTAAAATCTGCAAAGAGAGAAAAAAATAATCTCCAGACCATCTTGTATCATTACCTCTTAAAACTAAAACTAACTTAGGCTATTTTTTTAAAATTGTACTTTAAGTTCTGGGATACATGTGCAGATCTTGCAGGATTGTTGCATAGGTATACACATGCCATGGCGGTTTGCTCTTTATCACCTATATCAGCCATTTCTCCCAGTGTTATCCCTCCACAGCCTCCCTGCCCCCCACTGTCCCTCCCCCATCTCCCCCCCAACATGCCTCTGCGTGTGATGTCCCCATCCCTGTGTCCACATGATCTCACTGTTCAACACCCGCCTATGAGTGAGCTTGTATCAGAGGGGCTACAATGCTATGCCCCACTAGGCCAAATCTAGCCTGACACTTAACACTTAAAAACTTTGAACTATGCGTGAATCATTGCTTTTATATTTTTAAATGATTAGAAATTTTTTAAAAGAATACAATTTCATCACAGAAAATGATTCTATGAAATTCAAGTTTCAAAGCCTGAGAATTGTTTTGTCTCTTATCCTTTTGAGACAGGATCTCACTATGTTGCCCAAGCTGTTCTTTCATTTCTGGGCTCAAGGAATCCTCCCATGTCCATCTCCTGAATAGCTAGGAATACAGGCATGCGCCACCGTGCCCAGCTTACAAGTCAAGTTTTATTGGAACACTCATGCCCATTTTTGTATGAATTCCCTGTGCTAGCTTTCTTGCTGTAATGGCAGAGTTAAGTAATTGCAACAGAAACCACGCAGTAGACACAGACAGAAATAGATGGCCCTTTAGAGTAAAAACAAAGCTTGTCAATTTCTGATACAGAGCTCAAGAATTACGGAAGGAGATGGTAGAGTCGGCATCAGAGTTTTGTTTTGCTTTTTTTCTACCAGCTGGCCCAGGCAGTGAAGCATGAGAGCTTTGGGACCTAAAGCAGTATAGCATCTCGGGGCTTAACTGCCTCGGGAGCAGCTCGGAGGAGGCAGCACTGATGCAGACATCAGCATAAATAGGCAGCAATACTGTGGGTTAGGTGCCATGTTCCGGTGTCTTTCGAACAAAGATCATCAACAAATGTTTAGGCAGAGTCCCAAGGACAACTTGACGATCCCACAGGACATCCCCTGAAGCCTCTCAGAAATTAGTGGGGCAAATTCTAGAAAGGTCTGAGGGCCTGTATAATATGTCCATTGGAATGAAAGAGAAAAAGTTGACATCAATGTTAAATTTATATGATTGTCAAGATCAATGTGACTTCATGCAAATCCACCGTAAGTTGAGGATGGGGGCAACTCCCCTGCAAATAGAACCACTAAGACGTCCTCCCCTTTGGTCGGATTCCACATTTCAGACACGGGCCGTAACAGCATGCCCAAGAGGGATCCGCAAAAGACGTAATTTCCGGAAACGTGAAGTCCAAAGAGATCTGAATAAATAGGATTTGAGTAATTCATTTTACATTTTTGAGTAATTCATTTTACATTTTTTTTGGATGTGTAAGTTATAAATTTTTGCAGATAATATAGTAAATAACAACTAAATAAATCAGAAATAATGTCTACCTTTGTGCATGCTCTTAGTATTTTAACTTAGGTACCCAAGGCCGCCTCCAACACAAAGCAATATCTAGTTCCCAATGTCAGTAATATGACAATGTTGAAAGCCCTCGCTGTAGATGTAATTTTTGACAGCTGCATATTATTCTATGGTTTGAAAGTCTTTTTATTTAAACACCAGTCCTCCATTGTTGGATGTAGACGTTATTACCAATTTTTGTAGCTAATGTAAATAACACCTAAATAAATCACAATTAATGTCTGTCTTTGTGCAAGTTCTCAGTATTTTAACTTGTTTCCTTTACATGTTCTTCCTGTTTATCGAAATCATATGCAGTTACTGTAGAATGTTCAGAACATGATAGAATGTTCAGAATGTTTCTAGAAACATCTAAGTGATTATCATCTTACCACTGAGAAGCAGCTATTTTTAGGCTCTTGGGCTATTTCCTTTCAGTCCTTTCTGTGTCACTATGTTTTTCTTTTTATCCTATCCTTCTTTTTTCCCCTTTCCTTGCTCTTTCCTCGTCCTCCTTCTACTATTATTTTCTACAGAGAAGAGCACACACTCTGCTCAGTTTGCTTTTTTTGTTGGTTTTTCTTGCCTATAATAGTGTATGGAATTTCTAGGATGATTCAAAATTTCCTGCAGACCAGTAAGTCTCTACAAGGGGCCATTTTATCCCCCAGGGGACATTGGACAATGCGTAGAAACATTTTTGATTGTCACAATTAGTGACAACTAATTGGGAGTAAGGGGTAGGGGTTTTGCTTCTGACATCTAGTGGGTCAAGACCAGGGATGCTGCTTGAACATCCCTTAGTACACTGGGCATTGCCCACCACAAAGAATGCTCTAGTTCCCAATGTCAGTACAGCATCAATGTACTTGAGAGACCTTGCTGTAGATGCAATTTTTGACAGCTGCATACCGTCGTATGGTTTGAAAGTTTTTCATTTAGTTAAACATCAGTCCTCTATGGTTGGGTGTGTGGTAAGTTATTACAAATATTTGTAGCTAATACAAATAACATTGAACACATTTAAGTGTTTCAAATTAACAGAAAACATTAATATTCCTCTCTTTCTCTGTAACCACTGAGCCAAATTAAAGCCATGGGTATGGTAAATGCCAAAATGATCATGGGTCTTCAGGAGTATAAGCCCCTCAGTGCAGAGCCAATAATAATTCTTTGTACTCACAACGCTTATCATATGTCCTCAACAAAAGACGATTGTCTAATGGTTAATTATGTGAATAAATGCTCATTGGCAGTAAAGGGTATTCATTTTTTTTCTCAACAACCTTCCCCTTTCCCCCAGCCTTCGATTTGGTCTCTTTTCATGAACTCTATTGGCCATTGAGACTGGGAATGAGAAAGCAGATGTCGAACCACATTGTTACTTCCTGGTATTCTGCCAACGTTATGGGGATGTCAGTGACACTGGTATTAGTGTATCATTTGTTATAATAGATCAGCAACCAGACCAGGCACTGTAGCTCAGGCCTGTAATCCCAACACTCTGGGAGGCTGGGGCGAGTGGGTCACTTGAGATCAGGAGTTTGAGACCACCAGCCTGGCCAACATGGTGAAACTCCATCTCTACTACAAGTACAAAAAGTAGCCAGGTGTGGTGGCACACACCTGTACTCCCAGCTACTAGGGAAGCTGAGGCAGGAGAATCACTTGAACCCAGGAGGTGGAGGTCACGGTGAGCTGAGATCGCACCACTGCACTCCAGCCCGGGTGACAGAGTGAGACTGTCTCACACACACCCACAAAAAAAAAAAAAATAGATCTGCAACCGTAGGACAGAAAAACATTGAATAAATAGGATTAGAGTGTTCATTTTACAGATGAGAATGTTAAAACCCAGGGAGAAAATGTCTCCACGAGACCCACATAGCTGGTAAGAGAGGGTATGCCTCTGGCCAGGACTCTCTGCCTTCCAAGTCAGTAACCCTGCAGAGGCCTCCTGGGACTTTTCTCTGTGGAAGCTTGAGGAGCTCAGGACCTCTGTAAAGACGCCTGCGTATCTCACCTGGTGCAGGCTGAACTGCAGACCTGGTCCCCAAAGCCCAGGATGTTCCTAGAGTCAGCACCGTCTCCTCTGAGCCAAGGTTAGGGCAACATTTCTGAAAGTGTGGTCTTGAGTTATCTTCATCAAAATCCCTAAGACTTTTATTACCTTCAGATTCCTAGGTCCTCCTCTGAATGCACCAACTATTTCATATCAGGTCCCTAGCAGATTCTCAGGCATGCCAAAATCTGAGACGCATTGGGTTAGTCAAGGGGTTAACACTTTTTTTTTCTCTAAAGGGCCAGATAGTAAAAACTTTAGGCATTGTGGACTGTATAGGCTCTGTTGCAAAGACTCAACTGGGCAAAGCAACATGAAAGTAGCTATGGGCAATACACAGATGGTCATGTCTAGATTTGGCCTGTGAGACATAGTTTGCCAGCCTCTGGGATAAACCATTCAGTCAACCAAAACACCTTGAAGCCTGAATTCTTATGTCAGCCTCATTTATTCTTATTTGACAAAAGGAGACACTCTACACAACACTGCATACACATCAGGAGGTCTGGGAATGACTGCCGACTTGGCTCAGATCTCACTGTATGGTAACGCTGTTCCTTCACCAAGACTCAGTTTCCCCATCTTATAACAGTTGACTTCTCAGCCTTCGGTCAGCCTCAGGGGGAATGCGTATCCCTGGACTTTCTCCTGCAATTGATGCCATCTTAGAGCCCCAGGAGCGCATGTCTACTGTCTGCCCCAGCCTCTGTGTTGGACGGAAAGGGAGGGCAGAGGTGGTCCTGGCCCAGCCCAGGCCTCACTTCCCAGCAGCTTCCCCAAGCACCTCCGGGCTTCTCGGCAAAGGCTAGAGCTCAAAAGGCCAAGAGTGAGTCACAGGGCAGGGATGCCAGGACTTGGCTTTGCTCACTCCCTCTCTCCAGGCTCTGCCCTCCAAGGCACTGGGCTGGAGGCCCTGGCAGCGTGGGAGGAAAGGGCAGCTCTCTCTCAGCCCTGCTGGTGTGCCACCATGATGGCGCTCAACAGGCAGAGTCTGCCAAGCTCTACCCACAACCCTAAGTCCTCTTCTCTATCCTCATCTGCCTGTCCATGCTCGTCATGCCCAGTAACCATGGGCAAATGCCTGTATAGACCACGGGAATCAGAGGTCAGTTTTCTCTCCCAAACCCTTCTTTCTACCTGTCTTCTCTGTTTAGTAAATTCCTCTTTATTCTTCATGTGCCACCACTTCCAAGAAGCCTTCCTGCATTGCTGACAAGGCTTACTCCACTCCTCTGCGATGCTCTGGTTACCTTCACACCATCCACCTTTTGACCACTTCTCAGCACATGGACTGCTGACGTTGATGCTGTTGTTGTTACCGTGGGTCTTCACATAGGCAATGGGTGCTCCACGGCAGGGACTGCATCTTACTAATTGTTATACCCCTGGACCTCAGTGCAAGTTGCACGCACTAGGAGTTTCATCAATGCATGTCAAACTTAGTTCATAAAGGTAGATTCCATTTGGTGCTCAAAAGAAAATTAAATAAGGCTTTCTCTACCAGGTAGCAAACTTACGGAGCTTATTACCCACTAGAAGTAGACCAAGACAACTATGAATGGATTACAGAGAAAGTGAGATACCGAATGCTGAGAGGATCCGAATGGATGGTGATCATTTTTAGCTACTTTTGCTTTCACTTCACTTCTCTTTCTTAATTACATGCTCCTTTCTCCTAGTGGTGAACATCGTCCAAATTTTTGTATCTTGAGCCCTCCTTTGCTTTGATTTCTCTGTCTTTATAATCGAAAGCCTCAAATTTGACAAAATCTCAGAATCTCTTAGCTTGTTAACGTTCATATTTCAAGGTCTACCCTGAAAGAGTGGGAAGCAGTAGGGCTTGGGTGGGTCCTGGAGACTGCATTTATAACAAGCTCCCATGGGTACCTGCAGGCAGGTAGTCTGTGTATTACTCTACCCATTTCTTATTGGTTGATTAGCACTTTTTTTTAAGTTGCCAGTTCTATGCCAGATACTGCTGTAAGAACTGAAAATAGAGAGGAGACACAAACTGTCCTTCGTTCATGGGGAATGCATGCTGCTCTTCCCTTCATAGGATCTTCCACAACATCATTTGAAGACCTCCATGGTTAGGCTGTCCTGGAAATTCCTATGCAATGTATCTAAAAAGCCAATTTTTTTCCTTCCTTTCTTTTTCGTTTTTGCTTCTTTTCTTTGTAGCCTATCAAAGTCCAAATCCTTTCCGTGCCTTAGAGTGGCTGCAGTCTGTCTCTTGCTCTCCATACTTTAGCGTCCCCATGTGGTTCTCGGATCTCTGAATATGTCACGCCTTCTCTAGTCTCAGGGTCTTTGCACAGGCAGTTCTCTTGTGATAAAATGCTTTTTCCGCTTCTTTTCACCTTCACAACCTCTACTTATCTTCTTGTTTTATACTATAGTCTCTGTCAGAGAAGGCTTTCTGAAATCCTCTAAACAAGTAAGGTCATTTCACCCTTTATTCCCACCATGGCCATTCTCAGAGCCGATGGCAGACAGTAAAACTGTGCACCTCACCATATGCTTACCAGTTAATACATTGTAGGTAATACTTTTATAACTGTCGATGATTTATTACTGCTCTGAGCCCCCAGTGCCAAGCCCCGGCCACACTGGCCCTCTCCAGAACATTACCTTTTGCACACTCCCCATTACTCCAAAATCAGGCAACTAAAAGTTGATTGTCTGGCACCACAGTGGACTTCCAGACCCCTGACCTGAGGTTACAGCCAACATCCATTCTGACTGGCCCACATAATCCACGCTTATATTTCTGCCTTATGATTATTTGTCTCATAATTATGCTATCAAGCAGTGATTATTTGTCTTCTTTGTGACATTGTAAAATCCAGAAAGCAGGGGTGAGTTTTAGAGTATAGGGGACCTGCAACCTGAAAGACTCAATATGCGCTCCTGTTAACCGCCTATGTTATGTAATCCTCACAACTACATGAAGTAAGAGTTGTCCAGTATTTCTGTTTCACAACTGAGGCTTCAAAAGATAAAAGAGATCCATGCTGAAGGGAGAGGAGAAGACGACGACCCCCAGGACCACAAGCCTGGAGCTGTGTTATCCCCATACCATCATCTCAGGATATGATGGGAGCTGCTAGGTGCAGGGATGGCTCCTCTTTGGAGATACCTCTGTGAAATGGTTTCGGGAAAGGTCATTGTGGTTGTGTCCCAGCAGATTTGCCCTGCAAGTGAAATGAGTTTCTCATGCAGATATGGAGAGGGCTGCCCTGCTGTGTCAGAAAGCAGACTCTATGGAACCAACCCCATTATACTGAGATAGGGTTGAAGCTGCTGATGGGTCTTTACCCACTGTAGCTTCCATTTGCAGGGTAGGCAGCTGTTAAGATGGCCCATATATCACTGCCTTGTAATGGTCCTGACTTTGTGTAATCTACTCCCCATGACTGTGGGCGATTGGATCTATTGACTCTTTTCTGGTACATAGACGATCCAAAAAGTGATGACATGTCATTTCTAAAATTAGGTTACACAGAGAATGTGGCTTCTTTTTTGCTACTTCCTCTTACTCAGGGAAACTAGCTGCCTCTTTATATACTACCCTATGGTGAGGCATACATGTCAAGAAACTGAGGGAATGCCTTCCAGCCAACAGCCAGCCAGGAGCTAAGGCACTCAGTACAGCAGCCTCCCCAAAGGACTGAATAATGCCAACAGCTATTTTATTGTGCTTGGAAGAAGATCTCCGTTTAGTTGAGCCTTCAGATGAGACTGTAGCCCTGGGCAGTGAACAGATGGCAGCCCTATGGAGACCTTGAGGCAGAGGCACCCAGCCGAACCACACGTGGCCTCTGACTTACAGAAACTGTGGACAGTTAAGTGCCTAGTTTTTTAAAAAACTATCACACTTTGGGGACGGTTTGTTACACAGCTATAGCTAACTAATAGAGTTTGTTAAGCTAGTATTTTAGGCAGCTTTTTAGCTGCAAGATAAAACTAACCCCTTCACATAAAGGTAGAATTCAACTCTACAGGTTCTGTTTTGACTTTATAGTTACCTATTAATGAATCTAGACTATATATTCAGATTCCCCTAACATAGAATAGAGTCCTACTATGTGCAGGATTATGAACTGTGAATTTCTTTCAATATAAAGACTTTGTCTCATTCATCTCTGTACCCCAGGGCCAAGACCAAGTTTTATTCTATCACAGCTATTTAATATCTATGGGTTGACTTAAATGATCTCATTACTGGATAGCTATTATGACCCACATTTTACTGATAGAGTAAGAGAAATAGCTAGAGTTTAAGTGATTCAGAGCAGGTCACGTGAGTGGAGTCAGAGCTTTTGCCCAAATTCTCAGGCTGCCATCTGTGTATCCGAGAACTTTCTAGTGGGTAAAATAGCCCATTACAGACTAGAATGGCCGTGTTTTCCTTCCATTGCAATATACTAGCTCAAAATAACCAGGAGGCTTTTTTTAAAAAAAAGTTTTATCAAAGGATTGTATTCCAAAAAGCTTTTATTACTCATTTTTCCCCCTTAAGTATAGTGAAATGGCCTCTACCTTATTTTGAATACATTTCTTGGATATAATTCTTCAGTGATAACATGTTTGAAGTAAGTAACAATTAAGTTATCTTAGTCCTTGCTAATACTGTTCATGGAGCAATTGGTGTTTCTCAGTTAATAAGAAACATTTGCAGCGCAAAACCATAGGACTCTGAAGATAAAGCAATTGGCAAGAAATGGTATGTTTAAATGCCAGAAAACAACCCATATCCAAACAGGTGTGTGATAAAACAGTATAAATAAACTGCTCAGTACACAGTTTAGCCCAAGCAGAGTTGTATAGGAAACTTTCCTCCTATTCTGGAAAAAATATAACCAAACCAGGCCTCTCGTATCCTCCTTAGACTGCACAGCTGGAAAAACAGTTCTTATTCAGACGGCCGAAAGTAAAAGTTGTTTTAATTTTTTTTAATGACCAGATAAACACAACCTTGCTAGAGGAATGACTATACTTGTGCAAATGTGGCCTTAAGCTAGAATCTTGTCAAAGATTCACCTCTTTTCAACCTTTAACAAACATGCCTGCTTCTTTGAATTAGTGACGGTCACTTCATCTTGCATTGAGATATTTGTAAAATGTTTCTCTTGCTGCAGTTTTCTTAACTACCTGGGCACTTGACTTACGGCATTAAGAATATAGATGCCTAAAACAACTGCTTGGTTTCTATTAAGATCTGCTAAGTGCACAGGAAACATGGTTTAGAGCTCAAAGAGATTATAAAAACTGTCCGTCTTTTCATGCCATTTCTTTCTGGCCAGGAAGAAAGGTAACACAAGAGGTTGGTCCCTGCCAGAAAGTCTAGAAATATGTGGGTTAAATGTTTCCGACTATGCTGTTTGGTGTTTGGGATCGTTTGTTCTTTGCCAACATGTGTCTAAGAGGGAAAAAAAAGCAAAAACCATTGAGACACAGCCTGAGGTTCCTGGAGATATCTGATATTTGACATGCCTCAGCGGGGACGAGCATTTATGGTATAGTGAAAGGTAAGTGGTCCTCTGCCTTCTACTTCCAGTCTGAACCCTGGCTAAATCTCTGGCTAGTAGGACAATCACCCCCTCTCAGCCTCAGTTTTCCATCTCTAAAATGGCCTTTTGTACACAGTTATGAAGACTACATGGAAATAGATGACTCATTACAGGCAATAACACAATGAAGGTTACATGCAGGAACACCCATGCAATCACATAATCTTATGAAGATTACCTGCAATAGCATGCAGTGGCTGTCACTGACTGTATGCTCCACAGATGGTGGCTTTTACTTGGACGGTTGTTGATGCTGTCCTCAAGAGTTTCTCCTATGAATACTTCCCGCCCTCAACACACACATCCCTAGATCTGACTGTCTTTTCCCTGGAATCGTTATCTATACACATTGTGTGCAGAGTGAAACTACACCAAGTGCAATAGAAATAAAAATGGCTGAATTGCAGTCAATCGGTGTGGCAGTTAGGAGCATAGGTTCTGGGTCGGGTGCAGTGGTTCATGCTAGTAATCGCAGAACTTTGGGAGGCTGCGGCAGGAGGACAGCTTGAGCTCAAGAGTTCAGGACCAGCCTGGGCAACACGGCCAATCTACACACACACACACACACACCCACATACACACACACACACACACAAGCTAGCTGGGCAGGGTGGTGCGTGCCTGTAGTCCCAGCCACTTGGGAGGCTGAGGTGGGAGAATCACTTGAGCCCAGCCTGGGAGATCAAGGCTTAAATGAGCTCTAGTAACTGCATTAGGTTGGTAAAAAAAAAAAAAAAAAAAAAAAAACTAATCGCAGTTTCAGGCCCCATTTTTAAATGGCAAAAACTAAAATTACTTTTGCACCGACCTAATATCACTGCACTCCAGGCTGGGTGACAAACTAAGACCCCATCTCCAAAAAAGGGAAAAAAAAAAAAGTAGATTCTAAGCTCAGGCCTGCTTGAAATTCTGCCTCATTTTCTTTCTAGCTAGGTAGTCCTGCTGAGTCTCAATTTCCTCATCTGTAAAATGACAATAGCAGTAAATTCTTCATTCTCTTTAAAATGAACAGCTCAAATGCTAGTGTGTACTCATATGCTTTTGCTGCAAGTTCAAGCACTCCGACATCCAATGGCATCTTCCCGAGCCTCTTCAGCTAGATTCTGTCCTTTTCCTCATTGCTAACTCTGCTGGCTGCTCCAGTTCGTTCCAATCTATAAATAACCATTTCAGAGCCAGACATGACTGACTAATATCTCAAACTCCAGGAACAAACATTTGACGTGTGCCACCCTCAGCGGTTCAGAACAATTGTCACCCAATTCTGGCTATATCTAGAGTGAGATGGAAATTCAGCATTCCACTTGGGAACAGAGTCTTCCCTAAGAAACTACAGCAGGCAGATGATCGGGATAAAAGTTCTCCTCTCTTTTCTGTTATTCATAAAAGTCAGGAAAAGAGAGTCAGAGTTACGGCTTATGGTGCCTCAAGGATGTTCAGTATCATTTTAAGCATCTCTCTCTTGTTCTCTCTCTCTGTCGCTCGGTCTCTCGTTCTTCTTCTCACTCTTGTGTTTCCTCTTCCATTTTCCTCCCCATGGCAAGTATTATATATAAATAGGCCTTCTCCTTATCTGATCCACCCCTAAATGTTTTTCATTTGAAAACCACAGATAATTTTAGATAAATATCTGAGATAATCTCAAATTTGTGTGTAATATAGGTCCTAGTTCTAAGAAAAACATGACATGTCTGGAAGACCTTGTTTTGGCCTTTCTTCCTCTACTAGTACCACGGCCAGTATCTCTGACTTTCCACTCTTTATCTGAGACCAGGTTTTATCTTAATTCTCCTGGCCCCCTTTCCCAAAAGCAGAGAAACTGCCACCTTCTGGAGGGCTCCTTTCTAATCCAATAGTTTCGCAGGAATGATTTTAAAGCTGGAAAGAGGCTCAGGGACTGAGGGGTGAGTTCCCCTACGCGGTCTGCCTGAGCCACTCTGCAGGATGAAATGGCCTCTGTCCTCTGATTCTCACAGGCCAGGCCCCTCCAGATCCACATGTCGATAACTGCAGTCATAAATGTTGTGCAAAGGCTGCCGTACAACCCTTTTAACTAAGAGGCTGTTTTTCCGAGCCTGGGCCACATTTGTCCTGGCCTGAGTTAAGAGGTAAAGAACATTCCAATTGTGAGCTTGGATGGAAATAAAAATATATTTGAAGGTTTTTTTTCTGCTAACAAGGTATGCAGAGGACTCAAATTCCAGTAAACGAAGGTTAAAGATGGGCTGGTTTGCAGAATACAGTCATCTCCCCCGCCCCTTAATTTTTCCATAAACTGCCCTAAAAAGCCACCGCACTAACAAACATTTTGGGAAGGGAACAAGCTCCAGGCCAAGAAGCCACAAGCTTAAATGGGGAGAAATAAGAGCCCTGAGGAACAGTTTCCTGAGCAGAGTCATAACTCAAGGAGGGAACAGGCGTTAACAGAGCTACCCCAACCAAGCACCAAATCTCCAGCTTCTCTGGACACCTCGAGACAGTGCTGATCAGGAGAAAAGAGCCCCTGCAGTGACACCCTTTCCCCTTGACTCAAAACGTCAAATGAGAGCACGTCTCCAAGATTCAGCTTACACCTGAACACCTGAAGAAAAACATCTTGTTCAATTTAAAGGATGAAAAGCAAACCCAATGCAATTGCTATCAAAACTCCAGCTGCATGTATTTTTCAAAATTTATTGTTGTAGAATACAGAAAAAATTAATGCTAAAGTGGATACAGAAAAGTAAAACTCCCCCAGAGAGCTAGGCCTCTGCGAAGAAGAAGAAAGCGGAGGAGGGGCGTATCCTACAAAATATTGACCTACGAAACCATTATCATAAAACCGGTCTGGTTCTGGCTTGGGAACAGAGATCAGTGAATAGAACAGAGGCCTAGGAGACAGGCCTATTTATACATGAGGACTTGAAATATGTTTAACATGGCTTTAAAATCATTGGGAATGGTTGGATTATTTAGTAGAGGGTACCAAGAAACTGGCTTACCATATGGAAAACAATAACATCTGTATTTCTATAGTACACAGAGGTAGACTCCACATGCATATGGTATCAAATATGAGAGGAAAACTTATATGGTTAATGGAAGAAAATTTAGAAGAGTGTTTTTACAACTTAGAGAGGGGAAGAAACTTTCTAAAGAAGACCTAAAATTACCAAATATTAGGCAAAAAACATTGATGCGTTTGATGACACAGTAGTTGAGGATTTCTTTTTGATGAAAGACTGTAAAAGTGAAGTTAAAAACTGAAACACAAGATTTGCAACATTTACAACTGACTAAGAATCAATACAGGATTTATGAGAGTAACGTGTAAGTTTAAAAAAAGGATTGTAACATTCATCAGAAAGGGCTAGGTATGACAGCTCATATCTGTAATCCTAGTACTTCTGGAGGCCCAAGTGGGAGGATTACTTGAGGCCAGTAGGTCAAGATCAGCCTGAGCAACATAGTGAGATCCAGTCTCTACAAAAATAAAAATAAAAAGATTAGCCAGGTGTAGTGGTGTGCACCTGTAGTCCAAGCTACTTGAGGAGGCTGAGGTGAGAGGATCACTTGAGCCCAGGAGTTCAAGGCTACAGTGAACTAGGATCACACTGATGCACTGAAGCCTGGGCAACAGAACAAACTCCTGTCTCTTATAAATTAATAATAATAATTTTTGAAAGGGCCGGGCCTGGTGGTTCATGCCTGGAATCCCAGCGCTTTAAGAGGCTGAGGAGGATGAATAACCTGAGGTCAGGAGTTTCAGTCCACCCTGGCCAACATGGTTAAAACCCATCTCTACTAAAAATACAAAAGTTAGCTGGACGTGACGGCACACGCCTGTAATCCCAGCTACTCAGGAGTCTGGGGCAGGAGAATCACTTGACTTGGGAGGCAGAGGTTGCAGTGTGCCAAGATTGCGCCATTGCACTCCAGCCTGGGTGACACAGCAAGACTCTGTCTCGAAAAACAATAATTAAAAAAAAAAAAAAAACAAGCAAAAATAAACAAAGGCAAAGAATATGACAGATAAATCATAGAGGTAAAAATCCACATGGTTCACATAATGATACAAAGCTCAAAATCGGGGAAAAGCAAATGAAAACCAATGAGATAAACCTTTATACTCATCAGACTGCTAAACATGGGAAAGTTGGATAATGCCAAGTCTAAAATGTGAGAACACATGACTCTTCATGTCCAGCCCTTAGGATTATAGAAGTGAAGCCAATCTAAAGAATAAGCTCCCAAGGCAGGTGGATCACGAGGTCAAGAGATCGAGACCATCCTGGTCAACACGGTGAAACCCCGTCTCTACTAAAAATACAAAAAATTAGCTGGGCGTGGTGGCGCGTGCCTGTAATCCCAGCTACTCGGGAGGCTGAGGCAGGAGAATTGCTTGAACCCAGGAGGTGGAGGTTGCGGTGAGCCGAGATTGCGCCATTGCACTCCAGCCTGGGTAACGAGCGAAACTCTGTCTCAAAAAAAAAAAAAAAAAAAAAAAAGAAAAAAAGAAAAAAAAAAAGAAAAGAATAAGCTCACAAAAACTGAACATGAACATCTATGTACATTCAAATTAGTAGTTCTCCTTTTAGAATATCCTAAAGAATCCTCACTTGGGTACAGAAGAGGGAATCTAAGAGGATTTTAGGCAGCCACGACCTGTGATTGCTGGGCCAGAGAGGCAACTAGAGGGTCCTTAGCTGAGGAAATGGGGAAGAAAATTGAAGAGGTGCCCTTTATGGGATACTATGCAGCAGTTAGAAACAATCATCTGGAATCACGAATTAGAAGTACGGGAAGATTTTTAAAAATGCAGTACTGGGTGAAAAAATAAGAAAAGGCAAGCAATCAGAGTTGCTGGGAGGATTAAATGGCAATAAAACCCTCGATGTGGCAGTTGGCACAAAGACGACTTTTGATTCTACCACAGGTAGATGAGGAATTAGAGGGGTCGGTTCATCCTGACGGAAGACTCAAGACTGTAGAGATGGGAGTGAAATTTGAAATGATTCAAAATAGACTTCATGGACTATCTGCCAAGAAATATTCTTTCCTGGATCCTTCCTTTCTCACTTGGTAGCAAAATCTAGACTTTTACAAGAAAGAAAACTGAGCATGAAAGACTACATCTCTGGTTAACAGTCTACCCGTTCTGATGTTCCTCAGGAGACTCAAGAATTGCCCCAGCCAGGTGCTGCATGTGCTAAAGTTAATTCTAAGGCACTTGTTTATGTGGGTTCAGAATTCCCCACTGTCTCCCTCTTCCTTGACTCCCTGTATGTAGTCTGTGCTCAGTGGTCCTGGATGGAATTGTGCTGAAAGCGTTACACAGTCTACTGAGTAACACTTCATACATCACACAGGGTATGGAGGAGCCAAATGCAATTGGATAGAATGAGATTTCCCCTCCATTCTTTTTCTTAACCATACACCTACTTTTAGGAGTATCCATTATTGCTAATGTCAGCTCAAAATGTCAGTGACTAAACTATAGAAATGAAGAAGGAAAAACAGACAGCTTGTCTAACATTCTTGCTATAAAAATCACAAGATATGAGATTCCATCTCTAAGCAGGAGGCCAGGGAGTCTTCTCCTAGTGCAGGAGACAGCAGGATATTTTTATTGCATTTGTGATCAAAGGTCACAGAGAGGGGCAAGGAGCTGAATTCCAAGAATGGAACAGAATCCAGCTCTCTCTAAAGGAAATCCAGGGTTTGGAAAACTCCTAAGGAGCAATAATTCAACTGAACTAACCTGATGAACTGTTTTCAAATGAGTATGGAGAAATATAGTCAAACATTGAACAGCTTCCTAGAATTCAAGCAACTGGGCAAAGGTGCCTTTTATTAGATATATGCAGTACACCCAGAGAACTGGTCAGAGCGTCGGGCTCAGCTCAGCATGGAAGAGAGAAAGACTAGATTTTATTTCCCAGTAGAAGTTTCTCTAGTGCAGTTCATACATTGTCCACTGCCTGATAATTATTTACTCAAAACTGAAATATCAGCAAATGAAAGGCAACTCCACACATTGAGTAGCTACTCTGTGCCCATGATCTGCTGGGGCTGTTCTCTTATCTTATCTCATGGAATACTGCCCAAATCCTTCAAGGAAAAGATTATCATTCCCCATTTTTTAGAAGAGGAAGTCTCTGGGAGAACAGAGATACTCCGAAGGTCAGATAGTTTTTTAAATGCAGATCTGGATTCAAACCCAGACAGCTGAGTCCAAATCGGAAACTTTCTTCAACCCATACTGCCCTCACCAGGGCCTTGCTTCTAAGGAATGCAAGGCAGCCTAGAAGGTCCCATGAGATTCGGGGATAAAGGGATAAATTGTCCTTTCCTCAACCCGTTTCCAAGCAAAAATGCCAGAGGAGAAGCTGTGTATTAAAAAGGAGTTGGGGCAGAAATAATGATAATGAAGGTAGTGAACTTTCATTGAGTTATGGGCCAAGCATTGTGATAAATGTTCCATGTGAGCCACCTCCCTAGGAGCTGATTCTATTACTGTGTCTATTTTTTTTTTTTAAATTTGGGGGAATTTAAGTTTCAAAGGTTAATTATTTAAACTCAAACAACGAGTACTGCCTGGAATAGATCCTGTCTATGTGGCTCTCAAATCAGTGTTTCAAAAACACGACTCTAAACTGCTTTCTTAGGATATGGCAACGTGAAGTAGCCATGACAGCTATCGTGGTGGTGTTATGGTGGTGGTGACAGCAGTGATGGTGTTGCTTCCACTGTTCTTGGTGGTGGTGATGGTAATAAGTCATTGGTGAAGGTGCTGGACCTGGTAGTGGTGTGATGGTGGGGTGGTGCGGGTGGTGATAATAGTGATAATTGTGGTAGTAATGGTCGTGGCAGTGACTAGCAGTGTTAGGAGTGGTAGCTGTCGCAATAATAACAGCTATGGTGGTGGTAGTGGTATGGCAGCAGGGCCAGAAGTAGGGATGGTAAAGGTGGTGGTGGTGGTGATGGAGATGGTGGTGGCAGCAGTGGTGTTGAGAGGGCATGATGACGGTGGTGGTGATGATGGTGGAGGTGGGGGTGGGGTGGTGGTGATGGCAAAAGTGATGATGGTGGTGGTGATGGTAATGGTAAAAGTGATGGTGGTAGTGGTGGTGGTAGAGGTGGTGAGGGTGATGGTGGTGGTGGTGGAGGTGGTGATGGTGGGAGAAGAGTAGCGATGATGGTGGTGGGGGGGATGGTTGGGGATGGGGTGGTGACTGTGGTGGTAGTGGTGTGGTAATGATAGTGTTGGTAGTAATGGAGGCGGTGTTGGTGGTGGCAGTGGTGTTGAGAGGGCATAGCGATGGTGGTGGTGGTGATGGTGGGGGGTGGGGGAGTGGTGATGGTAATGGTGAAAGTGGTGGTGGTGGTAGTGGCAGAGGTAGTGAGGGTGATAGTAGTGATGGTGGTGGTGGTGGTGGTGGTGGTGGTGGAAGAGAGTGGTGACTGTGGTGGTAGTGCTGTGGTAATGATGGTGTTGGTATTAATGGAGGTGGCGGTGGTAGTGGCGGGGCTGGCATAGTGGTGGCGAGGGTGGGGGTGGAAGTAGAAGCATTGTTGGTGGTGCTGGTTGCGGTGGTGGTGGTGGTGGTGAGGGTGGGGGTTGGGTAAAAGCATTGTTGGTGGTAGTTGTGATGGTGATGGTGATGGTGATGGTAGTGGTAGAGGTGGTGGTGGTGGTGATGAGGGTGGGGTGGTTACAGTGACAGTGGCAGTGACAAGAGTGATGAGGTGGTGATGATATTGGTTATGGAGGTGGTGGCTATGGGGGTCTTGCTGGTGTCTAATTCACCCTCCCATGTAGTACTTTCTTTTGAGAAATTCTGTAAAAAGAACACTCTTGTTTGATATGTGCCTTTACAGTTCAATTCACTTGTTTTTTCCACAGCCTTCAGGAAGGAGGCATTAGCCTTTATGTCTCCACCTCGATTCACTTCTAGGCTGTTGACAAATGCTGTGGTTGCCCAGGACTAGAGGGAGAGATAGACTCTGTGACCATTTCCCCAAAGGCGGCCTTTGGCCACTCCGTGCACTGGAGCATATGACCCCCTGCCTCGCCCCTGCCACATTAACCAGGTGACTGCCTGCCAAGGCCCAGCCCAGTCCAAAGGGAATGGGGATTCAGTGTCCCAAACAAGGCACTGATTAGCTGGTAATCAGGCAGCGATTAGCAGGTCGGGTCACCTGCAGTTCAGTGCCCATTGTTCCCTGCAAAGTCCTGGGATGGTTGCCACGAGGCTGGCCAGTCTGAATGTCTGAGGATTCTGATGCCTGAAGCTCTGCTGTGTAGATATGTGATTAGGAACAAATCCTCTGTTCTCTAAGCCCATCCCCCCGAGGAGGCACTGCTGTGAATCCCCTCCTCTAGTCTCACACAAAGGATTTGGGAGAAGAATGGCCTGACTAGGAGCTCAACAATGACAGAGAGGTGAGGCCCCAAGGACGCACAGAAGAGCTGAAAGCGAAATGCCATGTGCCTCTTCAGGCACCCTGATGACTGCGAGTGGGGTAACCAGGCAAGCCTGCCTCCAGATGCGGATTCTGCAGTGATCTTGAGATGTGACCTTGGACAAGATTTTTAACCTCTGAGCTTGTTTACCCCAATTTTTCAGAGGGTTTGTAATAACACTTGCCTCTTCGGCCTTTGAAGTTAGAATTTAGAAAATGAACATAAAGCAGTTTTCACTGCCACGTGCTATCGCCATTATCAGCAAAGTAGTATCAATATTTAAAATATCGTAATTATTTGATATACTTTATTTAAAACATGCTTCAGTAACATCACTTCTAAATGAGACATAGCCCCTTTGTAGGAGGCCATCATAAGGATGAGATGAGATAATTCTTGTAAAGCCTTCATCACAGTGCATGTAATTAGCACTCAATCAATCACAGTAATAATGGTGATCACCATCATTACTATTTGTATAAAGTTGAATGCAAAAGGCTATTTTGTAGCATTTTTCACTATATTATAGCATGTGATCATGAAAATTTAGACAAACCATAATTTTCTGAGTGAGCTAAAAGGAGATTAATGAAATTATTCATGGCACCTTCACATCATTGGACACTGCTCAGCTTTATAATCTCTGTGTCCTTCCACCACCTGGAGATCTTGCTAAAACGCAGATTCTGATTTGGCAAATCTGGGGTCAGCCCAATATTACACATTTCTAATGCATTCTCAGGTGATGTCAGGGCTATCCGTCCATGGACCACACGTTAAGTAAACAGGACCTACACTTTTACAATAAAAATGTGTATATACATTTATACAGAAATAGAGAAAAAAATCCCTAGGCTATACTCGAGATGGCAGACTGTGTTTTTCACCCCCCTTCACTATCTTTCGCAGAAATCTAATCACACACATGTAAAGGAAACCTTTGAAAAGACAATAAATTGTATTGATACAGAAAGTTATTCCCTTCTCTTCAAGCTTGTCACACGGCCAGGTTTTCCAGCACATTCTTTGCCAGGTCTGCATGCCTGAAGCCATGATTTTCTGCTAGTGTCACACTAGGCCTTTTCAGCATCCTAACCACAAGGAAATCACTTTAAGGCATGCTCATTCTGGAGACTTCAGCTCTTCAAGGAGCAGGTGGGCCCCAGCTCAGATATTGCTGCTGGCCAGACTTCAGGTTCCAGAGGCGTGCAGGCCAGCCAGGTGCAAGATGGACAGCTATGAACTCAGAGAAGCCCAGAGTGTTTCTAAAGTCTGATTCTGGCTGCACTTGGCAAGGGCGTTCCAATTAACACGGTACCGTGCTTTCTGCAGTTTAAAGGAGCTCAAGGAAGTCCCTTGTACAAAAGAGATGCTCCACTAGCCCTTTCTCTAAGGGGTGGACTGAGAGAGGACCCTCTTGATCTAAGGGTAAGTGGAACAAGATCATTTCTTCCTTTTGAGTCCCCTCAACAGATACTGGGATACTTAGTTGGGTACTTGAGTTCAGTGTCTATCTTATTCTCCTCAGACTGTTTCTGCCACTGAGAGGTTGACAGAAGTCTCAAGGAGCATCCAGAGAGAGAATTAGATAGACCCTCAGTTGAATTTGGACCATGCCATTTAATAGCTGAACTGCTTAGGCTTCAGCAGGGATTCCGTTTCCTCCCATGGACAATGGAAATGGTAATGCTATGGTGTCACAAGGATTCTAAATTACGGAGCTTAAGATCCTAGTTTCTGGTCAGGTAAAAGCAGACTTGCAAATGCTAATACTCATAATTATTATTTTTATTCAGCATTCAACATTCTTTGCACCTTAACATGTACCTTGCACCTGCCTAGCTGAGCCGCCATCAACCACCCACCCGAGATCCCTGGTATGGGGTCCCCATCACCCCATCCCTTCACATATCAGGCAGTGGCTAGAGGAAAACATGCATATGAAAAATGGGTAATGGAAGGCGAATTTACTAAGGGATATTTATTTATTTATTTATTTATTTTTGAGATAGAGTCTCACTCTGTAGCCAGGCTAGGGTGCAGTGGCATGATCTCGGCTCACTGCAACCTCTGCCTCATGGGTTCAATTGATTCTCCTGCCTTAGCCTCCCGAGTAGCTGGGACTACAGGCACAGACTATCACACCACACATGGACCAATACACCAAGTTTTATATTTTTAGTAGAGAGGGAAAGGTTTCACTATGTTGGCCAGGATGGACTCAATCTCTCGGCATCGTGATCTGCCCGCCTCGGCCTTTCAAAGTGCTGGGATTACAGGTGTGAGGTACCAGGCCAAGCCACTAAAGAGATACTTAACTGAGGTGAGGGCAGGACTTGAAGAATAAACAAGAAACAGTGGCATGGATGCGGGTTGAGAAACTACATTCCCACCCAGCTTCTGGCTTTCAGTAGAGAGAATAGCCAACTTGTCAAGAAGGGGGATACCAAGGAATAAATAGCCTGACCTCTGTCTTTCCACCCTCCGGTGTCCTACTCATGCTTTTGCCAAGATTTTGGCTTCTCCTCTGATTGATTCCACCCAATTTTTGGATGTTGGCAGGTAGTTATCTTATGTGCCCATGTTACATGGTCATGATAAAGCTGCATTTCCTAAGGGAACACCAATGGATACACCTCTTCATGGCATGCAATGGAGAGGCTAAATGTATGAAAACCATGACCATGCCAATCACTCTGAAACTGCTCTGGAACCGTCACGGGGCCCTCCATTCTAGACTGCAGGTCCCACTACTGAGCTGACTGTGAAAATCAGAGACTTCCAGAAGAAAATGACCTCTGGAAGGAGAAATCCTTTTTTCCAGTTTCTATAAAAGAAGAAGATGGCATCCCTTTGGTGGAAACCAAAGAGAAGCCAGGCAGGTGGCAAGAGAAGCTATTGTTATCATCTATGAAAGCTGCTCCCTGGGGTTCCAGAGGTGGGTACAGAAGGGGAACAATGTGTCTGGTGGGACAGATGGGACATTCTTGCAATGCTGTCAATCCATATCTGACCCTCAATTCATGAAACCTTCCAGACAACCACCCTGACAGATCCCTCTCTTCTTAGAACTCATATACACCTTTCCTTCAGCATTTGACATTCGTAGCCCCAAATGAATGGTTTCTATGCATGAGTCCTTTTCTGAGTAGATTGTCAGATCCTTGAAGGCAGGAAGGCAATGTAATATGGTGGAAAATATCCTGTGCTTTCAAGTACTTATGAAGATTAGAAAGGTAATCTGAGCAACTTCCTTAGTCTGTTACTAGGTGCACATGAAAAGTGATGAATAGACAGATTTAGGACCCTTCATTATTCTTTTATTCTTCCTATCCTCCACCATGCTGAACATATACCACCATTACACACACACTCAAAAATAAAACTCAGCACTTCTTATGTATCTTCTATGGGTTATATACTATGTAGAATTTCATGTACGTTATTGGAATGCTTCTCCAATTTAGTTATGCACAGAATCCCTTTGAAGTACAGACAAAAATCGGACATATTCTTTTTAGTATGATTTTTAAAAAATATTTGGAAAGAAAAAGTTTGTTTTACCACCCAATGCTTATTGCTGTTAACATTAATAATAAATTAAATGTAAACAAAGCCATAGTTAATTAAATGCAACAGGTAATATAATGTTGATGAAACTGATTCAAAACTGACTACACAAAAGGAGTATTCAATGCTGCTGTACACATGCAGTTCACCATGCCTACACGTGGTGTGATGACTCAAGTGACTCACAACTGCTCCCCATTAATACTAGGCACCATGAAGTCACTGGCATTGATTTGACAGCAGTGCATCATTTTAACTTCCCTTTTATTCTTTTTTCACTAGCAGAGCCAATCAAATTAGTATTAGACAGTACAAACTTGGTTTGCAATCACTGGCATTAAAGTGCAATGGCAGCTTTTTTTCTGGAGACAGAATCTTGCTCTGACACCAGGCTGGAGTCCAGTGGTGCAATCTCAGCTCACTGCAACCTCTGCTTCCCAGGTTCAAGCAATTCTCCGGCCTCAGCCTCCCGAGTAGCTGGGACTATAGGTGCACATCATGATGCCACACTAATTTTTGTATTTTAGTAGACAGGATTTCACCATGTTGACCAGGATGGTCTCAATCTCCTCATCTCGTGATCTGCCTGCCTCGGCCTCCCAGATTGCTGGGATTATCATGAGCCACCACACCCGGCCCAGTTCTTTAAATATAAAGAGCCATCTGGATAATGCAGAAAGTGCTTCATCAATTTAATTTTAGATTATCATTGCAATGAGAACACATGGTTCAAAAGTTCAAGCAGCAAAGACCATTTTCCCACCTTGCCCCTGGAATATGGCATGTGGTACATTTTTAATCTCAGCTTGCGTCAGCTGGTATTGTTATCTATTTTCTATTGGAGGACATTTAGGCTTGGCCTAATGCAGGGGCCGGTTTTTAGTCACTTACCAAGGATCACTCACCTAGTAAGTGATAAAGTGAGACTCGTATTCAAACATGTGAGTCTCTGCATCCGGTCTTTTGGCTGATTGGTCTCATCTTTGATTATTATTGAACTATTCATGCTACACTGACACATGTTGGTGATGAGAGATGGAGGGGATGTTGAGGAAGAGATAGGAGGAGAATAGAGAACGAAATATGCTTGGCCGGAGATGGCAACATAAACCCCGTCCACGGTGCCCTATTGTCTTGGGTGTGGCTGTGGTTCGGTCAGGAGCAGTGGCGAGTCTGGAGCCCCATGGACGCTACACAGCCACACAGATGAGGCAGACCTGTAAGTGGGGCCACTCTTGGATGCCCATGTTGAACTCAGCAGCAATCAGCTCCTGATGAGTTGAAATAATGAAGAGGAAAGTTCTAGGTTGCTTGTCATCATTTAATCTACACACCTAGTTCTTGGCATTTCCTATTTCCTGCTTTTGGCTGAAGCTCAACGTTCCTTCCCGAATCTTTTGTGTCAGTTCTTTTGGGATTCAAAGAGTTGTGGGAATGATGACCTCAGTTCACATCCACATTCTACTGGGAGAGGACAACGCAGGGGCCCTCTATGGCTTTAGGAATTAAAGGAGGTGGTGAAAGAAATGTTGTCAACCAATGTTTTTACTACAGAAAGCCATGGGGGTGCTGCTCATCCCTCCAGCTCCAAGTGATGAGAATTTAGGAAATTAATACATTTCCGTAACTAATAAGCACATGTGATCAACTCTCACTCACCAGGATCTGATAGACTAGTACTTAACAGGACTTTTGCATAGCTTGCATTTCCTGATAATACAGATGTATCTGCTGTTAAAATTCCACTTTCCTTGTAGCAAAGTTAACTTTTTGTTATTCTAGAATGGCAAATTGAGTCATGTGAAGTTTCGGGAATCACACACACATCAGGTAATGCTGTAACAAAAGTCCTTTTTGCCTGCCATATATTTTGAGGACAATGAAACCATTCAATCATTGCCCAGAAGGATAATTATCTTTTTGGACACATGACTTCATATTCCCAATCTATTAAGCACACAAAATCTGAAAATGAGTGGTATTAGAGATTCTATTGAAATGGATACAAGGGAACTGAAACAAAATAAAGCCAGCTTTAGTTCTGTAATCCCTGAAAAAAAATAAGTGCTGAAAGGATGGGTGACTTAGGACACTCAGAAAAGAAAAACCAACACGGAAAAATAACACAGTAGATTCACATGCCTTTTGACTTACTAGATGTCTCAACTTCATTGCTTCATGGTGCATCAGCTTGGGGTAAATGTGGGGAGGGGAGCTGACTTCGCTGTGGGTAACAATTGTGCTGGTCTATGATCAAATTTCACAGTAAAGTGACTGGTATCCCAACCTCTCCTCTGTTCTTTCTGTTTTTTGTTAGCAGCCTAGAGAGACATTTAACATTTTCTGCAGGAGCCAACGGACAGAATCATTAGCTACATCAGAAACAGCTGCTTCCAGTAGTTTCACCTTCATTCTAGGGGCAACCTCATCCAGAGTCTTAGAACCTCCTTTTTTAAAGACCCAGGTGCAAGTCACGCCAAGGTGGGGTGTGTTAGACATTGTGTGGCCATGCAGCCTAACTTTCACAAACTTTCTTCACTGACATAGACCCACTGGTGATTCAGGTGAGAATACAGGATACCGGGATCTCTCCAACTTAGGTCAGCACCCTGCCTTTCTCCAACTTTCTCTGCAGAGAAATGTGAATCTTAATTCAGAACTTATTCTTCATAGGAATCTTCACGTCCTTATCCTGGACCCCACATTCCACAGCTCCAAAGGTCATTGTTTTTATCTCCTTGAAGGACTAGAACTGGATTCTCTGGCAAATTGAAACCTTGGGCAGGGCCCAAAAGGTCTAAGGTGGGAGTGCTGATCAAGTTTCTCTACTGCCCATCTTTTACTCCTCTCATGCCCCTTACCTCACCCCCCATGGAGACCCAGATTAAAAATGCTTCGGAGCAGGAAACCCGGTTGATGGAATGATCAATCAACCAACAAGTATTTATTGAGAGCACCTAATTTTTGCTCAGCAAATGCTGACGGGAGCAGATGGTGTGGTGACAGGTAATGGAGGAGTCTTCAAAGTCAGCTAGAGGACTCAAAACCGAGGCTCAACTCACCGTGTCGTCATTCAAGGGATAGCAATTGGACAGCTACACACAAGCTGTGCAGCGTGCTTGGAAATGGAAATAAAGAAGACAGATTGGACCTCTATCCCATGGAGTTTACAGTTTATCAGGGTTATAATCTTTCTAAGTAGTTAATAAAATTAACGTGAACTATAACTGAAAAACAGACTGCTTAGGCAGCTTATGGTGGTCAAGGAAGGGAGGACATTTAAAGTTGTTTTTATGTTTCTGAGGCCTGGAAGGGTACGATCAGGCAGTGACTAGGGAATTGCATTTCAGTAGCAAGATGGATTGAAGAATAGACACTTAATAGACTCTGCCCAAAATTCCTGTCCTCCCAGAACCTCAGAATGTGAGATTAAGTGTAAATAGGGTCTTGGCAGATATAATGAAATAAAGATGAGATCATAATGATTTAGAGTGGGTCATAAATCCATAAATCCAATGACTAATGTCTTTGTGAAGATACAGACACAGACAGAGGTAAGAAGGAAAGATATTGGAGCGATAGGTCTACAAGCCGAGGAACGCCAAAGATTTCTGGCCACTACCAGCTGCTAGGATAGTCGCATGGAACGGATTCTTTCCTAGAACCTTTGGAGGGAGGACAGCCCCTGCCAACACCTTGATTTCAGAACTCACGGGGAATAAACTTCTGCTGTTCTAAGTCACCCAGTTTGTGGTCATTTGTAATAGCAGCCTTGAGAAATGAATGCAAGAGATAACTGACTGGAGTGAAGGAGGTTCCTGGTTAAAGGATGCATGAGGGCCACTCTGGAAAATGAGGGCCCAGGTGAGAAAGAATGGCAGGTTTCTATTTGTATGGTTGTGTACAAGATAATAACTGAAGACCCCAATGAAATAAACAGAGTATATCTTTTCCAGCTTGTTTTATAACGAGCAAGCCACCTAAAAGAGCATGAAGGGAAAAGATTGAACTTCTCAAGGCATGTCTCTGTTTATGGGACAGAACGAAAAGGATTAAGCCAGGGAGAAAGTGCAGGAGTTACTGACAATATTCCATTCAACTCAGTAGACACTTACCAAGCCTTACCTATTCCATACCCTAAGGAGCGCACAGTGTGAGCCAGGGGGCGAAACCAGAGACTTTAAATCCAAGGGATATAGGCAGTGATTGAAGTAGGCTGAATGAATGGAAACAGTAAAGAAACAACTGTTCCAGTCTAAAGACAGTCAGGGTGTCTTTGCAGAGAAGATGACATCTGTAGCGAGGCTGAAAGGATCCTTCAGGATTGGATAGCAGGTAAGGGCAGAAGAGAGAAGAAAGCCCAGAGTACACCATCGTATCTCAAAGCTCCTTGAATGGTCGCCATGTCTCATTCTGGTGCCTCGTACAGCACACAAGAGCACACAGAAATAGTGGAGTGAGTGAATAAATGAATGAACTAGCGAAATGACCCAGAAACCAGGAGAGGACAGCACTTTGTCAAGGAAGAGGGGATAATGAACATTATAAAAACCCAGAGAGAGGCTGAGAAAGACAAGGCTGAATGCCAGGAAATGAAAAGGTCAATAGAATCTTGAAGAAATAGGAGCTTAGGAGAAGTCAGAGGCAATTCTTACGAGTTGAGAAGAAAAGAGTGAGCTGCAAAGAGGAAACCTTGTCCTGATGAAGCTCAAGGAGTACAGCCGAAAAAACACTGGAGAGAGGTTAATAAAGAGTGTTTGTCAATGAACGCAGGAATAGAAATTAAATACCACATGTTCTCACTTGTAAGTAGGAGGTAAACACTGAGTACACATGGAAGCAAAGAAGCGAACAACGGATACCAGGGCCCCCTTGAGGGCGAAGGGTGGGAGGAGGATGAGCATCAAAAAACTCTCTGCTGAGTACTATGCTCATTACATGGGTGACAATATAATCTATGAACCAAACCCCTGAAACATGCAATTTACTCATGTAATCAACCTGTGTTTGTATCCCCCAAACCTAGAATACAAGTTGGAAAGAGAAAAAAAAAAGAGTGTTGGAGAGGAGGATTGTGTCTGAAGGTAAAGGATAAGGAAATTCGAAGATGTTGGAGACAGGAGTCGTACGGTTTCTCAGGAGCCGGGGTGGATGAATAAATGAAATAGCCAACGTGTATTGAGCACCTACTATATGCCAGGCACTAAACTAGCTATTTTCAGAAATTTTTTTTTTAAATTATCGGAAGCTATACTTCATGGGAAGTGTTAGTTTTAGAAAGAATAATGGATTTCCCTTCATTGACAGGGGTCGAGGAGACAAATGAATTTTATAAGCAGATGGGTTGAAGAAGCATCTTCTCATTCATCAAGTATCCACTGGATATGTGCTGGACACTCTAAAAATGGCCTCAGGTATATTACCTGATGGGAACCTTATAGCACCCCTAGAATGTTCTGTCGTAATTCTCATCTTAGACATAAGGATTTCACAGACAAGCTCTGTAAAGTCTTTGCTGAACTATTGCAACATGCGGGTAATGACTGGTAAAACGATTTAAAGCTGAGTATGTCTGCACAAACAACTGCATTTGATTCAGCCTCAGTTTCTACATCCGTATAACTTTTCCTCCCATGGCTGCTGTGAGGCTGGGGCAAGGAAAAAAATGCTCACTAAATGGAAGTTCTTGTTTTTAACCTTATTTTATCTCTTCAGAATGAAGCCATCAAGTCCTTGCTACACCCTCCCCGCTCTGCCAACATTCCCCATTGCTTCTCAGAATTGGAGACTTCCTGGAGCCCCCAAACAGGTGTCAGCAGCATTACCACATCAGATCAATCTGTAAGCTTGGGCCTGAGAGGTCTGCTCTTTGCTCCCAGAAAAGAAGCCATATTGGGAAGGCAAGCTAAATACAGAACATGGCCCCAAAGCAAAGCATGTCTCTGAAAGGGATAATGCAAACTGAGACAATAGTTTCGCAGATCAATAGGAAACCTTTAAAGTCCACTGATGAGCTAGACTGCAGGGGTGCTCCTCTTCTATAAAAGGAAAATAAAATGGATCAATAAGAAATGAAAACTGATATTAAATGGCTGAGATATACCTTCTGCTACCAATGGCTCTTTTCCAAACTGGTTTTCTGGTCAGACTTGCTCAGCCCCTTCCTACCCTCTAAGATGAGCTCCCAAGTTGGGGGAATAAGATAAACAGGCCTGGAAACAGTCCACCAAAAACAGCTGCAGTACAGCCATGCAGCGTATCTAACATATCTACTGGTTCACATAAAAAGTAGTACTTTGTCTGAATGCCACATGTTGTGTGTTGGAGGAAAATGTGTGCTTTTTATTAAACCTGAACCCTTCACCCCTCACTCTTCAATCTCTATTTATGTCTTCATATTAGCAGGTGGTGCATTCTTAATAGTTTTCTGGAGCATTTTAAGGATTAATCTACCAACTCTGTGATCTTGGGCAAACGATTTAACCTCTGAGTCTCGGATTTCTTATCTACAATTACATCAGGATTATCATGATAAAGTAATGGAAATTATTATTGTCACCTTCCTCCTTCCTACATTACCCCCCATCACCACCCAAACAACTAATATCAAAAGGGCCTGTCCATGTGGCCTTATAGGAGAGATCTAAGACCCAGAGAGACCAAATTTGTTAGAGAGGTTGTCTTGAGCAAGTTGTGAATCTTCTCGGATCTTCATGCAATTCATCATGGACATGCACAACATCTTTTCTGATTATTCTGAAGACCGGAGAAGACATGTATATCCCTAAGCACAGTGTCTCGTATAGAATCAGGACTCAGTATGGGTCCTTTATCTCTGACTCTAGTCTTTGATAGTGTTAGAATAACATCTTGGTGACCCCAAACAGACCACTAGGAGTCCAAGCTGACTCTGAGAAAACCCAAAGACAGACCTATTTGTGGGAGGGAGAGGGGATGCAAAGCCATGTAGTCTGGTTCAGTATGAGACGGAGAAGTCTGGGCAGGTTCAGCCCTCTTGGACAGAGACCATCCCACCACTGCTACCTCCCCTCCTTTCTTCTGCCCTAGTACAGAGCACATAGCTTCCCCCTCAGCTGACTGGGTGCCTGTGGGCATGCAAAGTGATGAAGGGCTTGTCGTGCCAGCACACACCACTGGCTACTAGGAGGTTTCTGTCTCCTTCCCCCAACCACCTCCACCCTCACTTTGCCGCTAAGATTCTGGGCTCCCTGTGTGCATGGTGCAGGATAGCAGGAGCCATGGATCGAGACGATCCTCTCTGCCATAGGCACTGATTCATTCAACACTAAGTGAGCCCCAACTCAGTGTCCACATCGTGCTGGACAGCAGAGGCCGCAAGGCAAAGGAGACAAAGTCCTTACCCTGAGGCCATCCTACATTGGTCAGTAATCATGGACATCACAAAATACCCTGCTCCCTATTGCTTCATTTTAAAGGGAAGACTCTTGAGAATTTGCAATTCTATCCAATATTTTTTCAATAACTTCTTAACACCTTTTTGCCCGAAAACTTATCCCTGCAAAGCCACCCTGAATTCTGAATCCTGCACACCTCATTCATTTCCCTCACCTCCGAGTCTTTTCCCTCCACACTCTCCCCTCCTGGTTTCTTGCTCTGCAGTATCTTCTTCCCCATGTTATACTTAGATTGTTTACCTTCCTCTTGTCTCTGCTGCTCAGTGGCCAGTTTTTCCCAATGGAGGGTGGGGACATTCTCTTTCTATGTCTCTGTTTATCTCTACTCTGAATAAGTCAATAGGTAACAGCCTGGATGTCCAACTCATTCCCCCGCCCCCCGGAAGGGATTCTCTTTAGCATGACAACCTATTATACTTGCGGGTGGGTGGCCTCCAGTGTGTCTGGGTGAGGCATACACAGATCGAAAAAAAAAAAAAAAAAATGGCAGGCCAAACCCTTTTTCCTACTATCTAATAGGCAATTCTTTCACTATATTTCTGGTGCTATTCTAGTTGTTCTTATCACACACATTGCCCGATTCCTCTGGGTTCACTTATATCTCCATTCTGAAATCCCCTTTAGGAATTCTGTCTTCAGTACATGTTTTTATTTTGAACATAAAGAAAAGCTCTATGTGTCCATTTCTTTCTCTTCCACCTTTCTTTTCTTCACACACTAATTCCCTAGAAGTGGGAAAGGGACCGACATCTGCTGAATGCCTCTATGTGCGAGATGTTCTAAAACGTTTCCATGGATATAGCTCGTGTAGAAGAAATTACCCTCATTGTAACAGTGAGGGAACCAAAAAGAGAAAGCTTCAACCATGTGTTCTAGTTCACACATAAGAACGTGAAAAGCCTCCAGGACTTCATGCTATCTGTCCCTTGAAATGTACGCATATAGATGACATATGCAAACACATGCAAACCCAGGCAGTTGAGACCATGTGACATTCATTATAGAAAGTGTTTCTTTAATTATCTCTCATTCCTGATTCCCACCAAAGGTCCTCATAAAGGGTGTAGAATTACTGTCTTCTAAGTGATTCAGTGTGCAAAGTTGTACAATTAAAAGGGAACAAATTTGAGCAAATCGAGGGCAGAGAATGCACCCAGAAGGGCTGAGATCAAATCCCAGCTCTGATTACGTGGGTGTTCTCAGGCTATGGGGACAAGAGGAGCACCTTCCTCATAGGGGTATCACGGCTCTTTTCTCCTTACTGCCTCCTCCTGAGGAGTTGCTGAGGATTATCTAGGTCAGCGTATGTGAACCACACAAACCATTGTTTAGCATATTGCAAAGCTGTCAAAATGTTCACTGTTGATTTTGTTATTCGTGGTCTTGTTGGCCTTACCACTTGTTAGCCCTGAGACGCTTGGATACCCTCTTGACATCTGCAAACTTTTTTTCCTGTTGGTAACTCAGGGGTAATACTTCCCACATGGAAGCTTTGCCGCGTAAGACATGTAAAGCCACTAACCTGGGGACTTAGTTGTACCTAGTACTTTTTTGCTTAATACATGCCAGTTCCTTTTTTTCTGAGAGAGCTCAAAGCACTGCTATTCACTTAGGATCAATGGAAGAAGCAAGAAGAAGAAAACAAAGGAAAAAGCAAATACTGGGGCTATATCAAGCTGAAGATCAGTTTCCCAAGGACAGTTCCTACTAAAGGGTGGTCTGTCCTGAGTAATCAACTGGAGTTCACCCTACCCCTTTCCCAGGAGGTCCTCCAAACTGCTCTGTGAGTAGTGCTGCAGATGTGGCTTCCTGGGCAATGATGTTGATGGAAAAGATAATTCGTGCCATTGAGCTCTCTCTGAGTCACTCCAGAGCCCAGTGATGAAGAAAGAAAACACCCCTGATCAATACCACATTTCCAGATTTCATTAGAATTTTTAATAGTTCAATGTTGTTTTGAAAAGCAGCATCAAGCATGCGTAAGTTTTTGGAGACAAAGAAAAATGTAAGCAGTCAACCTTTGAGTTTGGACGTGAGGACACCCCAAATCCTCCGAGAGATTTCTCTCCTTCCAGAAGCAGTGAGGCGCACTGTTGCTGTGACATGAGACAGTCCTGCCCCCATGCTGTCTGGAGGCTGAGGCGCTCCCTGTTTTATGCAGTTGGGCTCTCTGGACATCATGTGCTTGGGTTCTGTGTCTTTTCCCAAATTGTACTCTTCCCACCCTTACAGTCATCAGGTTCTGTAGATACTTTACTCAAATGTCTGCTTGTCTCCTTATCACTTCCACCCTTGGCCAACCAAGCTCCCCTGAAGGAGACCAAGGACAGACACACCAGGCATCCCAGCAGCCAGATGCATCTATTCAAAATTTAATGCGAGCTGGGCACAGTGGTGGTGCACATATGTTGTCCCAGCTGCTGGGGAGGTTAATGCAGGAGAATCCCTTGAGCCCAGATGTTCAAGATTAGCCCGAGCCTCACAGCAAGATCCCATCTCTTTAAAAAATTCTTTAAGAAGTCAAAATGTAATGTGAGACTCACTCCTCCCTGTCAAACACCTTCATTTTCTTCCCATTGATTCCTCAGCATCAAGTCTCTGCTCATCTTAAAAAAAAATACCATCTGAGTTCTCATCTTCCCTCACTCTAACTCAGCTTTCCAGGCTTCTTTGTAGGTTTCCTCCACTATGCAAAGATTTTGTGTACTCACACAGTCTCTTCATTTAAAACAGTCCTAGAGCCTGGACAACTCCTCCGTAACGCCTGTACAGACTGGCTATTTTAATTCACTCACATCTTGGCTTGCCTGTCTCCTACCCAGAGACCTTCCTTGACAAGCCTACCTCAGGATACTGCTTTTTCAACTGCCAATTGCTATTCCAATTCTCTCATAGTCACAGTACTTCTTTCTGCAATTTGGTTATGAATGAATTTGATTTTTTACTTGCTTTTTATCTATCACCCCCTCTATGATGTTTTGTTTGCGTCTGACTACCCATTACAAATGGCACAGAGTAGGCACTCAATAAATATGTGTCGAATGACTGCACAAATGACTGCTGTGAAGTGAATCATTTGGCGGGCAGGCAATTCTTCTCCTTGTTTGTGTGAGGGTGAGGGTGGCTTGGTACACCCACGTGTGCATTTATGAGAATGGAGGAAGGCTATTCTGGAGTCTGGGTTGCTCCCTGCTGAAACGCTTCAGTGGTTTCCCATTGCCCCTTGGCTCAGGTCAGTCTGAAAAGCTCTTCAGGAGCGGATTCTGCTTTCTTTCCTCCCCGCTTCCTCCCATTTCATTTCTCCACTCCCTCATTTGCAGCCTGTGTAATGTGCATAGATGCTCACTTGGGTTGGCCCCTTCTGTTCTGAATTCTCTACCTTGCTGATGCCAGAATCATTTCATGTGCACCCTGCTCCAGAGAGTCTTGTCTGAAGCTCCATTTCATCCTCTTGGGTGAGCTGGGTGCCTTCTTTTTGTGCTCCCTGCACTTTCCACCTTAACCTATAGTCTCCTAAATGGGATAACCCAGGACCTTCTTTTGAGTAATTCGGGGAAAAAAAATTACATACTTTAAAAAATTTATAGTTTTGTATGCTTTACAAGATGCATAAAACACTAGCATGCCATTGCACATATATTACTTTAGAAAGTGGTACTATAAATGTATGTAGAGAGTATAGGCTCAAAAATTTATTACAAGGGTTCATGGTCAAAAAGGTTTGGAGCTCATGATGACACTATACTTTTCATGCTGCATGGCATTTGCCTGGATTTTGTCTGTCTCTTCAAGACCTTTAAAATAACTCATAGGAGAAGAAACACCATATACAGGTGCAGCTGCCTGACAGTGTTATAGGGATGCTTTTAGATGGTGCACCAAAAAAAGGTCACTAATGCCTGTTCAGAACTCATTGTCCTTTGAATTCTCTTTTATTCTTTCTCATTTAAATAATGGGGGGGAAACAACTCAGCCGTGTGTCAGTCTGTTTCTAAGACCTCTGGGTTCCACTTGCAAGTTTTCCTTTATAACAGGGAGAGCAAACTTTAGGCTCCAGCCCTTGAAAATGCCTCTTATCTAACCAAAACCCAACAATTCGCCTTTAGTTTAATTGTTCCTTTCCATCTGTGGTCAGTAATATTGCTACAATATTTAAACAATGATGATTTTTCTCTTGCTAACTAGGTAGTTTCTTAAATTTATTTATAAAGAGTGAGTAAATTTTTAAAAACTAAGCAAATCAGAATACAGGTGAAACTAGAGGTTTCAATTTCATGTAAGTTTTGGTAACACAATAATGCAGTCAACATGATCTTTGAAATTTAAAGATCTTGCAAGATTTTTGGCTCTGGCCATGGTGAAAGGGGTGACTACTGGAAAGTGATTCTCTGAATCTGACTGTAAAGGGGATGAAAATACTTACTCTGTAGAGGTTTTTGAAGATGAGCATTAATGTATTTAAAGACATTTCCCAATGCCTCCACCCGATCAAGAACAGATATATGTTTATGCAATGAGCAAATGGATGAATATGAAATGGAATAAACCTGGATAAATAAGTCAATGAACCTGGATCCTCCTCAACACTCCCATTCTTCTTAGCTGGAATGAGTCAGATTCTGGAGAGCCTCATTCTCTCTTTCACTATGGTCCAAATTTTCACAGTCAGTTGACATTTACCCAGGAGACCTGAGAAAGTTGATGAGTTTTGCCTAGTACCTTAATTCTCCTTTGGAGTGATTAGTGTGAATGGAGAATGGAATGTGCATGAGACATGGACTGATTTTGTGGCTCTGCTGGAATTCTGTTGGAACTTCACTCCCCATTTGAGTAGTTCTACATAGTTCTATATAGTATATTCTACACAGAACTTCTGCCTTGGAAGTTGATGAGTTGTCAATACCAGTAAGTATTCAAGACTAAAAGAGATGAACATGTGACCCAAGTCCTGACTTTTTGCTTTCCTAAGAAACATCATGTTCATGATCCCGAAAACAAATACACATTTGAGGGCATCTCTAACCAAGTCTCGAAAGCCTATTTCTAGAAGCTGTGTGTAGACTATACAGACTACTTCACAGGGCAGTGTGTGGTTGTGCCCCTATCCAGCACTTAACAAACACAACTATTTTACTTTTATTTCAGATTGAAAGCCATGTTTTTAAGAAGTCAAGCCACCTAAGCTCTTATAAAAATAAGCAAATGAACTGTTTCTTTTCACATTGTCTCTCATTTTGTTTTAGTAGTCTATCCCAAGCTTCCTTCAACAAGACTTGGATTCTAAAAGGCAAATGTGGAAACTTCCAGGCTTCCCAAGACACAGTATCACTTCTGTTGCACTCTGTTGGTCAAAACAATCCTACAGCAAAAGCTTTGATTCAAGGGAAGGAGACACCTTTTCTAGATAGAAGTAGTGGCATGAGTGTACAGGAATGGGAGGAACTGCTGCTGGCTGTCTATGTAGACAATCTAACACACACACCTAATCCAACTCACAAAATGCAGGACTCACTTTTGCTAAACACCAGGCTCAGTATTAGAATAAGCCATACCTGATTTCTTCAGGGAATGCCTGTGGAGACTCCATAGGATCTCCAAGGATGAGGGCCTCATGTCCTTCCATTCTGCTTTTGTTTCCATTTCCTTTGAAGATAAATGTAAAAGAAAGTGGTTTCAGATCACAGGTACTCATATGTTTTCGAATGAAAGGAAGACCTTTGTAGGTCTGTATGTGTCCTTATACGTGTGCACATGTTCATGCACCCATGCATGTGTATCTGGCAGGGAGATGAAGCAAATTTTAGACTTTACATTCAGATCTTAGCTATCCTGTGATGTCCTGTTCTCAATCCAGCTTCTCCTGTCACTGACCCTTTGCCCAGACCATCCTTCACGCATGACTGACATGCCTCATGCACAAGACCATGTCTGTGCTTTTCTATAATTAGCAGATCAAGGTCCACCTGCTTTATGCTCTTCATAATGATTCTTCTGGCAAAAACAAGTCCAGCATTCTTGACCCTTCTCTATTATGAAAGATGAAAGAAGATGGGTAAGAATTTGCAAGAGAGAGATTAGGTCATGAGGCAGAGGAGCGGTCTGTGTAAAGTTTCAGTTCTGGAAAAGAGAAAGCAATGTAGCTGTAAGTCAGAATGTCAGGATTTCTTTTCTGGTTTTACCTCCCAAAGGGATACTTCTCTGGGTTTGTGGGCTAAGATGAAATGGGCCTTCTGTTAGGAAAAAAAAAAAAAAAGTTGCGGGGTGCTATACATAGAGAATAAAATACTGAGGAAGAATTTGAGAAAAAATGACAACATAAAGGAATTGTTTACATTTGGAGATTTATATGTTTTAACTTGTTTTTAGCAGAAAATACAAGCACTAAAATGATTGAAACACATTTCAGTGTCCTTAACAATGAGTTCTCCTTATTATGTGCTCAAGGCTTCATTTGTCAGAATGTAGCCAACATCATTTAATGAAAAAGGGGATAATTTTCTAGGTAAGCCAATATATGTATTACTCCATTCATCAAATACAGATATATCACTTTTTAAACACTGCACCTTGGAGAACCATACATCTATGACTGCAGAAACCAGTATAATCTCCCTCAAATTGCAAGCAGATATTACAAAGTAAAAACCTCCCTTCAAAAATAAACCCTGATCAATGACACCAAAAGTTGGTTCTTTGAAAAGACCAACAAAATTGGCATACTTTTAGCTGGACTAGCCAAGAAAAAAGAGAAGACTCAAATAACTAAAATAATAATTGAAAGTGGGGATGTTATTACCAACCTTACAGAAATAAAAAAGAATTAAAAGAGAGTATTATTAACAGTTACATACCAACAAATTAGATAACCTGGATAAAACAAATTTATAGTAACTTGCAAACTATCAAAACTGACTAAAGAAGAAATATAAAATCTGAAGAGATCTATCACGAATAAATGTATTGAGTCAATAATTAAAACCAACCAACAATCCAACAAACGTTTCTAAAAACAAAAAATTGAGAATCATGTGGCTTTATGGTAAAATTTACCAAACATTTAAAAACATATAACATCCATTCTTCTGAAACCTTACAAAAAAAAAAAAAAAAACAGAAAAGGAGGAAAAGCTTCTCAATTTATTCTGAGGCCAGTATTACCTTGATGTCAATGTCAGACAAAGACATCACAACAGAAGAAAATTATAGATCAATATTCCTTTTAAACACTAGTGCAAAAATCCCCAACAAAATACTAGCCAACCAAATCCGGCAGCCTATTTAAAGAATTATACATCATTACCAACTGGAATTTATCCTAGGAATGCAAGGTTGGTTAAAAATCAATTGATGTAATATACTATATGTATAGAATAAAGGGAGAGAAAACCACAGCATCATATCAACAGATACAGAAAAAGAACTAGACAAGATTTATCACCTTTCATGTTGAAAGCACACAATAAACTAAAAATAGGAGGGAACTTCTGCAACCTGATAAAGAGTTTCTATTTAAATTAAACCTCAACTAATGTCATACTTAACACTGAAAGACTGGACATTTTAAGAAACAGGGTAAGGATGTCTGTTCTTTCCACTTCTATTCAATATTATACTGGAAGTTCTAGTCAAAGTAGTTAGGTCAAAAAAGAAGAAAGCACCCAGATTGAAATGAGAAGCAAAACTATCTCTATTGGCAGAAGACAAGATTTTATATAGAGAAAATTCTGAAGTCTCTATTTAAAAATACTATTAGAGCTAATAAACAAGTTTAGGAAAATTGTAGGATACAAGATTAAAAAACAAAAGTCAGTTCTATTTCTATACATCAGCAATGAACAATACAAAAATAAAATTAAGAAAACAATTTTGTTTACAACAGCATCAAAAAGAGTAGAACACTTGGAAATAAATTTAACCAAGTAAGTACAAGACTTATGCACTGAAAACTACAACACATTTTTGAAAGAAGTCAAAGACGACCTAAATAAATAAAAACACATCTCATATTTGTGAACTGGAAAACTAGAAAATATTGTTAAAATGACATTAGTCCCCAATTAATCTATAGATTTAGCACAACTATCAAAACTATAACTGCTTTTTTTTTTTTTTTTTTTTTTTTGCAAAAATGCGCTGGCTGATCCTAAAATTCATATGGAAGTGTAAGTCTATTAAAAAGAATAACAAAGTTGAAGGACTCACACTTTTAATATCAACACATAATACAAGGCTATGTTAATCAAACTTTGTGGTACTGGCACAAATACAAACATACAGATAAACAGAATAGAACTGAGAATCCAGAAACAAACCTAAATATACATGGTTATTATTTTTTTTTTGGTTAATTGGTTTTCAACCAGGTAAATGAGATCACAAAATGGGGAAAGAATAGTTTTTTCAACAAATGCTAATGGAACAACTTGACATCCACAAACAAAAGAATAAATTTGAACCCTTTAACTCACATCATACACAAAAACCTGAAAATGGATGAAAGACTTAAATATAAGAACTGAAGTCGAACTATTCTTAGAAGGAGACATAGATATAAATCTTTATGACCTTGGATTATGTTATGGTTTCTTAAATATGACACCAAAAGCACAAACAACAAAAGAAAAAAATGTATAGACTGTACTTTAACAAAATAAAAAACTTTGTGCATCAAAGAACAGTATCAAGAAAGTAAAAAAGATAAACCACAGATGGAAGGAAATAAATAAATTTACAAACCATATATCTCATAAGGGTCTAGAATCCAGAATCTATGATGAACACTTACAACTCAACAATAAAATAATGATCTAATTAAAATACATACAACAGACTTGGACTTGAGTAGAAATTTATCTAAAGAAAGTATACCAATGGCTGAAATGCACCTAAAAATGGTTAACATTATTAATCATCAGGGAAATGCAAATGAACACCATAATGAGGTATCAGTATACATCCACTAGGATGGCTATAATTAAAAAGAAAAAAGAAATACAACAAGTATTGGTGAGGATGTGGAGAAACTGAAGCCCTCATTCCTTGTTGAGAGGAATGTAAAATATTGCAGCCACTGTGGAAAATTTTGTCACTTCCTGAAAATCTAAACACAAGGTTACCATATGACTCAGCAATACCACACCTAAATATATATACAAAAGAAATAAAAACATATATTCATGTAACACTAACAGACACATGCCATGGCAGAATTATTCATAATATCAAACACATAGAATAAAAAAATCCCACTGTCTACCAATCAATGAATGGGTAAACAAAATGTGGAGTATCCATACAATGGATTATTCAGTCATAAAAATGAATGAAGCACTAATATGTACTACAACATGGATGAACTTCAAAAGCATTCTAGTAAATGAAAGAAGCCAAACACATAAGGCCAAATATTAAGTGTCTAGAACAGACAAATCCATGAAACATGAAGTAGTATAGTAGTTGCCAGTGGATGATGGGGAGGAAGTAATTGGGAAATAAGTAATTTCTTTTTAGAGTGATGGAAATGTCCTGAGATTAGTGGTGATGATTGCATAACATTGTAAATATGCTAAACATCTCTACAATGTACACTTTAAACTGAAATGGTAAATTTTATGTTATATGAAATTTATCACAATTTATAAAAATCACAATTTATAGAATGATAAAAATAATTTATCACAATTTATACAGTAAGATAAGTTGAAATAATAACCCATCTTCCCATATCATCTTCCCTGATGCGAGAAGATGAGTTATTGACTCTTCCTTGAATTGGGAAGGAGACTTTCACAAGTTCTGGTTTCTCAATAAATGACAAAGCAGGAACTGTCGGGGAGGGGAGGGAAAGGGCATCACCAGTGCCCTTGGCCTTGGTTGGCTCTTAGGCTGCTTTTAGATTCATCAGCTTGCTTTGCATGTTTGCATGTTATCCTCCCGTCTTTCTTCTCACTGGACCATGAGTATCTCCATGCTAGGTACCATCTTCTATTTAGTTCAAAAACGTTTTATTAATGACACATTTCACGGTTAGCATTGAATATATAAAGATGGATACACAGTCCAGGCACTGAGTCCCACTCCTTCCTGAGTCACACCCTGCTTCAGCCTGGCTCCCTTAGTGACCTCATACCTCTTCCTAGTATCAGTCCATTTCCCCATCACCTTG
This sequence comes from Saimiri boliviensis, assembly GCF_048565385.1. NCBI lineage: Eukaryota > Metazoa > Chordata > Mammalia > Primates > Cebidae > Saimiri > Saimiri boliviensis. The sequence continues at coordinate 135,871,682 of NC_133449.1, read as the reverse complement.
GACAGAGCACTTTGTCTGAGCTTGCCAGGTCTGTGACAGAGCTTGGTCATCTTCCACAGGTCACCAGCCATTTCTGGTCTCAGGTGTGAACGTTCTGTATTGCCTCGAGTTGCTGCTGTCTGTCACTTGGTCTCTGTATTTCTCTCCATCTCTCTCTGTTTGTCTTTCAGCTGCTCAACTGGAAGACAGCACTCCAAACAGCAACCCAAACCAGCCCTTCTCAGGAAGCTTTGCTTCCTGCCTCAACTCACCAAAACTTCCCTTCTAACTTGTTATTTCTCTTTTGTTTCTAACTCTTGCATTCTTCCCAAACACAGGACTTTACACTCTCATGGGACTGTCTTTCCTATTCAAAGCAAATATCCCCAACCCACATTTTTATATAGCATGTGATGATTATAGTATCTAAAATGCATCAGAGCTATGGGCCAGTCACTCTTATTCACAAGAGAGCTTGCAATTGTCAGAAAAACTTTAAGACTGAGACACTACTACCTCTATTCTATAGATAAGAACACTGAAGTCAGGAAAGGAAGCAACACGTCATAGATACATGGCTGGAAAGAGGTATAGTAATCAAAGCCAGGAGTGTTAGACTCAGGAGCCAATACTCTTTTCTGTATCCCAATATTTCCTTTCTGGACACTGAGACCATCCTTAACCATCCTCCCCATACCACCATTTAGGTATGGTTTAATGGGCTGGGCACAGAGGCTTATGCCTGTAATCCTAGCACTTTTGGAAGCTGAAGCGGGCGGATCAGAAGGTCAGGAGTTCGAGACCAGCCTGGCCAACACAGTGAAACCCTGTCTCTACTAAAAATACAGAAAATTAGCCCAATGTGGTGGTGGGTGCCCGTAATCCTAGCTACTCGGGAGGCTGAGGTAGGTGAAATGCTTGAACCCGGGAGGTGGAAGTTGCAGTGAGCCGAGATAGTGCCACTGCACTCCAGCCTGGGTGACAGTGCAAGACTCCATCTCAAAAAAAAAAAAAAAAAAAAAAAAAAAAAATTGGCTTAATGGGTATGGGGTTTCTTTGGAGGTGATGAAAACGTACTACAATTAAATAGTGATGATGGTTACATAATTCTGTGAATATACCAAAATACACTGAATTGTGTACTTTAAATATACATTTTATGGTGAGTTATATCTAAATAATAATAAAAGTAACCCATTCACACCCCTATTCTCCTAATGACTCAGCCCAGTTAGAGAGCAAATGTGAATAATTCATCACCTCTGACGGCTTTCCATCACACTTAGAAAAAGTCCAAATGACTTTGAGACGTTGAGCAGACTCTGAGGGCTCCCCACCCTTGTCATCCAGCACTTACCCTTCCTGATCACACCTGCTCAAAAGCATCCCTCTGTAAACACCTGCCACTCCTCACCTAGGGACTGTGCCTTCTTCAGAAGAGCCAGAAGGTGACATCCCCTAGACAGCATCCCTCAGGGAGCCTAAGATGGGTGGAAAAGTAAGAAGCCCACTTTTCTCCAGAGGGAGCTCTGTACAGCCCCATGGACAGCCCCCATAGGACTGAACTCCACATGGTAGCCAGGTCAATAACACAGCGTTAATTGGAATCTTTTCCTCCCTCTTACTTCCCACTCCCCTTATTGTGCCTTCCCAAAGCGCTGTCTGAACTCAAACCTTCATCTTGCGGGTTTTCTTGTGAGGAAACCTAACCCAAGACACGGCTTTTTCAACACAGCTTCCACCTATCTCTTTTACTTCATCTCTTACAATTTGCTTTCTATCTGACTGGGTTATGCCGATGGTGAACTGCTTTCTCTTCCCAGCACACCATTCCTTCATTCCTCCCTTAGGTCCTTCGCACTGGCACTTGGTGCTTTTTGCCCACACTGTTGTACACTGATGGCCTCTTCTTGTTTTGTGGATACAGCTCAAATGTCACCCTCTAAAAAAATCTTTTTTGAACTCTGCCTAAAATAATTTCAGTGCACCGTCCCATACCCAACCAACCCCATTTTGTTACTCCAGTGCATCTCCACCTAGCAGTACGTGCTGGAAGGTTTGGGTTCGCTCATCTAGCTAGACAGTATCCACCTTTCCCCACTCTATTCTGTGCCCAGGGAGGTTGATTCTTATGGACTAGAGTAGTGGGTTTCCTGAATCTCAGGCTTCCAGCTGGATTTAGCTGAGGGAGGACAGTCAGGCAGCAGAGGAACGAATCACAGTATTGATGTCCCCAGTGCCCGTCCTGCTGGGCTGCCATGGATTAGGGACATGCTGCTTCTGAAGGTTGAGCTTGAATCAGGTGGTCGTTTCCTTCAAGCCTGGGTCTGGTAACAGCTCCCTGCAATTGCTAGTTCTAGTGCACTGCACCATCCTTCCTTTGCTCACTCTGAACTTACTCACACCTTTATAAATAGTCCTGTAAGTTCTCCTTAATGATTCCATTTGTGCCATGGCTTTAGGGGTGTATGTGTGTGACAGAGAGTGACAGACAGACAGACAGAAAGAGAGAGAGACCTGGCCATTAAAGTCACAATTAAATTGTTTATCATTTTCAGCATTTACATTTCTGTTGTCCTCTGCAAGAATATAAACCCCACAAAAGGAGACACCTGGCTTTCTCTGTTCAGAGCGTGACTGTTTTCTCAGTAGCTAAAACTGTGCTATGCATTTTAGTCACTTAATTTTTTAAATGTATAATGTCATTTGGAAATTTTTAGCAAGCAAAGCTGCCATGTTGCTAATGGATCAGGTCCCGCACATTTCTCGGGGTGGCCCTCTTTTTCTAACCCTGTTGCAGCTTCCAGGCAACAAGGTTTTCTGAGTTCATGGGGTTTTTTTTCCTTTCAATCCCTTTGGCCCTGTATGCTGTGACATAGGTTTGCGAATGAGTTTTTCTCTGGCATGGATTCAGCTATAAACTCCTTCTGCTACAGGTTAATAAAACCTAGGAAATTACCTCCAAACAGCCAGAAACACACTGTGGGAAAATGAGGAAGCAGTTGAGAAATAGGGATTTGAGTTTTCAACATTTATGTTGGCTTTCACTCCTAATAAATATTTAAGTTAAATTGAATTTTACTTAACTTGATGACTATTTAACTTTGATAGTCATTGTTTATAGCAGTATTTTCAGCAAATTTTTAGTTAATACTCTTCGGTCTTAACCGAAATGCATGATCAGAAAACACCTTTCTCTTTCCACTATACATTTACAACTTGAAGTGTATTCATGTAATTGCTGTATGAAGCCAGTTTCAGTTGTTTTTCCTTTGTGGAAAAACAGATGGAAAAGAACTCTGCATTTGGAACTTACTTGGTATGATTTACTTCATAGGATAAGTTAGAAATTGCAGTAGGCAGTATGGTCCCCTTTATCCAAGATGTTCATAACCTAATCTGCAGAGCCTGTGACTATGTTACTTTTCTTGGCAAAGAATTGACATGGCAGATAAAATTAAAGTTGTTAATCAACTCAGTTTAAAATAGGAAGATTAACCTGGATTATCCAGGCAGGTCTAATCTAATGATAAAGGGTTTTAAAAGTGGAGGAGAGGGCAAAAGAGGAACATATAGAGACGTGACATGAGAAAGACTTAACCCACTGTTGCTGGTTTTGAAGACGGAAGAGGGTCCATGAGCCCAGGAATCCACGTAGCCTTTAGAAGCTGAAAAAGGCAAGAAGTAGGTTCTCCTGAGAGCCTTCAAAGGAATGAAGTCCTGCTGACACTTTGATTTGAGGGAGACCCATGCCAAACTTCTAACCTCCAGAACTGTAAGACGATAAATCTGTTGTTTGAAGCCACCAAGGTTTTGGTAATTTGCTACATTAGCCATAAAAAAAAAAACTCCTCCAGAAAGTTAACTGCATTCTCCCTCTGGAATGGTAGCCATAGTGTCTCTCTTCTACCCTAGATATCTTTACTTTCGCATGAAATTTCTGTCCAGCAAATATGAGCACAGAGTCACTTGGGTACATTTTAAAGTTTCCATTAAGTCATTTATTTTACAAGTATATAGTACATTCCAAGTATTCCCATCAAAATGGGAGGTGCCCATAAATTAAAGTAGATTTAATCTTTCAATTCCTAGCTCTTTTGCAAGAAGCAAAGAAGAGAAAAAATGCAAGCACCTAACATTCTGTTGAATATGGAAAGAATATCCAAGTGCAGCTGTTCGCTTTTCCCACCCAGCAGAGGTGGTGAACTGCTGTGCCAGGGGTTAAGACCCATGAATAAGATTAGACCTGAATTGTGAGGGAAATGGTAGATACCTAGAACAGTATGTTATTTTGAAATGACATTTTCCTACTTCTTACTTTCCTGCTTCCATGGTTTGAAGGGAGCCTGTGCCTCTCGACGTGTTCCAGCTAGCTGAGACGCTCTGAGGGCGTCAAATGACTCAGTCTCTGGACTACTACCAAGGTTTTTTAGGATTGAATCCTGCTCTTATTTTTTAAGGAACAATGTTTAACTGGTCTCTGTGGCGTGGTGTCAACTGACATCACCCTTTAATTGCAGATATGTCACGTTAGACTACCCCCAGTATTGAGGGAAGGATCCCAAGGCAAGTTAAGCATTACGATGGAGGCTGTTGGTGTATTTTTTCACATCCCTGGTCAAGGGGAAGGCCCATATTATGAGGATAGGCATATTTTGAACCTTCTCAATCTGACCACCAAAACGCTAAAGCAAGTCAAGTCACATTTACCGACCAGCTATGCAGCAAGCCAGGATGAAAATCCCTCTGGAGGGTACATCGTTTTGCATTCACCTATTTTAAGTAACTCTTGTGAATCAGATAGTGCTCAAAACATACCAAGCACAGTTCACACCAAAAAGCTTTTTTTTTTTTAAAGTTCTACTTGGGATTATGAATGTATGTGCAATGAATTCTGAGACTGAAAATAAGTATTCCCATATGATTGCTTAGGGATTTTGAAATTTAATATCTACATGGAAGATGAAGTCATCTGCCCAGTGGCCTCTGAGTGAGCAAGGTCCTGTGAAACAGATCCTGCTCAAACTTGTTTTTAGTACCAGGAGGCTAGGAGTCAACACAGAGAGAGCTGACCTTTGTTCAGGTCCTTTATGGAACTGTTGTTCATCCAGATCTGATCTCGCACAAAGTCACTGCTTGGCACCAGATGAGACATTCAACTTCTCTTTTGCATGAAGAACAACACCTGACTTTGTTATCTTAAAATGGTGAGAGTTGGTGATCTCTGATACTTGTGACAATAGAGAGGGGATTTGCTTAAGGACCCTGTGGGAGGTCTTATGAAGCTCTCTACTTCCTGCATAATGAAACTGATCGAACTGTAAGAGCCTTGAGGGAGGTGTGGAGATGAAAGCACATCAACAGAAGACTTTACACAATGCTATCGGGGGTCTTCGGATTTTCCTGAAAAGAGAATTTAGTTCTCTGGCTGAGGGGTACACATTTTCCCCCTTTACGGGCAGACAGGTAGAAAAAGGTAGCACAGAAGCCAACTCTAAGTAGAAAGTCAAGCTGGGAAAACCAAGAAAGCAGAGTTTTTGAGCCAGACATGGAATTGGGGGTATGGTGGGAATCGGATAGCAAGATGGCAGACCAAGAGGTGTTCACTTCAGGAAGGTTTTTCAAGACATGTACAATGTGCACTGGACTAATTTCATACAGCCTCTTCACTGTGGGGTTTCTTTTCTCAGTCTTATTCTGATGCCCATGTGTTAGCTCTTTGAGTTTCACAGGTATGATCTTCTGTTCCTAGGATATGACTGGTGAGCTCTGATCACCTGTGTGGTGTGCCCTGTTGTATGTAGCTCTGTAATGAAGGAGTGAGGAAGCCAGAGACAGTGTGCATGAAGGAACAGGGGACAATTTCTTGGATGAGAACTGCAGAAGGAATGAAAGTAGAGCAAGGGTCTTGTATAGCCTTTGTGACGGCTTCTTCAAAACCAGCTAACACAGATTTGTCAGCCTCACCCACTTAGACCAGGGACACTCCTCTTTGTCAGGATATAGTTTAAATACATTGGACATCATGTACTGAGAAGCTTGTCATCCTGCGTCTCCATCAGAAAAATCATTGTCCTTTCCAATATAGTAATACTTGATTTCAGGCAAAATACTAGGTACTTTCCATGTACTATTTCATTAATATTTTCCTGACACGCTCTTTCAAAGAAGCTCAGCAAACAACCCAGTAATTTGGCCAGCACTCTCCTGGATGGTCTGGCTTTGTGTCTGTTTACAAAGGTCTTGGATGAGGCTAATAATATGTATATTGTTTAAACTAAAGTCAGATTTGAAAAGAACGTTGAAATTTTAATGTTCGTATTCTACACCTTTGCCACTCAAGATGACTTCATATTCTCAGGCTAAAAGCAGATATCAAGACTGACAGAATGATCTCTGTCAAGTTCAAATAAATTGGTGAAAGGAAAAATAATTGTGATCCTCTCTGATTTAGCTGTGTTTAGTTCTATGTAATCTTGCTATCTGCCTTAAGCTTAGGCGTGTTCTAGAAGAGTTTTCAAAGCACGGTTTTCCTCTGTCTCACCAGGTCGAGGTCTTTGAGTGTGAGACTCTGTAAATCTAAACTTTTAACCAACGCTCCCAGGAACACCTACTCACAGAGAAGTTTTAAAATCACTATTCAGGAGAATAATATCTTAAACTGCAAAACCAACGGTCTCTTCTTCCCTCTGTCTCTCCCTCCTTTTCTCCTTCCTTTCCTCCCTTCTCTTTCCCTCTCCTTTCCTTTTTCCCATCCCATGCTTTTTATTTCTTTTATGCTTTCATCACTTTTCTCCCATATTTTCTGCCAAAGTTTACTTTTGTCCACATGCCACTTACAGCCAAGGTAAGTACAATGAAATCAAACGTAGTTAGGTAGTTCGATTTAATGACCTGATGAAAAAATGTATTCACGAGGCTTTCTTCAGCAAGAACAAGTTATTTAGAAAAGTTTCTTGGTAAGTACTTGGGTTATGAGCCGAGGCCTCAAGGGGCCTTGATATGAACAGCAAGCCTCTGTAGGGGGTAGAGAGGAATGTGTTTATTGCTCCTGAGCTGAGGAGGAGGAGATACAGGGAGGTTGAGGCCCAGGAGGTGGGAAGGAATCAGAAAGATCAACGGGGAGGGGCTTACAAATTACAATGTGGCTATTCCCAGCACTTTCCCAAAATTTAAATAAAATATATCAAAAGGCTTATAAGATTTAATTAGTGGAGACTTTGAGTCATACAATGAAAGCTGAATTTTGTATCCAGGTTGACAGGAGAGAAAAACAGAAAATTCAGGGAGGTACAGAGAAGCAAGCAGGAGGGAACCTCAGGAACGCATGGATTTCTGGGAAATCCCAGGGAGGGCTTCAGCTTGCTGGCCCCAAGCCATGAAATCGGGATCTAAGCCAAGTTGAGAGATCTCTTAGGAACTGAGTGGCCGCATAATTTGTCAGAAAATCAGGACAGTTTTGAGAGTTAAAGGGCATGTTTGAAATCATCATTTAATGACAACAGGCATACACTGGGGAAAATGGTCATTCCACCTAGAAAGGCCTTTGATGTTTTGGGTTCACAGGAAAAAAGAGAAAAAATTTGCGGAGGTGATTTAGAAGGTTTCCTCTAGACGAGGCTCAGGCTGGTAAGGACAGAGATGAAGTGAAAGAAATGTGACAGCAGCCAGAGAAGCTCAGGAAATGAATCACAGATGTCTCCACTTCTGTGAGAAGATGAATTTTCATGTGCTTAGGTAAAAGATGATAGCAAATTATGTTTTGATAGGAGTTAAGAGATGCCCAGGTAAATTCCCAACACTGATAAAATAAAAAAAAAAAATGAATAAAAGAAAGAAGGAAGAAAGGGAAGAAGGAAGAAAGAAAATGAGGGTGAAAGGAAAAAAGGAAGGAAGAACTGAACAGAGGAAGGAAGGCAGAAGGGAGGGAGGGAAGCAGGCAGGCAGGCAGGCAAGGTAAGAGTGAAACGGGTTAATTAGTTTGAGGCTGTTTTTCCCTGGCTATTTTTCCGGGTAAACTACAGAATCCTCAACTTCGCTTTGAGCGACGCATCACAGAACTAAAATGTGGCTATCCAAAAACCGCTCCACTGAGTGGCAGGCAGTGTGGTCATGTGAAAAGAGATGAGGCTTTGAAATCAGGGGAGTCTACACTGCAGTCCCAGGAAAACAAGACAGGAGCCAAACAGATTGTCGCCGGGAAGAAGAGCTGGTTGCAAGGAGGATCCGCTTCCAAAAACGCCCTCTCCTTTTGCTTTCTACCGCAAATTCATTTTTTAAAACCCTTGTTTGTTGTTGCATCACATGAAGATAGTCACACCGTATCACAACATGTGCAGGATTTCTTTGCAAAGGGTTTTCTCCCACTGTAAGCTTTATGGCACACATAGATTTAAGTGTGCAGGTGACAATGGTTTCTAAGAAACGCGCAGTTATTCTCCAAGTAGCTAAAACTAAAATTCAAGGGAAGGTCCTGTGACCTCTTGGTAGGAGAGACGGCACAGATATTGATGATGCTATATGCAGAAAATCATCACGAATAACATAAAAAAAAAAAAACCCAACGCATTTAAGTAGGAAAGCCATATCGAACGTCACAAGAGAGAATGTGCCAGGCTTGAGAAGCAATTTGCAGTTGGACTTCTCACACAGGCAAGTTGATGTAGCACTTTCCTGGGGTATATCTATCTCGACGAACACAGGGAAGGCAGCTGGCCTAAATTAGGTCACACCTGCAGAGGCCTTGCAAGTGTGTGTACATATGAGGGGGAGGTGGGAAAACCAGATGGGTGAATGAAGTGAAGGCAAGGACCTATGGCCACAGCGGGTCACTACAGAACAGGGTAACCACTTGTGGAAGATGCCAGACTTGAGCAATCATGGTTTGTACGTGTCAGCATGAAAATTGCTTTTGAAGGCCTTGCCTAGGTCTTGTCAAAGCTAGAAGTTCTATCATTTCAGATCTGCAAGCAGTTTTCCGCTAAAAACATGACTATACCCTTGGAGACCCAGTACCCTATTTTCTTGTCTGAGAAAAGTTACCTGGATGGGCCCTTTAGTGCTGCTCCTAGAGAGCAGGCATTGCCCAGGGTCCGTGGGGAAACCCTGGAAGGAGCCCTGAAACTAAATACACATTTTTAGAAGTTTCATCACTTAGAATCTTTGGCTGAGCCACAGCTCTGTTTTCATTATCAATATTTTGTGGCAGAACAGAAGTGGAAATTTTTTTCCATTGAGATTCCATTGGCACTGTGCCTGTGAACTAGGGCTTGTCCTTGGTGGTATTAGTGTGTTTCTGTTATTATGCATAAGGTGGAAGACGGCTGATGAATGCTCCTGTCATCTTGAAAAGGCACGGTGAAAAACAGAAAGTAGACCATCCTGGGCGAAGACCACCCTAAACCATTGTGTTGATAACCTATGGGCAGAGTTCTTGAACATTCAGCAGGTCAGGCTTGGAGAATTGCCTGGATGTCAGACAACTAAACTTACCACCTATTAAGCATCGTGTGTGTGTGTGTGTGTGTGTGTGTGTGTGTGTGTGTGTGTGTTGGTGGCAGGTGTGGACGATAAGGGAGGACATGTGTTCTCTTGAAGATAATGGAAACTCCACTGTCTGTCATCACAGATTGAGGTCAATACTAGGACAGAGATAGAAAGTTGGTCTCAAACATGATACAGGAAGCACAGTTCCCTCCCTCTGCATCCCATGGTGGGTAGGCATGGACTCTGGGACTAAGACACGCTTGAGATCCTTGAATAGAGAGAGACACTGCTCTCCCTGCATGGAGAAGCTTAGAATGAACATAGTGAGGCAGCTCTCTAAAGACCTCATGAGGAAGGGTGTAGGCCTGGGGCGGGGGTGTTCTCAACAGGCTCACTTAGCTGCAAAAATTGATAGCTTCTTGTTTCCTTTCATTTACAGCCCCGGATACAGTCAAATATTCCTAAAAACAAAATCAAACTCAACCAAGTAACATCGACAGCAAAGTTCTAACTTTGTGCAGAGGAGACCTTGAAGGGAAGGGAGGGCAGCTCCCCAAAACCTGACCCCAGAGTCCAGCCTCACGGGATGAGCACCCACCTGAGGAGAGTGAGCAGAGGTTTCTGCAGAGCGCAAGAAAAAAGAGGACGGGGCAGGAGCCACACAGATGCTGGAGAAGGTTTAGGGCACCACGACTCCCAACACACTAAGGAAGAAAGAGAGCCCGTCAAGCCTGTGGAGCTAGAGCGGCTCAGCAGGTGAGGTGTTGTCATGCATATTCAGTCTCTACCTTGGTGACCTCATTTGGACTTCTAAGTTGGTGCAGTTAATGCAACATACAAATTATAGCAACAACCACTGTGATGATGTAAAATAATGATACGATAACAGTAATACCATGATTGCTGTCTTTAAAACAAAAGACATGCTGCTCATAAAATCTCCAACAACTGTAAAATGCTTTTCTCACTCTTTCCCTATCTTTCTGAGCTGACTGTTCCCTGCAAATGAGTCATTTCAATAGGAATGTTAATGTATTTGACATGTGTCAACATCACCCTGAAAAAAAAAAAAAAAAAGATGTTGGATTGTTTTACTGGCACACATGGTGCAAAGAGAACTGACAATGTGTGTTTGTCTGGGCATTACACTTACAAGGCATATAAAATCTAACATCTCACAGAATCCTTCCATCAGCCCAGGAGTCCACTCACCACCTACGTTCCTGCTGTCTCTTCTTAGAGCTAAAACTCTGTTCCTCACAGACGTGGTGTCATTTCTTTCTTCAGTCAGAAACATTGATGGAGACTTTACTGTACGCACGAAATATCGACAATATTTCGACAATAAAGCATCTACCACAACATGTGAAGTTAGTCACATAGAGACAACACGTACTAAACACACTTGAAAATGTACTTTGTTCTTAGGTAACAAGTATAACCATTACATATAATGGCATTGGCCATATATGTGTACTGGCTGTCTACTGACTGTTTTTAGACCTATTCCTTGGGAATACTGAATCCTGAAAACTGCATTTCCCCAATTCCTTTGGGAACTGGCTCCTGATTGGCTTTAGCCAATGGGAAGCGCTGGTTGGAGTAGGAAGGCGAGAGAAAGGGAGTAGCCAGGATAATTTTCCTTTTCTCATTATGCTCTGATCATCATCTCTAGCAAATGCTTGCCTCTCCTCCAGAACCCCAGCTCCACCCAGAAAGCCTCCATCATCCAAGCTGCTGCCACACAGCTCTGGCTTTCCAGTTTGAGAAAGCCACACCCATTTGTCTCTCCAGTCCCAGGAGACTCCAGCTGCTGCAAATCCATGGGTTGCTTCCTCATACACTTGAACGTCTATGTACCTTATGATACGGTTTGCCACAGTGAATGTTTGCCATTGAGCTCCTAGGCTTTGATTCTTCTAACTGGAACATAACTGATCTAGAACATTCCAAGCAGCAATACAAAGGTAGGACAGAAATGTCAGTGTGCTCTTATCTAATTGGCTCATGCCTTTTCACTTTGTTTCCTGCTGACCCAAAAAACATTCTGAAAATTGCACTGACCCACAGGGACTGTCCCCCTCAAACTTTCGGGGTGGGAGTCTTTTAATAATATTGTTGACACATGTAGGAATGATTATTGATATGAACAACAAATAAACTGAGGGATACACAGTCTGAAGGTTGGAGGTAGCTGAGAAAAAGTTTCCCAGAAAATTCTGAACTTTGGTGGGAAGCGACTTGTTGACACCAAGAAGAGATGGCAAGTCTCTGTCACTGGCTTCTCTCTCAGACCGCCCCGTGGGCTTTATCCAGCTGGGGTATTTTTTTCTTCTCTCATAAAACAGGCTGTTTCGCTCCCAATTCACATGGCACCTTGGTAAGATGCTTGGATTACACGTACCTTTATTCACCAGACTTGTCAGATTTGAGAGAGAATTTGGTCTTGTCCTTGAGGACTCGGCTAAAGAAAAGGTGAGGTCTGACTTTTCTGGAACTTCAAGACAAGTTGCACAAAGGCAGTAATGACTCCCAGGTCAAAAAGATCGGAGGTTGCAGGTCTCAGTATGATTGTGCTGGCTGCCAGAAAAACACACACACACACACACACACACACACACACACACACACACACACACACAGGGTGTACTGTGCTCAAGGAAAAAGTGAGTTGAAATCAATCAAGGCTTCATGGTGAAGACTGGAGTTTCTCAGGTGCTAGCAGGAGTGAGACAGACTCAAACTTGGCCAGAAAAATTAGCAATGGGCGTACCTCATAAAACACTTAAGTTCAGGCTCATCTCAATTAAGCTTCCCAGAGCCTCAGGTGTTTGTCCAAAGCTTACCTGGGCCTGAACTCCTGGAACCAAGCAAGTTTGCTGGGGTCTGCAAGAACACGCTTCCCCATGAGAAACTTGTCAGTAAGAACCCCCTCTTCTCAGTCCCATACCCAGTCTAAAAAGAACCATGTGAAAACCGTGAAAAGCAGGTTTCAAACGTTTCTAAGCTATGAAAAATTTGGGTTTAAGTTTAACCAGATATATCCAAGCCTGCTGTAAAAACTCAAAAGTTATCTCTGTCCCAGGTGAAGCTGTTACTTACACAATACGGAATCATAACCTCTCCATTACACAAACAATCAGGGATGGGCATAGCATAAAATTTTGTCCTCTCTTTCCTGTACTCTGGGCTGAAAACTGGATGGGTGGAAGCGAGATTTGGGGGTGAGAACAGGTCAAATGAAGTTAGTTTCCTCTTACTTCCTACAGTCATTAAAAGCCTTTATCTAATATATTTAATAACAATGATAATGACAATAATAATTGACATTAATAAAACCCTTACTCTATGCTGGGCATCATGCTAAGCATTTTACAAGTGATTATCTCGTTTCATAGCTACCCTACGGGTGGGTACTGCGATTATCTACCTGCATGGTACAGACAAGAGAAACAGGTTCTGGGAGGCTACATTACTTGTCTGAATTCACTCAGCTATTAAGTGGCAGAAATTAAACTTGGATCTCTGGTTCCAGAGCTCACGTTTCTAAGCACTTTGTTGGGTCAGTCTCCGCCGAGATACTTTTCATGAGAAAGAACAAAGCTATCATCTAAATAAATTATTCTGTTAATAAGATAATGGGCATGAAAACGCTTTGAGAACTGCAAAGTCTCATAAAGGTTAAGAATTAATTATTACAAGGAAATTCTATAGTGTGGGAGGAACAGCAGAAAAGGGAAAGCGGGAAGGATATTGATCATGAAATTAAAAGACCCGTATCTCAGAAGCATATCAATGCAATGATTATGAATTTGTAAAACTTAAGTATTCAAGGCCTGGAAGGAAGACATATGGTGAAACAGAGAAAAAGATTACTTCGTGGGGAGGTAAGGAAATGAGGATAATTTTTTTCTTTCTTTGATTCCAATTTCAGTAAGACCATTTGTACAAATCTGAAAAGCACAGCACGGCCTGTATGAACCCATGCTGAATGCTGGACTTCCAGGACTACTGTACGGCTAACCACAGCCCTGCAAGGCCAGGCTCTGCATGTCACAGTTTTGCCACTGAACAGAAGTATTTGGAAGGATCTCAAATACTACATGGAAAACGATTGTATTCTTTCTGCCAAGGCGTTCTCTTAGATATCACCCCAACGAAAAGAATTCTGGGTTCGAAGAAGAGAAATGATGCAAAATTCGTGCCTTGACCTAAAAAAGGCCCAGAGCACCTCTACTTATTCTTGGAAACATTAGTTGCAGTGGCTCTTAAATTCTGTGCCTAAGAAAGACCTGGTGACCCTCTGAAAGTGTAGATTCTCTAGTTTCACCCTTAGACCTTGTGACTCAGCAGTCCAGTGAGGCCAGGAACTCCTCATTGATAATCTGTGCTCTATAACCTGTGCTCTATTTTAACAAGCCCTGTGATAGGAGCTGGGATGTTGGTGGTCTGCACACTACACTGAAATAGAGGAATTCCCTGCTTGAAGCCCCCTTTATGTCCTGATTTTTACAATCTGCAATGAGATTATCATTAAAACATGATGAATCCAATGAGGAGAGTGATATTTGTTGTAAGAAGCTATTACTGAGTCAGTTCGTTCTTAGAAAACTAGACTTTCAGAACAGTGGCCAGGGTGAATTTGGGGGCAGACCATATACCGAGCCCTACATCAGAACTTTTTATCTATAGTCTCATGTCATACTTAAAATAACTGAGGGAGATTAGTGTTACTTTGCAGGCAAGGGACTGGGGATTAGGACAGCAGTTTAAATACCTACAGTGAAGTCAAATGGCTAAGAAATACTGAAATCAGGATTCTAAATCAATACATATATTTGACCCTTTTCCGTATACCATGCAACATCGAAACTCCTGTCTTCAAGCAAAATGTGTCATGGGTCGAGTGTGACTGGAGCAGCAGTAATTTACGGGAGAACTTAGACATTACGGATGAATTGACTAAATTCACACTGCCACAATCAGCCCTTGGTACCTACTTGTCTTATGCTGGGAATTTATACCCTAAGGACTTAGTCTTTTTTGCCAGTGAAATCCCAGGGTTCAGGGCCTCTACTCTGGGGTCATTGATGGTATCTCTCTACTGCTGGGGTAGCCTCTTCCCCCTCTTCCCCATTGGGAACTGAAATTGACAGGTAACGTTGACCAGCCCCCATGACAAAAGATAAGCTTAATATTGCCTCTATCCTGGTCTTTTGTCATGGTTATAAAAATGGAGAAAGCCTATCCTTCTGTAAAATTATAATTATTCTTTTGAAATATTTTAAGAATATTTAATTTCTATGATAAAAAGAGCAAACAGTGAAGCAAAGCAAACCACTAAATACGCAGCATGTCAAGTGGTGAACATTGGTGTGGAGAGGAATAAGCAGGGTAAGAAAGACAAGGAGGAGAAAAAAACTAACACGTATGTAATACATCTATTAGTTACACAGGTATCAGTCCATACTAATACGTAGATTCTTTGGAAAACATTGAACACTATTTAAAAATATTACCCCTAGCTCTACTACATAGAGATAACCACTGTTAATAGTTTGGCCTATTTCCTTTTGGATTTCTTCTCTCTGTAATAAATTGGGATTATATCCAATTTGCTTTCATAAGGTAACCTGCATTTTTTACTTAGCATGTCATAATCATTCTGCCATGTCATTAACTTTGCTTTGATAACATGATTTTATATTTAAAGGTTTGCTAAGTACCATTGTAGGAAGCCACTGCAATTGATTAAGTCATTTCCTCTGTTGCTGGACATTTAGATTATTCCTCATTTTTTCACCCACATAAATATCCCACGGATGTACTTTCTTACGTATAAATCTTTATGTGTATATCTAAAAATTTTGTCAGAACAAATCTGTGTTTTTGAGTCTGTTCCCCCAAGCTCTTGATGTATATAGCCAAACTGGCCCCCAGAAACAGGGTGAGAACTCCGTAACTGGTCATCTTGCCACAACAGAGCTAGCAGGTCCTTTATTAAGCTCTCTAAAGAATTCTGTTCAGGGCTTTCATTTGACTGACCCAATCTGGTCCAGTTCTCCCAAGTCCAAAGATACTTCCATGCCACTTCCCAGTGTGATGCTCTGAAACAACCCTTCCCATCAACACCTTGGAGCGGAATATGTCTTCCCACAGGGGTGCCTTTCCCAGAGTCTGGAGGGGCGACCTTCGTCCCTTCCCCCATGCTTTGCTTGAGTGAGTCATAATCTATTCCTCGCCTCTCAGCTCCCCCCCGCCCCAGGATGCTGTAATCACAGCACTAACCTGTGTTCACATTTCCCATTATTGAGCAGACATCCCCCTGTGCATCCACACAGCCCGGCTACTTCCTAATGGCCCCAGCTCCCAACTTCTAATGGCCCCATCCTCATGTCTCCCAAGAGCCAGCTCTTTTTGCTAGTGTCTTAAGAACTCTGCTCCAGACGAAAATCCTCCCGTGATGTCCATCTAGTCAAATTGAAGGTGATGTAAGCAATGAGACAGAGAGACGGGTGTGTCTGCATCGATAGGACAGAGGAACCTCCCAACGCTATCCATCTTCTGTCTCCTCCAGTGACATCCAACGCCCCCCCTTCTAGTCTGGGATTTGGGGATGACAGACAACATCCCTAATTGCCAGTGCCACTCTGCAGAGACGGGGTGGATGCTGGGCTCTGAGCATAGCCCCTGCTTCCAACCCTGACAACGACTTCCTGGAGATGTTGCTTCTTTCTTTGTGCACAAAACCTGCTGAGAAAGTGGATATTCCCCTTTATGCCTGATCACATGGGAGGTTTAACCCTCAGAGGGAAGCAGGGACAGCAAAGACTTCTATAGCTGTGGGTCTTTTCCAGGGTTGGAGCTGTTTGTTCTATCTCAAGGAGAAGGCCCTCACTCCCTCTTGACCTCAACTGCAGCTTCCTCAAAATGGATAAAATGCTGTGCTGATGTAGAAAATGGTGATCAGAAGTGATTACAAAGCATGCTGTAAGCACAAACATAATGATTGTTTTAAAAGAGGAAAATGTTATCAGCACTAGACTTTGCCAGCATCTTTTTTTTTTTTTTTTTTTGGTTCCTATAAAGCCACCTGGGTATGGAGTTTTCCAGTTCTCCCTTCCTTGATTGCGTTGGGATATGGTTCACGTGCTTCCATGACCAGCTGCCAAGTACATGGGTTTTACGCTAGGTACCTATTTCTGGGAAGAGATGGGTGGACGGCCAGGGAGAGAAAGCAGAAAAAAAAGGTTTTCAGTTGCAAACTCAAGAAACTGCCTCTGAACTTCGATTTAATAGTTAACCAGTAATTAAATTCTTAAAACAAAAAAGCAGTCTTCTCTCCAAATCCTCAAAGACTGGCTAAAGAGTAAACTAGAGCTCTTGGGATGACACACAAATCGGCAGAAGGCGGCTCTGGACAGGTACTGGTCAAGAAAGCAGCCTGCTGAAACTCCTGCTTACTTGGATGTTGAGGTGCTTCTAGCACTCCTGCCTCAATGAGGTTAAGGAGAAAGTCATATGTTAGCTCAAAAAAAATCTGATGATGTTCTCACTTGGCTCCAAGAATTTTGATGGGGGCTGGAGCTTCAGAGGTGAGTAAGCTAGAGAAAGTTCCTCCTTCCATGGAACTTTCATTCTAACAAAATAAAGGAAGATCATCAACTGGTAAACAAGTCAACAAACACAATATATTATCTCACAGCATAAGAGGTACTTGAAAAACATTAATAAAGATCCTAAAATGTTAGCACTGTTAGCAATGGACTGAGAGTAATGCCTACTTCTCTGTCTTCTTTTCCATTCTCAGGAATGAAAGATAAATTTTTGAAGGGAAAATGTGATTATGCATCATCACTGGATTTTGGCATTTCATTACTGGCCCTTTAAATATTATTTTTTTCCCTCCATTAAGCTGTACATGTCATCAAAGTGGAGACAGGGCTTCTTTTTCACTTCACTCTCACTCACTATTGCACATAGTGGGAGCTCAGTAAATACTTGTTGAATGGATGGATGAATTAAGAGAGGTTCTACTTGGCAATGGTGGAGAGGATGGCTGTGATTGATACTGAAGATAGGTGCAAACCAACTGGTGTCTATTAAGGTGGCACCCAATTAGAGAAGTGACATTAAGCAGAACACAGGTGGCCTGTGGAGTTAGGAAACCGGCTCTTGGTTTGGCTCATCATTGGCTCCGAACATGTCAACCTCATGGTCCTTTCTGCTCCAACCCAGGCACAGAAGTGTGGAAAGGTAACCTCAGAGAAGCAATTTGGCAGTATTAAGCCTAGAAGGATTTTCACTGTTAGACCATCGGGAAGAAAGGTCAATTCAATGGCTTAAGACTGCAAATTAGTATCCAGAGAATGCAGGAGAGACTGGAGGGTAAAGAGGAGATACACCGAGCCCTCAGGGGTTCTTCCACACTTGGACTATGGTGTTTATGAAAATATTCTGAGTTCTTCTTTTATTTGCAGAATTCGCGTAATCACCAAGTCATGAGCTCTACTGTTGGTACCCCCGATTCTGTTTATGCCCATTGCCTTTGCTTCAACATCATCTCCACATCTTTCCTAAAATGGTTGTGATTTCTGTTTAAGCCAGCTGTAGTCTTGAGGCTAAAAGCTTTTTGGAACAATCAAAGATCTGAATGCCAAAGTGGCTTCTTCAAAAGGAAAGTGAATTTCTTAAGAGAAGAGAGATTCAACTTGAGGCCGGACATGTCAAGGGTACTGAAGATCAAACACTGGCATATAATTGAAAAAAAAAATGTATGTATGAACTGCTGTCCAAACCTGACATTTTGTGAGCCTGTGACATAAAACGTTCATTTGCTGGGCTGTCAAAGAAGACTTTATCCTACTGTGCATCCACAGACAAAGACTTGGAATCGGGATCCGGGGCTTTTTCTAGGCCTTGGTTTTCTCATCTGTGAAAAGGGGTTGATAATTTCTATCTATCTCCCAGAATTGTTGTGAGGCTTCCAAGGGGTAATACTTAGGAAATAACCAGGTTCCTAGTCAGCACTTTATAAATCTTGGTTAAATTTGAATCTGAACTCTTTCAGTACAGGGGCACTGGAAGTTTAACATTTCTCTATAATACAAGCTACCCCGAGCCAAGGCAAAAATCAGTAGGACTCCAGCATTCACACTCCCTGATTATGGAAGCAGTGAAAAAATGTGTTGATTTTATCCCTTTGGTGAGCTGTACACCCACCTAGCAAGACCAGGCCTAAACATATGGTCCCAATTTCTTGTCTCAAGGGAAACACCAGTGTTCTTAGAGAAGCTAATTTTTACCAGTCTCCATAAAAAGTAATTTCCCCTCCATGGAAAGTGGATTGGCCTGAACAGGCTCTGTGAACTGTTCTCAGGGCAGCTGCCAAGCCTAGCAGAGGACATCCGCCTGGGCTAGTTCTTCTATCCACGCTCATCTCCAGCCTCCACCTTCTATGAGACCTCACATGTCTGTTCCTCTATGAAGCCTTGTCTTGATTGCTCTAATTGGGTTTAAGTCCCTTTAGCACACGCTACCACTGTGTCATAAATATACATCTTTGTAGTCACGTTAAGTGGGGGTTTGTGAAGGTTTGGGTAATATTTCTCCCACTTAACGGTAAGCCCCATCTGTGTTGGCTCCCTATATCCCAGCGTCTAGCAGAGAGATAGAACACACTCCACAGAAACACTTGCAGAAAGGAGAAAGAACGCTCGTCAGGCTGTTGGCTGAGAAGAAAACCGAAAGCAGAAGAGACCAACCATTGCATGGATAGGCAGGCATCTCACTGCACCGGGCAAAGCCGGGCAAAGGGAGGGTGTGGAGGGATATGACTAGAGAGATTTAGGACAGTGTTCAGGAAGAAAGCTGCTTTACAAACCGTCTTTAAAATTCAGGGCTGCCTAAAAAGTTACAGTGGGAGCCCAGGGAAAACAGCCAGCAAGTGTATCAGCCTCTGCAAACACAATAATCTGCTTTGCTCCAATCCCGAATTTTCTTTTCCATACATTTTCAAGAAAAGTTAGAAGATAAACTTTATGGTGAAATAT
The DNA here is from genome assembly GCF_048565385.1 of Saimiri boliviensis. Taxonomy (NCBI): domain Eukaryota; kingdom Metazoa; phylum Chordata; class Mammalia; order Primates; family Cebidae; genus Saimiri; species Saimiri boliviensis. The sequence continues at coordinate 135,852,165 of NC_133449.1, read as the reverse complement.
TATAAGCAGGGATCTGGTTACTCTTTTTAAACTAGGGGGATTTAAGGAAAGGAGACTGTACTCTCTCTCTGGGACCAAGTGAGTCTCTGGGGATGGGTGGAGCTGAAAACCTCTCACTTGCTGGGCAATACTGTCTTGTGTGGACGTTGAGAAGCGTACGCTTTAAGTTATCAAAAGAGAACCATCTCTCAGGTGCTGTCTACTAGGGTGGGTGGTGAGCATGCCTAGGTCATCTCTGGCTGGGAAGGGAAGAAGGAAGCCACCTGGGGCCTGTCTGCTGAGCCTGTTAGACAACAGTGCAGTGAAGACAGACAGGTTTCCCTCAAGTGCCAGCCTCAGAGCAAGGGCAAGGGTGGCAGACAGACGTCTGCTAAGTAGAAAAGTCACATCGGCAGGGACTTCTTCACTGGCTAATCCTGCTCCTCGGTGGCAGGCCACTTCCCAGGCAGTTTCCAAAGGGCAGAATGTATTTCATTTCTCATTTCTTTTTTTTTTTTTTGGCGGGGGGGGCTTGTTCATTCCCAATTTTTACATTTTTCAGAATGTAAAAATTTCAGAAACTCAGCATTTTTACATTCTGAAAAAGCAACATTTTGTTGTAAATGAGTAACTTCTAAGCCATTAGGCATTGATGGAGAGCAGAGAAGCTAGCTAAGGTGCGGGGAGAGAGAGGGGAAATCTGTGCTCCAGGACTGGGTCTGCCCACTGAGTTGTTATGTGACTGGCTACATGTGTCCATGTTCTCACCTGGAAAGAGGGATAATCCGCATGCTATATTCTTCTTCTTTTTTTTTTTTTTTTTTTTGAGACGGAGTTTTGCTCTTGTTACCCAGGCTGGAGTGCAATGGCGCGATCGATCTCGGCTCATCGCAACCTCCACCTTCTGGGTTCACACAATTCTCCTGCCTCAGCCTCCCGATTAGCTGGGATTACAGGCACGTGCCACCATGCCCAGCTAATTTTTTTGGTAAATTTAGTAGAGACGGAGTTTCACCATGTTGACCAGGATGGTCTCGATCTTCTGACCTCGTGATCTGCCCGCCTCGGCCTCCCAAAGTGCTGGGATTACAGGCTTGAGCCACCGCGCCTGGCCCTCACATGCCATCTAAAGTGAGGTCCTGCAGGTCCTGCTTTGCAGCAAGAGAACTATGCTAAATGCTCCTGCATCAATGTACGTGTGTGTGTGTGTGTCTGTGTGTCTGTGTGTGTGTGTCTGTGTGTCTGTCTGTCTGTGTGTTTATGTGTCTGTGTGTGTGTGTGTGCCTGTGTGTCTGTGTTTATGTGTCTGTGTCTGTGTGTCTGTGTCTGTCTGTGTGTGTCTGTGTCTGTGTGTCTGTGTCTGTGTCTGTGTCTGTGTGTGTGTCTGTGTGTGTCTGCGTGTGTCTGTGTCTGTGTCTGCGTGTGTGTGTCTGTGTGTGTGTGTGTGTGTGTGTGTCTGTGTCTGTGTCTGTGTGTGTTTGTGTGTCTGTGTCTCTGTGTGTGTGTGTGTCTGTGTCTGTGTGTCTGTGTGTCAGGGGTGGCCCAGGGGCCGGACAGAGACGAGGAGGGAGGACAGAGGCAAGACAAGCAGCGGGTGCTCTCACGAGAGTTCACCAAGTTGATAAAGTGATTAAAACAAAATACACATTTACATCAGGGAAAAAAAAAACCCCGCGTGTCCCGCCCTGCCCCTCCAGGCTGCGCAACGCGGGAGGGCGATGGGAGCTAGAGACAGGTGGGAAGAGCCCAACACGTGAACCTTCCACCCGCCCGAGCTTCGGGTCGCTGCGACCCAGCCCCGCCCCGCCTTTAAAAAAAAAAACACACAAGAGGAGAGACGCGGAGGCGGAGGCGGGGCGGCCCAGAAGGGGAGGAGCCCAGACGCCCCTCGCGCGCCATTGGTCCGGCCGCCTAGCAACAGCCGTGGCCGGACCAGTGGGAGCCGCGGAGTCTCGGGCCCCGCTCCAGAAACTTGGCTGCGGACACGTTCACTGTCCCAGCCCGGAAAACAAATCCGGGGAGTCTTCACACCCCAGCGCTAACTTTTCTTTTTTACCCTCCCCCATTCCCTTTGCAACTTGTCACCATTCCCAGCTGCTGCATGCTTTAGTTCCCAAATTCTGACGTGGAAGGAGGGCCTTTTCAGAAGGTCATCCCTTCCTACCCAAGGGGGAAGTCTCATTAGAGGTACAAGAACCAGACTGAAAACGATTTGTCAGATTTTCGCAACTCTCTCGGTCCCCAATTACAATAGCTCCACTTTTTATATATAGTGTGTTTTTGTTTGAACAGATCTGCAAGATCTGTGCCCAAAAGGAAGGGCAATTTGAAACACTATGTACTGGGCTTTGACCTCGACTTTTGTTTTCTATGCCTTACTGCATTTAATCCTGAAATTAATTGTAATTCAGAGAGTGGTTGCCCTGTCTCCACTTAACAGATTGGAAGTCGAAGATCAAAATGGTGAGTGGAAGTGTCCGAGAAGTTCTTAAAGTAAGCGGATCGACAGGATTCAAACCCAAGCCAGTCTGATTCCCAAGACACTTGGTTTTCATGATGCCAGGTATCTCTGCAAGCACTTTTCAGAACCGACCATGAAGAAATTATCTGACTTACCTTTTTTGAATGTAGGTCCTGCCCCATACTGAAGAGGAAGAAATGCTACATTAGAGAAGCCAAGAAGAATTCGAAAAGGCAGGCGGTGCTGGGTTTTCTGCCTCAATCTCTTGCTATTAGATCAGATTCTTCCTTGTCTAATCCTATTTCTACCTGGCTATCCATGCTTCGTCAAACGTAAGCATAAGAATAGATAATTTACCCTGAGTCTTTGGGTCTTCATTTTGAGAGCTCCCATGTCACATAAAACCATGATTAAATTGATTTGTTACAGCTTTTCTCCTGTTAATTTGTGGTCAATTCATTCAGCAGACTCAGAGCCTTTATGAGCAAAGTTGGAACTTTTCTAAAGAAATGGTGCATATTGCAAAAATCTATTTCAGACTCTCTGTGTTATCCTCAAACCTCTCTGGCTTTGTGGGTGTGTGATCGGCCCACATGCACAGACCCTTAGCTGATAAGGTCTTACACTTGGTTTACTGCACTGCTGTTTCCGTTTTGAAATTCTTAATACATTTTGAAGAAGAGGCCCCATGTTTTCATTTTGCACTGGGCTTGCAAATTATGTAGCTGCCCCCATGAATGCAGCTTATTTAAATGTCCCAGAGGAATCTGACTTTGAGAATGTAGACCTCAAGGAAAGGAGGAAGGTTGTAAGCTGGCTGCCCCCACCCATCTCACTCACACACTCCGACTTCTGCACACACCCGGCAGGTAGTCAGTTTTATGACACTATAACTGTAATTTGAATCCCCGGTCTATTAAATGGGAGTGTATATATTTATGGCTATGTTTATGCGTGTGTGTGTGTGTGCATGCACACGTGTGTGTGAGAACTCAGAGAATCCAGGTTTGGAGAATTTACAACACACAGATACAGCCCTGGTTATTGACTCTATCCTTTCCCTTTGGAGACATTACAGGGTATTTGGACAGGTCCTGCTTTTAGGAAATACATACTTAGGAGGTTTTGAGTGCCTGTAAACACTGGACTATGAGTGAGGTTGGTATGATACTGGCTGTCCCTGGAGGGGACAAGTCCTGAATACATTTCCACTGGGCCTGGCAGAAAAGCCACATATTCTTGCATCTGTGTTACCCTGAAATCCCAATATTCTTTTCTAGCACAGATAGGCCTAGTTTTTATTCTCTGGATTGTGCCAATCTTATTCGCCAAGTTAACAGATGAAATGATCAGTAAATAACCAATGGCATGAAAATCTGTAATACTTAAGAAAGTGTTTCCTGACACTTATTTAACAAAAAAAGAGAATCTTACACTGGTGGTTATAAGGTACTCTGAGATGGCTTTGAAACTATCTCCAAATTTTGGAGCATTTTATTTGGTGTTGAAGGAAACGGATGCCCTGAGCGGTAGGCTAAGTTACTACAGGTTACACAGCTAGATGGTAGTGATACGAAGGTTAGAATCCACTTTGCCTGACTTCTGACCCAGGGCTCTTTCTTGCTTTTATTTCTGTATTAACAGAATAATACCATAAAACGTTACATTATCAGTTCCTGTGAAGAGAGGTTATTGACTTAATAAATAACCACATGGGGTCACAAGGGAAGGTTACCACTATGTATTAGTGCTTGCTGTTTGTGCCTGTTTTGTATCATCTCATTTAATAGAATCTTCTGGATAATATTGAGAGAATGTAGGCAGTATTATTTCCATTAAACAGATGAGGAAAGGAAGGCACAAAGTCATGGAATATAACTTGCACACTATCCTTTAACTCGTTAATGGATTCACCAAGATGTAAAATCAGTGGTTATTCATTCCTAAATAGCAACATTAAACCATTCAAATTATCATAGTGCCATGGTAGCTCATTTTAATGACAGTATAGATTAAAGAAATGAATCTCGTCTTGCCAAACAGAAGTTGACTCTCACGGTCATCTTTAACGTAACTTTGGGTCAGGCGTCCCCAAACTACCATTTATCTGACCCCCCGCCGCACTTCAGGAAGGGGCACCTCTTTCATTGGTGGTCAGTGAGAAGAGCACATTATGTGGTGGCCCTCCAACGGTCCGAGGGACAGTGAACTGGCCCCCTGTGTAAAAGTTTGGGGACGCCTGCTTTGGGTCATTAATTGCTCTTGATTCAGTTTTGTCTCAAGTTTTTTGGGGCTTGATGGTGATGATGTGTTACTTCCCTTTGAAATTGCAGACCAACTTAAAGTTTATTTGATGTCGACTAAAAACCTCAGTCTAGCCAAAATTTAAGTCTAATGATTTGCTTGGTCTTTTAGGGAAAAAAAAAAAATTATTAGCAAATGACTTCATTGATTAAACCGTTTGGTTCTAGGTGAAACTGGCAAATATTACCTGGCGTTTGTTGCACAAACTGAGGTCTCAAAGCAGATCTGCTGACTCACCATCTCTACGATGGTAGTCACACTGGGCTGCACACGGGAATCATCTGGGGAGTTTTAAAACTCGATGTCTGAATCCCACACCCTGAATTTCTGATGGAGTTGGTCTGAAAGACAGCTTGGTCATCAGGAGTTTTAAAAGCTCCCCAGTTGAATCTAATGTTCAACTGAAGTTGCAATCCATAGGAGGAATTTGAGAAGCTGTGTGTTTACTAAGCATACCAGGTGATGGTTCTCATCGGAGGAGTTTGGAAACACTCCTCCAACTGACGTGCTCTGTACCAAACCGGAGCAAGAACTGACAAGTTATTTAAGAAAAGTTTGTGGAGAGAAGCCACAGCCAGCCTAGATATCGCCTACAACCAGGCTCACCTGTCATAATTTGTGCATTTTTCTAGGAAATAGAGTTTTGAGTGATGAGTTAAACAGAGAAAGAACGAACTAGCAGGAACCATGAAACCACTTAGAATTCATTCTATCATACCCTCATGCAGTCATCCCTTTATCCTTCAGTCTATATTTATTAACTATAAATCACTTTAGTGAAGGGCTAGGAACCCAGTGATGAATATAGACACCTGGGATCTTGTAATATTTAAAATGCTTTCGGCTGGCTTACATCACTGAGGGAAGTCTTGACTGAATTAAAATAAAACAAACAGGAGAGTGTATTTGCATCCTGGCCCTTTTCATCATACTTATTCTTTCTCAGAGAAAGCTCACATATAATGGCAGCAAAATCCATTGAAATCCTGATTTAGAAACACTTAGCAACCCTTGTCAACACTGAGTACCATGCTATTTTTAGTGTCTCATCAGAATTAAAACAAACAAACAAACAAGCAAAATCTCTTTACAATGGCGCAATCATGGAAAGGAAAATTATAGCTTACTGACCAAGTTTTAGGGACGGATCTCTAACCATCCAACCATTGGCGGTAAAAGTACGTGGATTCCAGCCACCCCTGGGCAAGGAGAAGCTCAAAGCACGTCTGTCGGTGCTTTTATATGGTCAAAGCACTTTTCGGAATGAAGCCCACGTTGGCCAGATAACTCCTAAGCGCCTGGTTTTTCTTCAGGTGCGTGTGATTTGATTTTCTCCATTGCCATCCTCCAAAGGAACTCATTAGCACTTTTCAGATTTGGAAGGCAGCATTCCTTCCTGAGTACAGGAAAGAGTAGCACTTTTCTTCCCCCCTCATCCCCAGTCTTCTTTGGTTTGATATTCCAATATTCATATTTCAGTTCATATTAAGTGTCCAGTTCATACTAAAACAACTTCTCTCTTTTTTACTCTCGTTTTACTCTTGTCACCTAGGCTGGAGTGCAATGGTACCATCTCGGCTCACTGCAACCTCCACCTCCTGGGTTCAAGTGATTCTCCTGCTTCAGTCTCGCAAGTAGCTGGGATTATGGAAGCCTGCCACCACACCCGGCTAATTTTTGTATTTTCAGTTGTAATGGGGTTTCCCCATGTTAGCCAATCTGGTCTCCAACTCCTGACCTCAGGTGATCCGCCTGCCTTGGCCTCCCAAAGTGCTGGGATTACTTGGTTTGAGTCACTGCACCTGGCCATACTAAGACAGTTTCAACCTTAGCATGTCCAGTGCTCAAATCTTGTCTGGTGGTGCTTTTATACTGGGCAAATGTGAAAAATACAAAGCACTTTTCCAAATCAAGCCCACATTTACGATAATTCCTGAGTTTCTGGTTTTTCTTCAGAGGCAAGTGATTTAATTTTCTCCATTGCCAGCCTCCAAATGAGCCCATTAGCAATTTTCTAAGTTGCCAAACTGTAGTTTTTTCAAGAAAAGAGTAGCTAGATTCAGGTTGCACAACATAAAAGGAGAGCAGGAAAGGGGAGCACTGGTTACCCCAGTGCCATCAGGTGTCTTCCAAGACTTGGATCTCTGTCAAACTCTCACTGTCCTGCGATCCCCATTTTTAAATTAGGAAATTTAATCTTGGAGGGTTTTAATTTCAAGGTTTGGAAGAAGTGGAGGGCAGGAAATATGTAACCTAAGTGATAATTTTTATTTGCATTTATAAGCGATTCCTGGGCAAGGTTTTTAAATTCTAGTGACTTAGTACAGGAGAAGTAGAACAAGGCAAAAACTAAACCTTTTATAACTCCAATAAAGCCGCTTCCACCCACCCCTCCTGTCTGGAATAGCTTAGGACAGGCCATGTGTTCTGTTCCAGGTAGAGTCTTGCATTTTCTTTTATGTAAATGTCTTACAGGGACAAATCTACCTGCTCTGTGTCTTGGAATCATAAGCAGGTATGAACACGTCTGGTAGCCCCAGGACACAGCAAGGTGTGGATAGCTACATGACACTGAATGTCCTCAGCAAACTGGGGTGTTTTTCCAATTCCCTGTGATTTAGAGCCTATGTACTATATAGGGGTGTCCAATTCAGCAAGCGTCATCCCAGTGCCTGAAAAGATGTCCTTTTTCTAGGAAAAAGCCGAAAAACTCATTCGGATTGAGAAGGAGACAGATTGAGAGGGAGAGTCTGTTGGAGGTGGCATTTCATAGAGCCTATGCACTATTTAGTGCTGTCCAATTCAGCAAGCATCCTCCCAGTGCCCCAAAAGATGTTCTGTGTCTAGGAAAGAGCTGAGAAACCCATCATTCAGATCGAGAAGGAGACATACATAGGAAGGACCTGTTAGAGGCTGTTTTTCTAATGCCCACTTGACTGAGTACCAGCTCGGCCAGGAGACACCCCACCCAGGAGCACTGAAAGCAATGAGAGGTTGACCCTGGGACAGAACAGCAAAGTGGGTCTATCCAGGAGGTCAGCGGCCTTTCGAACTGACAGCTTCACGGACTGACAGCAGTCCAGGCTGAAAGCTCTGAGCCGATTCTCAGCCACCTCGTTTGTCTCTCTGCACAGGTGATTATTATTAACAAACAGGTATTCTGTATTTTCTTATAATTCAGAAATGTACCAAGTAGGCAGCTGTTACCCACTTACCACTGATAACGGACAAACCAAAAGGTATTCTCCAGGAACGAGCTATGGGGGCAGGGTCAGATACCTCAAAGAATTATTTTAACTAGTGTATATGATATTTATACACTGCCACTTTGGAATGCCCAAAATGGTTTTCCCTTTCGGGGTGGGGGGGTCAGTTATGTGTTCCTTGCCATCATTCTTCCTAGCAAACAATATATTCTGTCATACACTCAGCATTCATCAATATTCATAAACTTAATATTTCAAAAACACACTTGTTTTTCCTGGAATCTTTGTTGGAGTTCTGTGGTCCAAAGCCCAGTGTGCTATCGAGGTTACTGGTTAAACTCAGGAGCTATATTTTATTGTGGATGTGTGAACAGGGAGGTGTTAAAATCAAACAGCATTGTATTCAACCACACCATTAGGACTGCATCTCATTCCTCACTGAAACCCCTTCATGAAACATTTGTTCTAACACTCATTTCTTTAAAAGGAAACATTCTGGAGTTTAATGAGGTAGGGTATTGAATATATATTTTAAAATTTCCACTAAGGTCTATTTTCCAAAATTCCTATTTTATACATATGTGTATATATGTGTATGCATGCATATTTATATACACACATATGAATATGTATTCCTGTGTACATTCGTATTTATATATAAATGAGTAAATTTGGCCTTTGATTTTCTCCATATCTGAAATTAAGAAGTTCTAAGTTACAAAATAATATTAATCGTCATAAATTGAGCTTCCACACCTTGTGATCTTTGCAGACTATCTTTAGAAGTTCTCATTTCTTTTTTGTTTCCTCTTTCTTATTCATCTCTTCCCAGCCAGCTCCCTCCATCTCCTCTTCCAATCCTTTCCTGCTTCTCTTTGCCCACACGGACTTGAAGAACCAGTTTCTCTCCTTGCCTTTACTCCAAAGCCATAAACTTAAAATAAAACACATGGCCCAGAACAGGGTGCTGTCTTCAGTTTCCCCCTGCCTTCTTCTGATACTTTCTCGTTAATTTTGGATTCTGCCCTGCAAACCCCAAGAGCACACTTTCTAGGTATGGAGAAAATAGGGTGTTCTCCCCACCCCACTAAGGCTCAGCAGAAATGTGCTGAGTGTGTGGGATGCACCAACTCAGTGGTGCAAGATTTGATTGGAAGCAGCTGACAAGCCCCAGCCATCTGGTGAGTGTGCTCACCAAACAGCCTGTCCCTTGTGGTTGCTTAAGAAAAACATTTGTAGTCTCTGGGTGACACTGCTTCTCTTTTGTTCTCCTAAATGCTGAATTCAGGCTTGCCTTTTTCCCAGTAGGACGAGACAAAGCAACTAAAAAGAAGGCCGCAAGCTCATGGGAGAGACTCCAGGTCTGTGCATCACTCGACCTCATATATAAATACAGTACTGACCTTCTTGACCCTTGCCTTTAGTTTGCATGGGGATTTATAATGCTCTTCCTGCTCTTCACAGATCATTGTCTTGGGGCCTTTTACACGGCAGAACTTTCATGTTACCTTGTAATGGGGCCACCTCCCTGTTCTTCTTCAGGAGACTTGAAGCTCCCTGAAGCCAGGCACTTGCTCTGAACAGCCTGGCACAGGGTAACCACTTAATAAATATTTTTAGGATACTTCAATACATAAGTGAGTGCTGCCTCTTTTCTCAGCTTCTCCAACTTACTTAGGAGTGGAGTAGGGAGGTGTGACCAAAAGACACAGACTTGATTTTAGAAGCCATGGATTCACTGTAGCCCCAGCCTCGTCCTTAGAGGACCCCCTTCTTCTGAAGAAACCTAGATTTGCTCTGGTGACTTCCAGTATCAAAGGTACCCTTAGGTTATGGATGCTCCTACTGGCCAGATGGGTTCCAGTTTCAGGGAGTGAACATGCAAAAGAACTCTCCCGCTGAACATTTACCTGGCTGGGGCCCTCCTTCAACCTGCTCATGGTAGTGAGAGCTTGGCATTTGGTCAGTAAGGCAGGCCTCTGGTTACTATATGCATTCTTAACATTTATTTAAAATTTATTGTTATACTTTTTATGAATAAACTAAGAACAGTTTTAGATTTCCAGAAAAATTGGGCAGATAGTCATGAGTTCCCGTATTAACCCTTTCCTGCCTGCCTGCAGTTTTTATCATTAACATCTTATAAATTAGGCCACATCTGTTACAATCAGCAAACTAATATCGATACATTATTATTAAGTCCCTAAATTATTCAGATTTCCTTTTTTTAAAAAATTTTTTTCCTAATATCCTTTCTCTTTGCCAGGATCCAATCCAAGATTCTGCATTCCAGTTAGTTGCTGTATCTCAGGCATCCCCAAACTTTTGACACAAGGGGCCAGTTCACTGTCCCTCAGACCGTTGGAGGGCCGCCATATACTGTGCTCCTCTCACTTACCACCAATGAAAGAGGTGACCCTGCCTGAAGTGCAGCGGGGGGCCGGATAAATGGCCTCAGGGGGCTGCATGCAGCCCGTGGGCCCTAGTTTGGGGATGCCTGCTGTATCTCCTTAGACAACTGTGAGCTGGGACAGGTTCTCAGACTTTCCTCGGTTTTGATGACATTGACAGTTTTGAGAAATTATAGTTATTTTTTAAATGCCCCACCTTTGGAATTTTTTTCAGATGGGTTTCTCACGACTAGACTGGGTTTAAGAGTTCCTGACAGACAGACCCCAGAGGTAAAGTGCCCTTCTTATCACACCACATCAAGGCCACATACTATCAGCAAGATTTGGAATTGTAGACGATGTCCTTGATTACCTGGCTGAAGTATTGTTTCCCAGGTTTTTCCCACTGTACACTAACTCTTGCCTCCTCCTTCCAGTGTGTGCTCTTTGGAAGAGAGTCACTATAACATGTGGATTTTTTTGTTGTTGTTGTTCTCCAATGTGAGTACAATGATGTCCTTTCTTGAAGGTGTGTAGTGTAGTAGTTTTATGTGGTCTTACATGTGTATGTCTTCCTACACAGAAAAAGGATTCTCTATGAAAAAGGATTCTCTATACATTTTTGATATTAGGTTGGTGTAAAAGTAACTGTAGTTTTTGCCATTAAAAATAATGCTTTGCAAATTTTATAGACTACGAAGTTATGAGCAAGTTTAGTTGTGTGTGTGTGTGTGTGTGTGTGTGTGTGTGTATTGCAAGGTCAAAATTATGTGCAAAAACTTAATCGATTTATGTTACATTTTAAGAAAAAAAAAAGCATGGTCACCCTGGATGTATCTGTTTCTTTAAGAGTGTATTTAGCTAAGAAAAAGATGGCTAAGAGCCCATCTTCCTTGCAACTATTACATGCCCACAAGAGTGATGTAATAATGATAGCAACCTATGCCATTTATTAGGTGCTTAGTAGGACCAGTTCTGTGCCAAAGATTTGACATGCATCTTATTTGATCTTATAACAACCTTTGAGGTACCTGAGTGGCTTTGGATCAGCCACTTAACTTTATTCTTCCATTTCCTCATCGGTTATATGGAAATTAGGGAAATGTCTATCTTATCAAATTATTATGTAGAAAGAATGGGATTGTATGTGTGGAGTCTCAGATAACTTAATAACCAGCCCAAGGTCACTCAGTGAAGAAATGGCAGAACTGTGGCTCAGATCCAATTGCAAATCATTCCATATCCGTGTTTGTGAACACCCTACTGTATGCTGTATGTCCTCCCAGATAAAGTACCGTCTCTTTTGAGTTATTCTGGAAAAGGGAGGAGTAGGAAAGGATGAGACTGGGGACCCAAGGATGCCGTTTCCTTTTTTTTTCCCGTTACCACATAATTTTGGGGTAGGGTTGGCCATGAATCAGAAGCATCTGTTGAATGGGTTTTTCATGAACTGTCCTTTTTTTTTTCCATCTCTTCTCAGAAGAATATTCTGGCACATCCCAAGACTATGACTTTAAAGCTGCTTTATTTTATTCCCTCCTAAAACCTAAATTTGTGAAATCTTCTGAGCAAACACTCATCTCCTTCTTCCCTTCTTTGATGAGTTGTTGATCAGTCTTCAAAGAGCCCATCTTCCTTGCCAGTATGATATGCCTCTGTCACTAGTTTGATTTGGAGAACGGCAACCACATACCTTGAACCTGAAAGGATCTCGAAAAATTCCAAGATTGGTGTGTAAACTACCTACCACCTCTGTGGGGTTATTATGTTGACTTGTTTAAATTTTATGAAACCCTCCAGAGTCGGGGAAAGAAATCATCCTTCACCATCTGTTGCTGAAAAGCACGTTGCAGAATAAAAATGGTGATTATTAGCAACGATGCTAGGGATTAGAGTTCTCCTCGGAAACCCGGAGAAGCAGAAGTCCTTTCTCTTTCTGGATAATCTCAAGGTAGCTTGAGTTGTAAATACAAACTGGTTTGAACTGTCCTCCTGAGTGGCATTGTAACCCATGACCAGAACTGGTCAGATTTTCATTTCACCCAACCACAGGGAGGAACACGAAGGCACGGTCACTAGGTGTTTAATCAGCAGGTGAAGTCAAGCCTTTTATTATTTGTATACTGCAGTCAAGACAACGTTATTGCTTAATTAACCCCTTTGAATGAATACCTGGTAATTAATAAACCCATGAAGTATACCCTAAGGCTTTAAGTTGAAGAAGACTCCCCCTCTTTAAGTGGAAATGAGAAGAAAAAAAAAAAAGCATGCTGAACTAATGGGAAAAAATTCCAGTAGAAGGCAAAGCAATTAGGATTAGTGAATTCCATTTCATTTAAAGTTCCAAGATAGAGAAGCCATTTATCTAACAAATTAATAATAGGAGTGACTTACCTAATATAGTAACAAGTCCTTATATTTTATTAGTGGAAATCCAAACCAAGTAATTTAATGGTACACAAGCTTCCATATATATAATTTTTTGTTAGCTTTTAAAAAAAATGTCGCCATACTCAGAGAGCTTTAGATTTATGCATCGCTTCTAAATTAGTCCCCACTTCAGTTTGGAATGATACATTTAATATTATGGCTCTGTAGAAAAATCAATATTTTTTTAGTGTTTTCTTTCATTTTAAAAAGCTTCGTCATCTGGCTAATTGTGTCACCATAAAAAAAAAAAAAAAAAAAAAAAAAAGAGAAGAGTTGAGGAGATGGTTCATGTTTCCCAAGTATCATTAAATTTGCCGTGTGTTACAGAAGGGGACTAGTGGGGGCTGCTGAATAGGCTACAAGGGAGCTATGGGGTGAGCAGAAAGGGAGGTATTAACCTAAAGCTACTAAACACATCTCCGTCTCTAAATTGAGAGAAAATGTGAGATATGTCCTGAAAAGTGTTTGCAGTAGCAATAGCATGACAGAGATCCACTGTGGTCTTGAGTTCTCATGGAGCCTCTGGGTTTGCCTGAGACCCAAGACAGCTGAAGAAGCTGAGACTTCTACACCTCTGACCTCCCCAGATGAGGAGGCATTTATTAATCATCCAGCAGGTACTTACTGTGCCCTGCTGTATGTCAGATATTTGATGCTAGTCCTTGCCTTACCCTCAAACCAATAGGGGAGCAGCTACAATAGTCTCACATGGTGTCTGCCCCCAAAGTTCACCTCTGCATTAAATTCCTAGAGAAGAATATGCTTCAGCCTGGGGAAGGGCAAGAGAACTAGCTAAGGGACACATAGTTAAAAAAAAAAAAAAAAAAGAAAAGAAAAAGAAAGACTTTGGAGAAAAGCACAATGGCTCCCAAGTCCCACCAGCCACGACCCTGCACAGGGCTGAGCCTCAGCTTCTGTAACCTGCAAAACAGAAATACAGGTATTTTCCACAGAGGCTAGTTATTGTGTTGTACAGAAAATGTCGGGTATATGGTGAACACTTAGAAGTCCTGGAGAATAAAACAAGACAGCAGTGAAAATGTATTTCAAAAGTCAAAAAATATATAGTATCAATTTAAGATACTATTACTTTTAGCAAATGGTGGGAGAAATACATTGCTTGGAAGGCAGTTGAGATATATGTACTTATTTGCTAGCTACTCTATTTTGATGACTCTGTTTTTGATTGTGCCCAATCACTAATAGGCTTTTTCACTTTCTTCATTTCCACTTTCACTTTCTTCACATATGCAAAATCTTAGAGGGGTCCCAAAGCTTTTAAATGCTATACTATAATAATAACAGCTCAGCAGCACTAAGAGTAAATACCATATCAGGCACCCTGCCTGAAAGTTTCTAAAATAGTTCTGTCAACTCTAAAAGAGCAATATTATTTAGCCCATTTTAGAGATGAAGAAACTAAGCCTCCTTCTTTCTGATATAATCTATTACAAATAGTTTTATTACTAATAGTGAACATTTACAGCATATTTATGACTATATGACAGGGAGCTGACGTTTTTAATCTTGTTTATTTCTCATTTATTTATTCACCAAATATTTACTGAATGCTAGGTATTAATAGTGGCCCAATCAGTATACTCTGGTCAACAGGAGAGAACTTACAAACCCAGTCAGGAGATAATATGGAACAACACTGTGAGGTAGGTGCTATTGTTATCTTTAGTTTATGTCCAAGGAAAATGAAGATATGAGATCTGGCTCATGAAGGCTGGATTCAAATCCAGATGCTTCACTTGTAACCATGACACCATATTGCCTCTGAGAAAACTGCTTGGGATCAAGAGAATTGAGACACTGGGGATGATATGGTTGAGATGAGCCATCCTCCTCTGAGTCTATAAGAGAGCAAAGACTTGGAACCAATGCAAATGGCCATCAAAGATAGACTGGATAAAGAAAATGGGGCACATATACACCATGGAATACTATGCAGCCCTAAAAAGGTTGAGTTTTTATGTCCTTTGCAGGGACATGGATGAAGCTGGAAACCATCGTTCTCAGCAAATTAACACAAGAACAGAAAATCAAACACTGCATGTTCTCACTTATAAGTGAGAGTTAAGCAATGAGAACACATGGACACAGGGAGGGGAGTATCACATATCAGGGCCTGTTGGGGGCTAGAGGAGGGACAGCATTAGAAGTACATAATGTTGATTATGGGTTGATGGGGTGCAGCAAACCACCATGGCATGTGTATACCTATGTAACAAACCTGCATGCTCTGCACATATATTAAAGTATTAAATAAATAAACGAATAAGAGAATTGGGCCTAGACAGTCAGCATGATGCAGACCATTCCTTGCCTTCTCAGAAGGGGGACCGAGGCTCTGAGGCAGCAGCCCTGGTTCTTCCATTTGCCACTAATTACCATGCAACCTTCATAAGCAGCTCAGTTTTGCTGTGCTTCCCTCATCAAAGAAATGGGAATGGCCACACCTGACTTGGAAGAAGTCCTGGAGAATAAAATGAAACTCTAGTGAAAATGTATTTTCAAAGTCAAAAAACACAGTATCGATTTAAGATAACCAGTAATTTTAGCAAATGATGGGAGAAATGTATTGCTTGGAAGGCAGCTAAGATGTATTCATTTATTTGCTAGTTACTCTATTTTGATGCCTCTCTTTTTTTTTATTTTACCCACAAGTATGGATGACACATATATAAAAGAAAAATGCCAACATTCTCAGCAAACTGACACAAGAACAGAAAATCAAACACTGCGTGTTCTCACTCATAGGCGGGTGTTGAACAATGAGAACACATGGACACAGGGAGGGGAACACTACACACTGGGGCCTGTTGGGGGGATATAGGGGAGGGACAGTGGGGGGTGGAGAGTTGGGGAGGCATAGAACGGGGAGAAATGCCAGATATAGGTGAAGGGGAGGATGGCAGCAAATCACGCTGCCATGTGTGTACCTATGCAACAATCTTGCATGTTCTTCACATGTACCCCAAAAACCTAAAATGCAATTAAACAAATAATTAAATTAAATTAAATTAAAAAAGGAAAATGCCACTGAAATGCAAAATAGGGACTCTAAACATGAAAGTTCAACACAAATCAGATTGATTTTATTCTTTTTTTTTTTTTTTTTTTTTTTTTTTTTTGCTTATTTCTCTTAGCAGTAAGTGGTCCTGCACTGCTAAATATCTAGTTGAAAATGTCTTTGCAGACATATTCTGCCTCTCCCTAATAAATGGGACTTCCTATATAGACGGTCTGATAGTTGTACAAAGGAATCAAATGCATATATCTAACCATACACAGGTACTCCAAGATCAATTGTATTCAATAATATAATGGATGCGTTTTTCATCTCTAAAATTCCTGCAAGAGTAGTTATTCTTCACAGATTGAATTAGCAAAGTCAGAACAGATGAAGTCAATTGTCAATTGTTCAGATTCAGGTACATATTATAGAGACAGATCACAACCTTGGGGGCTGCTAATGTGAGAAGATAAATCCCTCCTCATAAAATGAGTATTAGTAGCAATCTGCACCAATGCATTTAATTTCTCATATCCTTGTAAATCTTCAGAGCTCGAACGAGGTGCTTACTTCCTGTTACTTCACTCAGATCAGAAGGTTTAGAATCATCCTAAAAATCTCTCTTTATTTTTCAAACCTCCTTCATTTCATTCTCAAGAACGCTGTAGCATCAACATTAAACAGAGCTAGTTAACAGGATTTTTAAGAAAATTAAAGGTACGACCAAGTCTAGACATCCCAAAATAAGTGGATGGGGGATACGCGCTTTTGGTCCAGTTATTTTGGCCACCTTCTTAATGGACAATTTGGATCGCTGCACAGTCAATCCGCTTAATTGCATCTGTGTTGGCCATTAAAACAAATTGAATGCGCTATGGCCAATTTGGTCTTGTCATAAAGAAATGGCCTATAGGGCCCATGGAGAAGCTGAATTTCAGCCATTATTTGATTATATCTGATCAATGGAGACAGCCTGTATAGGAAATATAGGAGCCAACGGAGATCATACAGGAGCCCCCCTGCCTACTTTGCTGACCGTGTTATTAGGAGCCACTGTCAGTAGCAACAAAATTGGCCAGGTGGTGGACAAAGCATCACCTTACTTTGTCCGGAGGAGAGAAAAGTCAGTGCCCCATGACTTTGCCTAAAATATCCAGTCAGCAAACCAACAGGTCATCTTTTCCACTTTGAGTCCTCAGTAATTTGAGAAGTAGGAAAAAAAAAAAAAAAAAAAAAAAGCATTCAAAATGTCCACTGGCTATGACCTCTAGTGTTCCTGTAAAAATAGACCCTATGCTGCATCCATTGTGATTAATGCTGGGTAAAGGTAATTTAAGAGGGACTTAGTTTTCTTCTTTTTCCAGACTTGCTCTGCGTGTACTTTACCTTTCCTGGCACCTCTGCTTCTCTGACAGGTCTCAAGATCATCATTCGGAACCTCCACTTTTGCTGGGTCTGTCACCTTAGATCGCCTTGATCTTCAGCATCTTTGTGAAGCTGAATAGGGGAAGAATGGCCCTTACTATGGGTGTTTCTGGATTATACTCTATATATTTAAGCCTTAACTTAAGGAATAACTGTGGGCCATGTTTTACTAAACATTTGATATACATTAGGTGCTATTTGGCATTTTAAGTATTTTGTCTTATCTAATCCTTATCAAACCCTGTGAGGTAGGTTCTGGTGTGTTTACCATGTGGACGAGACAGCTGACACTTAAAATTTTAATCACTTGTCAAGGTCAAGGTCATTCAACAGGGTCAGAATCAGGACATAACTCTGGTCCCTCTGACTCCAAAGCTTGTAATCTCAAATACCATATCATCCTAAGCACCATTGACGATGACTCATTTCAGGCCAGCTTAAGGGATAAGCTTTCACTAATTTGTTCTTATAAATATTTACTGTTTTCAAACCACGTGTTAGGCATTGTGGGAGTACGGAGTTGAATACAACACAATCCTTGCCTCTAAGGAATGTACATCTAGTTGGGAGAGATAAACTTGTAATGTGACAGTATGAATTGGGTATGTTCAGTCTGAACAGACAGCAAAGCTCTTTCCATGTTGCTTGCAGAGTGATGAGAACATCTGCTCCCCAACTTCTGCTCCCTCAGCCTGTGAAGGGAAGTGTTCTCTGACAGGGGTTCCATGTTCTTCAGGAGTGTAGCTATGTGATAGGAACCAAAAAGGGGCTACTGCCTGGAACCAGCAGTGGAGGTTTTTGTCACCATTCTGATGGGGCCAGAGACTGTGGGAATATAAAACACTGACAGTGGACACTCAGGACCACTGTGTATGTGGCCAGGCAAGTGAGGGCTGAGTCCTGGTGGATTGTGAAAACCCACGGGGGAACGGTTAGAACCACCTCACTCACTCCAGGTACCTTATAGGAGTCAGTGGCCTTGGCATGATTTGATTAGAGTATAAAGAAAATGTGGCACATATATGCCATGAAATACTATGCAACCATAAAAAAGAACAAGATTATGTCCTTTGCAGTAAAATGGGTGGAACTGGAGGCCATTATCCTAAACAAACTAACAAAGGAACAGACAACTGGATTCTTCACATTCTCACTTAAAAGTGGGTGCTACACACTGAGTACACATGGACACTAAGAAGGGTGCAACAGACACCAGCCTCTACTTGAGGGTGGAGGGTGGGAGGAGGGTGAAGATTAAATCCTTGGTGACAACATAATACCTACACCAAACCCCCACCATCAGCAATTTACCTATATAACAAACCTGCACATACACTCCTGAACCCAAAATAAAAGTTTTTTAAAAATCATAAATACATAAAAGGAAAACAAAGTGAAAACAGCCATTATCCAAGAAGCAAAAGAAAGAGGAGGAGGAGAAGGAGATTGCATTTGGAAATATTTTCATGGAAAGAGATCAGACTTGCTTTTGACCTCCACCCTCCTATCCTATTTGTTCCTCCTAGGGGCCCATTCACCTTAGCCATTTCATCTTTGTCAATCTAAATTCCAGCCACCAAAAGAAAATCACCTCTCCTCCTTTGTGACAATTTCTCTGATCATCTCAAGGAGAATGGTTGGAACATTCTTCTCATTCTTTCTGAGTTCCTCATTTTCATTCATTCAGTCAGTCAACAAATATTGAGTGCCCAATAGACGCTGACCACTGTGCTAAGTCTATAGCACTGAATCAGTGTTTGCTCACTCAGTCACCCAATGACTTCTTATTCCAACAGGCATTTTAAAAAGTGATTTGTGAATGAGGAGAATCTACGATGTGCAAAGTCCCAGTGCAGCATAGACTGTTAACAACTGCATATGCTAAACCAATTCACAGAGTATTGGTATAAACTCATGACATAAGAGGAGACTCAAGACAAAAGAAACTTCAATCAACAGAAAACAGCGGAAAGGGCATTTTGCATGTACTGGAGGAGCTGGGATCCTCCAATTGGTTCAGCTCTTTCTTTAGAAAAGGAAGCATGAAGGAGAATGTGTAATGCAGTAATAGTTACTTAGCACAACATCAGGACAGGTGGACTAAGCTAGTTTAGATGCCTCCTGGAACTGGAGACGGGAGCTTTTAGCAGTGCATAAGGCCTTTAAGATAGACATTAAGTTTCAGAAACAGAAAACATTTCACCATTTTAGGACTCATTCCAAAGAAACACCATTTAGCCAAATAATTTTGGAGACCACTTTGAAGAGGCGGACTCCTTCAGTATGATGCTATCCATAGAAGACAGGTCTGAAAGTAAATAAAAGATGGTAGAATAAATGAAGTCATTCCAAAAGAGTAAAAAGAGAAGAAAAACTAGTGGACATGGCAGAAATACAGGGGCACTAATAAAGAACTTTGATTCAGTGGGGGCAGGTGAGACAGGCCTGTGGTTGGAGAATTACATTTGAAAAGAGGAATAGAGAGACAGGGAGATGGTAAGATAGACTTAGGCAAGTAGCTGTATGGAGTCACCAAGAGAATGATGCTGGTTGGAGGCTGAGTGTTGGGAGAGTGGAAGCTGCATCAAGGGCAGTGAATGAGAGTACGTATTAGTTCCAAAGCTATTACAGTAACAGTTTCTACACCATTTCCTCCACTGCTACCATCACTACTATCACCATGATTATCATCACCACCATCATTGCCACAACTACTATTACTACCACCATCACCACCACCACCACTATTATCATCCCTATCATCATTACTGTAACCATTACTACCACCATCACCAACACCAGCACCACTATTATTATCACCACCATCATTACCGTAACTATTATACCACCAACACCATCACCACCACCACCACCACCACCACTATTATCATCACCACCATCATTACCGTAACTATTGTACCACCATCACCATCACCACCACCACCACTATTATCATCACCGGCATCATTGTCACAACCACTACTGCTACCATTATCACCACCACTATGACTATCACCATTACTACCGCAACCACCATCATGCTCACTCTTATCATTGCCACAACTACTATTTCGACCATATCACGATCATCACCAACACACTGCCATCACCATCATTACTAGCACCATCACTACCACAACCACTGTCATGCTCTCCACCGTCATTGCCATGCCTGTTACAACCACCATCACCATCACCACCATCATTGCCACAACTATTACTGCCACCAGTGCCATTGCCACCACCACTACTGCCATCATCATTACCACCACCATTATCACTATCACCAGCACCATCACCATTATCATTGCCACAACTGCTATTACTACCAACATCACAATCACCTTGACCACTACTGCCATCAACAGCATTACCACCGTCATCACCATTAGCACCACCATCCCCAAATTATTGCTCCTCTGCAGACAGAGACAATTGTACTTCTTTCTTTCTCATTTGAAAGCCTTTTATGTCTTTCTCCACTTAACTGTTCTGGCAAGGATTTCCAGAACTATACTGAATAGCAGTGGTGACAGTGGGCATCTTTGTCTTGTCCTAATCTTAGAGGGGAAAAGCTTCTAGCTTTGCACCGTTGAACACGATACTAGGTGTGGCTTGTCATATATGGCCTTTATTATATTGAGAGATATTGCTGTTGCACCTGATTTGATGAGACCTTTTGTCATGAAGGGAGGTGATCTTTTAACAGCTGCTATTTTCGTGGACTCTTTGCCCCTCTCTGGGTACAGCTGAAGTCTTCAGTAAGGACTCTAATGAGTAAATTCCATACGGCTGGACATTCTGGTCTGAATAATAAAAATTCTGCAAACCAGGTGGCTCCAGTAATCTGTTTATTGTCATTTCTCTTTCCTAGTTAGAATTTATCATTTTTCATGTGTGTGAAAAGAAGGAGTCTCTTCATCATTTCTCGGCTATGCTATACTTCTATATCCAGGAACTCTGACTCAGAGAGCCTGGGAGAAGTGAGGGCATTTGACAGAAATACAGTTAATGAAAAGAATACTTAATCTAGTTTTTTAGATGGGAGCCCTGAGACCCAAGAACTTGGAATGTCTATACCTAACTACAGGTGAACATTTAAAAAGAGTTTATATTAAGTGCCTCATAGAGACTTAGAAGACTTACATCTCTTAATGTTTTGAGGTTGGCCAATCTTAAGTTAGAGTTGTTTCCAAGAAGAGGAAAAAGTAAAGAAATGATGAACTTCTCTGGCAGACAGTCACAGCTTTCCCACAACATAGTTTAAAGGAATCACAATTTGTAAATGCACATATTACAAAATGATTATTCATCTTGTAAACCAAGATACTGAAGCACTAATTTGAATTAAAGTTTTGCAAGTGAATTATAAATCACATTGAATTAGGCAAGAATCAATTTATATGCAACTTCTAGCAAAGAAATTACTATGTAGAGTAAGAGACACCTGTTAACTTCACTACCTGCAAATTCATTGCCATGATTTTGTTAAAAGATTGGCATCTTTGATTTCTAGCTGTTTCTGGGACCCCTTTAAAGATGAAAGATACTGTTATAGCTTCAGTTGTGTGTGTATGTTGTTTCTCTATGGGTATTGTGTGTTTGGTAATAAGAACGTATCAGGAAGAATCTGTAAGCTGACAGCATTCAGAAGAGCAGGATATTTTGAGAGGGGTTTTTCTCTCTCTGAGCCAATAAAATGTCAGGCCATGGATCTGTTACTTCACCATCTAGAAAATAAAGAACATTATTTGTCTTTTAATCCTTTGGAAAGATAAAAAGTGAGTAAAAAGGTAAGGGTTAAGGTCAAGAGACCTGTATTCAAGGTCTGTGCTCTGTCAATTATCAGCTAGTTAACCATGGATGAGTCCCTTAACTTCTCTGAACCTGAGTTTTCTTATCTGTGAAATAGGGATAATACTTGGTGCCATTAAGGATTAGTACTAATGTACCAACGTTCAAAGAATCTGTAAAAGTCAAACATAGTGTCTGATATAAAACTGATAATAAATCAGCACAAAATAGACACTCAATAAATATGTTGGAAAAGCATGGAGACTTATGTGTTGACACTAATTGGTTTAAGTCTTAAACCCAGAAAAAATCTGAACTGCAACATGCAATGAAAAGTGAACCTTATTTGCTAAGTAAATGTTAGGATTTCAAACAACCCTCTCCTCCTCTAAAACCATTTTGCCTTTGAAGAGACCCACATATTTCTCACGTGAGCAAAGTGGTTCTTCATTCCTTAAACCCACTACTTGGTGGTCCCCTGGACTAAGGTGCAGTGTCTCCTTGGTAGGACTTTTCCTGCCAAATGAGACGAGCCAGCACATTATCAAAATGACCCATGCTGGTGCTTGGATTATGTCATGTCCCTTGAGAGGAAGGCAACAAGCCTCAGATACCCCCATGTTTGGCTCACTGCTAGTGAATCCAGAGCACCCAAACTGGCTAGACTGGTTCCAGAAAAGTCAATCAACCTGAGCAAGAAGTTGCCCAGGGATGAGTCTGGGCACAGAGGTTGAATTTTCTGGTTCCCGCTGTCTTTCCAGATTGTCATTCAGAACGAGCTGAGGCATCCTGTCTGTCTGTCCTCTCTGCAAAACCTGTGGCAGATCACTAGAGCCACAGAAAGCTACTCACCAAGCCACTGGAGGCCCTCCCGCAAAGACGCCACGCTTCTCTTTGCTAACACATGGCTTCCGCACAAATTAACCCTTCTCCTCAATGCTGCCTCACCAACCCAATGTGTGCATCACTGCCAAGGATCTTTACTTGCAGTTGCTCTTCAGTCCCCACCCTTCCTGTCACCTGATCTACTTCCACATACCCATCAAATACTGCCTTAAACATCCCCTCTTCTATCAAGAAGAAGATATCCTCAGCTCCTGCCTGCACTGACGTTGGACGTTTGGTGTCCAAGCAGCTCCTGTTGTTTTTTTGTTTGTTTTTGAGACAGAGTCTCGCTCTGTCGCCCAGCTTGGAGTGCATTGGCTTGATCTTGGCCCCCTACAACCTCTGCCTCCCAGGTTCAAGCGATTCTCCTGCCACAGCCTCCCAAGTAGCTGGGACTACAGGCATGTGCCATCACACCAGGCTAATTTTTGTATTTTTAGTAGAGACAGAGTTTCACCATGTTAGCGAGGATGGTCTTGATCTCCTGACCTCGTGACCCTCCCACCTCGGCCTCCCAAAGTGATGGGATTACAGACATGAGCCACCATGCCCGGCCACCA
Source organism: Saimiri boliviensis (assembly GCF_048565385.1). Lineage (NCBI taxonomy): Eukaryota > Metazoa > Chordata > Mammalia > Primates > Cebidae > Saimiri > Saimiri boliviensis. Next base: position 135,828,709 of record NC_133449.1, on the reverse strand, counting down.
AACTCCTATTGTTACAATTCCATCTCCATTTTTGGATAGCTCTTCCATAATTTGGGGATAACGATGCCAACATCACTGCATTTTTAGGAGAATTAAACCAGATAATTTTGTAAAGAGCTTGTCAGATTTGATAGACTCCATTGCATTTGACTGTGGAGACAGTACATCGAAAGTGCCCCAAAAATAATAGCTGGTAACAAGTACAGTTAAAAAAATTGAGCCTATTGTCATAGCTGACATTCTAGGTAATTTGTATCCAAACACATTCATACCTCTGGAGAGCAAGGAATTCATCATAAACATTTGTATCCCAAGTACATGGTATGTGCTCTCAGTATTTGTCTATCAATTTCTGATGGCATCTGGATCTGGATAGCAGCATTTCTTTCTTGCTTTTATACATCAGTGTGCATCCAGTGCCAACAATCAGTTAACATGGCTGAATGCTTACCGTGTACCCACTCATATACTCACCACGGCAATGCTCTGGATTGCATGCTAGTTTATCACTAATTTTCAGATGGGCACACTGAGGATTCAGTTTACAGCATGATGTGAAGGTGATGTGCAAACCCAAGCATTCTGGCACCAGAGTTCAGGCTCTTAACCACAATGCTGTCTGCACTGCCACAGCACAGCATGTAAACCTTTCAAGACCTGGTCTCTTCTTAATGTTTCAGATTCTTTTCCTGGCAGACCTTTGCCAAGTGTCTTTTTGCCCTGTTATATGGACAAATATAACTGGTTCTTTGGACTGGTTCTTTGGACACCATTCTCTTGTTCATGCTTCAATTGCCAGAGAAAATATAGGATGCCAAATTAAATTTGAATTTCAGATAAACAATGAATAATGTTTTAGTATAAGCCATGTCCCAACTATTGCATAACACAAACTTATACTGAAAAAGAAATACTCATTATTTATCTGAAATTCAAACTTAGCTGGGAATTGTGTAATTTTGTTATCTTTGCTTTTTTTTTTTTTTTTTTTTTTAACTAAACCTGGCAACCTTCTGCTTTAAGGCCTTTACTCAAAGAGTTCCATCTGCTCGGCAATTTTCTACGCCTTCTCCATCATGCACTATCTTGTTCATCCTTTTATGTGTAATGCACAGGCCAGTTCACTGGTAAAAACGCCTCTAGTGCCTCACTGCATTGTACAAATCCATCACCGGCATTTCAGTACTGTCCAGCATTATGGACCGAACTCTAAGCTCTCCAAGGCAGGGCCCATGGACTCAGCTCTGAATCCTCAGTAGCTGGTGAGACGTGTGGCAGGGGGAAGGCATTCAATGGTAAGTCATGGACAGAGCTATGGAGAATGCTCCCCAACTCTCCCATTCCCTGTTATAGATTTCTCCTTTATCTTGGAAATTCTTTGAAATGCACCAAAATTACTGCATAGAAATTGCTTCTATCTCTTTATTTATTTAGGACAGAGTCACACTCCGTCATTCAGGCTGGAGTGCAGTGGTGGGATCACAGCTCTCTGTAGCCCCAAAGTCCTAGGCTCAAGGTATCCTTCTGTCCCAGCCTCCTGAGTAGCTGGGACTATAGGGGTGTGCCACCATGCTCAGCTAATTAAAAAAAAAACAAACAAACAAATTGCAGAGATTGGGTCTCACTATGCTGCCCAGACTGGTCTTGAACTCCTGGGCTCTAGTGGTTCTCCCACCTCAGCCTCCTAAACTGTTAAGATTACAGGTGTGAGCCACTGCTCCCAGCCAAGAGTGTTTCTCTTTCTCACTGTGAGTAAAAGCTATCTGGCCACTGTAAATTTTCTGAAGCATATTAACCCTTGTATTCATCTCCTAGGGCTGCGGTAACAAAAGCTACAAATGAGGTGGCTTAAAGCAGCAGGAATTTATTCTCCCACAGCTTAGAGGCTGGAAGTCTGAAATCAAGGTGCCAGCACTGCCACACTCTCACTGTGGACTCTAGGCGAGGCTCTGTTTCAGGCCTTTCTCTTAGCTTCTGGTGGCTGCCAACAATACTTGGTTTTCCTTGGCTTCACTGTTCCAATCTCTGCCTCCATTGTCACACGGTGTTCACACTGTGTGTCCATACATCCTATTCTTTCTGTGCATGTCTGTATCTTTACATGACATTTGCCTCTGTGTGTGCGTCTCTCCTCCTTTTCTTATAAACACACCAGCCACATTGGGTCAAGGGCCCACCTTATTACAGTACAATCTTATCTTAACTTGCGTCATGATTACATCTGTGAAGATCCTATTCCCAAATAAGGGCACATTCCCAGGTACTAATGGTTAGGACTTCAACACACATTTTGGTGATATGGTTCAACTCACAATAACCCTAGACAAGTGACTTCTCCACTCCAGGCCTCCATTCCCACATCTGTAAAACAGGCAAGATGTTGCCCACCTTGCTGAAGTCAGGGATCAAAGGAGATCATGCATAGTGCCTCCTGCATTGGAGAGCTGTGCCTATGACTTCTCTTCCTCAACCTTTCTAGTCCCCTCCTAGCTGTCTGCAATATGAAATCCTGACAGTAAAGGAAGTTCCAGCAGGTAGAGTTTAGGCTCTCAGAGGCCAAACAGAAGCAAAACATTCTATTTGTTCCTTCAGAGCTCACTTCCTTCCAGCTGGAGGAATCTACTTTGTAGTGTGATCCTCTGCTTGACTTACTCCCGTCTACGGAGGACGCAGGGGCTGAACATGTGAACTGACTTTAATAAAGGTCTTGGGTGATTCTAGGACACCAGGCCGAGATGTGTGTCTTTGGCTGTTTACCCCTATCATGAGTGGTTATTTTTTCATGGTCAAAACAAATAAATACATTAAAAGTGCCTAAAACCTATAGGGAATCAAGTTTCCAAACTCTGTTCTTGCGGCTGACTTCTGAATCACAGTGTTATAATTAAAAAAAGAAAACACTAAGTTGCGCTTGGCCATGAAACAAAAATTGTACCTCTGTAAAGGTCAAATACTAGTTGTGATTAAACAGACGAGTCGCACTTTATCCTGGTTAAACGATACTGAATTTTAAGACTACTTATAGGATTCCACACCCCCCTACCCGACCCTCATTCCTGCAGAAGTTTACAGTTGAAATCTTTTTTGAAGTGGGGTTTTATTTTTATTTTATTTTATTTATTTTTTTTCCAACTTGTGAGATGATTTCCATTGGTTTGGCAATCTGCACTTGAGCAACGCTGTATAGCATTATCAGGGTGCCGACAGCTGCTCTGGCATAAACAAGCAGTGATGCACTGAGCTGGCACATCCGTATGGCTTGGAAAATAAAATGAAATAAAATAAAAACATTTGTTATCATTTGTGGAGTTTCTGAACACAACCAGCTTCAGCACAACGTTAATGCGTCGCATGGCTTTCTTTATAAAAATAAATAAATAACTTGAAACGAGAACATCGTGTCTCGCTAGAAAGCACGGTTTACTGTGTGGATGGGGAGAGAAGCCTCGGGTTCTAGCAGCTGCTGCTCATCTTTGGCCCGGGGTCCCATGATGGGTCTGCTGTTGGCTAAAGCCCACTGCTGGATCAGTGGAGCTAATGGAATCTCCGTCTGCTTATCATCTCAGACACTGCAGAGCACTGGCTCTCAGAAAATCCTGGCTTTCTAAACCCCCTTTTCCCCACCCTCCTCCCCACCACCCTGGGAAACTCTATTGAGGGCTGCTATGGAGGCAGTAACACCTAAAAACTTAATATTGGTTCTTTCTTCTAGAAAGCTAAGCTCAGGATCAGGTTCGATATTAGAAGATCCTATGCTTTTATGTGGTAGTCACCACAAGGCCAGCCACTAATAATTACGGCAATCAGGGGTGGCATTATAAAGCACTTTTTCATTCACAAAGCACCTGGGAATATGTATCCTCGTTTTGGAAGCCTCTGGTGTCAGTCACTATTCCTATTCCACTACCTAAATAGGTGACATTGGCTCCTCCTATCCCACTTCTTTTCTTTTCTTTTCTCTTTTTTTTAAGGCAGAGTCTCACTCTGTCACCAAGGCTGGAGTAAAATGGGGTGATCTCGGCTGAACGCAACCTCCACCTCCCAGGTTCAATCGATTCTCCTGCCTCAGCCTCCTGAGTAGCTGGGACTACAGGCACGCACCACCATGCCTGGCTAATTTTTGTATTTTTAGTAGAGATGGGGTTTCACCATGTTGGTCAGGCTGGTCTCGAACTCTTGACCTCGTGATCCCCCTACCTCGGCCTCCCAAAGTGCTGGGATTACAGGCATGAGCCACCGCACCCGGCCCCCACTTCTTAAAGGTGTAATGGCACCCATTTCATATGTATAACATGGGAGCTTGGAATTCTTCCCTGAGAGCTTATCTATGACTCTTTTTGGTGACTGGCGATATGAAGGAAAATCAGTCACACGATAAGACATCTTCAACACCCACAGTGACATATAAAATGACTTTTCTTTTTGGTACAGGACTTCAGTTCATTGTGACTGCATTTTTTTTTTTTCAACTGATCGGACATTCCACTGGGCAGTTTTACGTGCCTTAACGCCATTTCTTAAATATGAAAAATAAATGTGTAAGTATATAATAAATGTGGATTTTAAAGCAGACGGTATCTAAACTCCATGTAGGCAGGGACCTAATCTGTCTTTTTCATCCTGTATTCCTAGTGCCTGGCAAGGGCTGGTACTAAGTGTTTCTGGACAAGTCAGCTCACTTCTCTGAACTTCAGTTTTTAAATGTATAAATGGGGACAGAATTTCCTACTCTATAGTGCTGGCTCATAATAAGGGCTCAATATATATGAATTAAATGAATAAATAAATAGATGTATAATATCGGGGTAGGAAGTAGATAACTATAGATGTTAGGCAGAAGTATGATGATAAATCAACTTAGTCCTGATTGGTAGTACTTGTCAATTACCTGGGTGTAAATACCCCTATCATGGCCAGGTTCACACTGCCATTAAGAAGTTACTGAACGCTGAGTTGGGAAGAGATCTGCCCAATCCACTCCCGTGACCTGGGGCACTCCTGCTCCAGCACACCTTTGACTTGGGTAGTGAAATAGGTGTAAACCCCTGCTCCATTTCCTGTTTGTTTTCAGGAATTTTCTCCCATGGGCAGAAAGATTTGGGGACTTCCAGATTGCTTGAGTTTACCCAATTCCACTTCTCCAGCCAATGTCAGGATTTTCCTTTATTTTGGCAGAGAGGAGAGAAGGGTATGAGTTGCCAGGTAGTGGATGTTGATGGAAGAGCTGGTGGGCCCACTGGTTGGCGACTGGTTGGTACCATCTCATACAGAAAGTTCATCTTCTTGCCCTTTCCCACTGTGTCGATATGGGAACGCCCTTTTCCCCTCCTTTATGCCTCTAGTGATTAACCTGAGCATTTTTAAGTAGGCTGTGCCAGGAAGCACCTTTGTCATTCCTGCTGTTTCACAGACTTTGCAAAAGTCCCAGGTTTTTGTTGCCTTCCCAAGATTCATTTTCTACCAGTTACACCTACTATTTCCCATCCTCTCTGGCAGAATTGCAAGGAGTGGCATCAGCACATCTTTGTACAGTAGGTGAATATATTTGGAATGCTTATTTCTGAGAGCTGTTGAAGACGACTAACAATTTTACACCACACAAAAGGACTAACAATAAATTCAGGAGTGGCAAATGGAACCTCTGTTCTGTTTCCCTCTCAGTAAATAAATAACTGCAAAACCTGTGCTCCAATACCAGAGCATCAAATCCATGGCGCTCCATTGATTAACACTGAAAATATCTTTGTGAAGACGATACATTTAGAAGAGTCCTAAGGCTCACACCAGAAGCTGACACTGAAGGTTTATTTTAATGTAGCGCAGATCAGAGCGAATGATATGAAAAGAGTTTTGTTTCTCCTGGAAGGATGCCATTTGTTCCAACTCCTGGGGAAATGTCTTCTGAGCTCTTTACCAAATCCGCAAGCTGAAGCAACTCAACTGTGGCTCCCCTGCCCACCTGAAGACCTCGGGATCCACCAGGACCCCAAGACACCTCAAAAGCTGATGCAAGGTCAGTGCCAGAAATCGTGCTTTGGAGTGATTTGCAATGTAATGCAAAGCTCAGTGGAGTTTTCTGTGGCCTTGTATTTTCTTTCACATCACTGAATGCCAGTGTTTATACTGGGGCATGCTTAGAGGTGGAAATTTGGAAGGAAAGCCCACCACAGCCTTTATGCAAATTGGGGATCCAGCAGTAATACCTGTTTAACAACACCCATGGCAAACAGATGAATGTATAGTAATCACATGAGAAGTAAAACAAGCAAGATGTTAGAATGAGATATAGGAGAAGGAGAGAAAAAAAAAGGAGGGAGAGAGGGAGCAAGAGGAGGAGAAAAACTTCATGGATTGAAAAACTTCGCTGTCCTTTGCAACAATGTGTTTGCACCTGCTGTTTCTTGGTTTTAGAATGTGATTCCACCTTGTCTTCACCTAGCTAACTCCAACTCAACCTGTGACCTCACCCTACATGTTATTTTCTCAGGGAAATCTTCCATAACCCTCAAGACTGGGTCAGGTCCCCATATTATGTGGTCTGATGAAACTCTTCTTTTTTTTTTAATAGCACACATCATGAAATAATGATTATAATTATGTATCCCGGTGTATATGATTATCTGTTACATGCTGTTCTTCCTCAAGGACCAAAAGTTCTGAACCAATAAGATTCCAAAAAGCTGGTGCCAGCCTTGGCTCTGACCAGGGCCTTCAAGCCACCCATTGTGTAGGGGAATGATGAATGGATGAAGTTTCAGAGAACTGTATTTTATTATCTGAACCTTGCTGATTTAGCACAGTCCTGTCCACATGCACTTACCACAGGCCAACCTTGTGAGACAGTCAAGAAAGGGGCTCAATCCCCATAGATTTTCGCTGCCATTTATAAGGTCCCAACAGGTTCACTGATTTGCCAGGAAAAAGGACCAATGGGTCAGAGGCAGAACGTGAACGAAATTCAGTCTCCCAAAACCAGGCTCCCTCCCTCGACTCCCACTGCTCACTGGACAGATCTCTCTGCAGGAGGGGCAGGGAAGGGTTGAGGGTTTAGGGAAAGGACAGTGGAAAGGCAGGGAGAGTAATCATGACAGAAGAGATTTACTCCTGCCTTCTTCTCCTTTCTTTTTGCATTAAGGACAAGCGTCGCCTGCACATGTCAGCATGAATGGAAACATGATGAGACATCACTTTTTCCAGGGCTATGACCAACTCCTCAGGGCAGCAGGCGAAGCTGTCCCTCTGAGTTAGCCCTTGAAGTTTTCCTCAAATCTTTTGCTGAAGGGATGCCAAGTCAGTCAACCCTAGGCTTCCACTGGGAGCTGTATTCCTTCCTTCCTATACTCATTCTCGAAACATTTTTGGAGGGTCCAACATGTGCCAGGCATTGTGCTAAAAGCAGTTTGTGTAGGCTCCAGTGAGGCCTGCGGGGTGAGCAGCTATCACAGTTTTCTTGGCATGAGAGACTTTCTGTGTGCAAACTAAGACAGCTACACCCTACTTTGGGTGTGAGCTTAGGATGCAGTGTAACTTTCTTACAGAGTGTAATTCTCAAGTATCACACCAAGACCACCTTCCTTGCTAAAATGAACATTCTCAGGCTCCAGTCTGTACCAGTGATTCCAAATCCTCTGAGGCTGGAAACCTATGTTATATCAAATCCTCCAAGTTATTATTATGTATATTTAAGTTTGCAAACAACTGATCTAGTGCTTAAGGGCACGAACTTTAAAGTCACTCACATGTGGATTCGAATGTCACTCCCATCACTACAAATCTATGCAAATTTTTACAAATTGCTTAATCAATGTGTACTTCAATTTCCTTATTTGTTAAATGGGTCTGATAATACTATTTCGATAGTGTTTTTGAATGAGTTAAATAAGAAAATGAATTAAAACCTTAGTATAATACCTGGCAAATAATTAACCATTCATTAAATTATCATTATAACTATAAATACTGAGATTGTTGCCCTGGTACCTAGATTCCAGGTTTCTGCTCCTGAATTTGGGGCTGCTCTATCTTTTTTGATCCAATAGGCAAAATCAAGACTTTGCGATAATCGTCATAGAAATGCTCTTGTGTTTTCTCTTCCTTTTCTATCATTTTTCAAAGTGTATGAAGAGTTTTTTCCCATTCCCAGAAGAGGTCATACTCTCTCACACATTTGGACTCTCACATATTCTGTCCTTTGTGTTTGAAATGTTATCTCCTTAGTCTGATGAACTCCTATTCATCCTTCAAAGCTCAGCTACATATTTCGTCTTTAGGGAAACAGCCTCAGTTTTCTCCCATTGTCTCCTACCTCTTCTCTCTGCTTATCCTACTTAGGTAAGAAAGTATATCTCTCCCAATGAATAAAAGCTCTATCTTACTCTTCTGTACCAGAGGTTGCCGTGGCCACATCCACGTAACTATGTGCATTTATAAATAAAGTTTATTGCAACACAATCACCCTTATTCACTCATATATTGTCTAAAGCTGTTTTCATATTATAATGGCAAAGTTCAGTAGTTACAACAAAAATCTTATGGCCAACAAAGTCTAAAATACTCTCTGCACCTTTACAAGAAATATTTGTGGACCCTTGATCTATATAATGATCCCATATACATAGCCTATGTGCTATGCAGCTATGTAGCATATCTACATTTTTTGAGCAGATGCTCAAAAAATATTTTGCATAAGTGGATCACTACATCAGTGAATGGATTATGAGTCCATGACTATGTTATTAGTAGTACAGATTGTGTTCTCTAAACGCATTCTCTAGATCAAAGAGAGTTCCAGCCACACTTACATGAGGCACCTTGAGCTTCAATCCACAAAAAAGCAAATTAATACTTAAGGTAAAGGGCTGTTGAGAAGGCTTAGCCACTTCTACAATCTTCCTTTATCCCATTTCATTATCTAAGGAAATGTTAAGAAATAACGGGCATCAGACACTCTAGAGATCTTTCCCAGGCTTGGTATATGCAGTTCCTGCCTTCCCAATGTGCTCAGCCAGCGAAGGTGGTGAGGTGCATTGCAAAAGCAACTGTATTAACCCCTTTCTCACTTCACCTTTGCAGGCTGCCCTCACCTCAATGAGATTATTCTACTTCTAGGGTACCCAGGACAATTCTGTATACAGAATGAACCATCTACCCACCCAATGCGAACAACTGAGGGGAAACAAATCCTTAGGAGATGGTGAGAGGATATGGCACACCAGTTATTTTTCAATGAAAAATAAAATAGAAAATCTATTCCGGAGACTAGACAAAATGCCGCACTTCCAAGAAGCTCTTTCAGCCATCAGCATGTGTTTAGGTTGGCCCAGAAATGAACACGGAGCTGTTCTCTTAGAGTAGCTCAGAAACCTGGCACCAAGCTCTGACTAGTGGGCTTCTGCATCACCTCCACATCTGGCCCTGCCTCTTTTTCCTGTCTGGCTAAGGCCTGAACATAGAAGAGCAGGGTGAGGGTGGGGAATAATCACACTATCCTGGAACCATCTGAAACACAGACAAAGTCAATATCCCACTATAAAGCGAGATTCGGTGTCAGTAGTCACGGATTTCTTTGGGTCCAACGATTTCTTCAGAGAAGAGAAAAGCAAATTCTGAAGAAGAAAAGCTCTCAGGAAGGTAAAGACCTGTGGCCAACGAGGCCAGACAGAATTTGGGGCCACTTTTCATTTCCTGGTGAACAGGTTGCTTCCTAGTGGAGATACCATGGCAAGGATTTGTGGAGAGTGAGAGCAAGTAGGAGGTGACCCAGACTCAGGAAGCCTCTTCTGTAAGCCTGGGCTTAGAGGAGCGTTCAACCAAGCACATGGAGACCCAGGGATGGGAAGAATTCACACTGCACCTCAGTGACAGCCGCAGGCCTAAAATTCAGGTGGCCGGTCCCCAACACATTTGCTTGCTTATTTTTTGCCACGGTTCTACTCACACAGGCTTTCAAGGGCTCCTTCTAAATTAAGAGAATGTTCTGGAAATTTTAGATTTTTTTTTTCTTTCTTTTTTTTTTTTTTTTTTGCCAGACCTATGAAAAAGGTAGAAAGAATATTTGTTGGAGGTGGTGGGAAAAATAAAAAATCAAGGTACTTTTAAAGATGATGTAAAGAAAATGATTTCTAGGTAAAGGACAACCTTACTTATCTTATTTAGTCTGCAAAATATTTATTAAAGACTTAGTGTTGGTCTTCTGCATTAATCTGAACAGGGCCCAAGGAACCATGGTGCACAGCTGCTATCCCCTATAAAGTTTCAGAACCAGAGCTTTCCAGATCCAAGACACACAGACCTGTGCTCAGATGCTGACTCTGCCACTCTACCACTGACTCAGTCTGTGAACGTGAACAAGTCCCATAGCATAGACAAACGTCAGCTTCCTCCTCTGCAAAACAGGGTTAACAATAGCAATCACCCTATGTATGTGTTGTATGGATTGAGTGAGATAATATCTGGAGATGCTTAGCCTAAGGCAAGGCCCAAGGTTATTCCTCTTGTTATTTATTATTTCAATATTTCTTTTTTCCTAGCTTGGTGACCAATCCCCATTCACTCCTCTCCTTTGGTTCCCCACAAGCCCCATCAGTAACTCCTGTCTCAGGCTCCAAGCTGCACTAGGTTGACTACCGTTCCCCCAAAATTCATGTCCACCTGAAATTCCAAGTATAACCTTATTTGAAAAGACGATCTTTGCAGGTATAATATGTTTAGGATGTCAAAGTGAGAGCTTACTGGAATAGAGTAGGCTCTACATCCATTCAAAGTGTTTTTGCAAGGAAAGGAGAGGCACAGAGGGACACAGGACACAGGAAGGCCATGCCTGGACAGAGGCAGGGATTGGAGTGAGGCTGCCTGGAGTTGAAGGAGGCCAGGAGAACCAGAAGCTAGAGGAGGCTGGGGCGGATTCTCCCCTGGAGGCTTTAGCGGGAGCACAGGCTGCTGATACCTCAATTCCATCTCTTGTTTTAAGGCACCCAGTTTCTCATCATTTGTTACAGCAGCCTGGAAAACTCACACACAAGTAAAGTCCCAACTCACCCTGCAGTGCCCATCCGAACACCCCTCGTGGACTCTGAGCAGGGTGAGCACTCCTTTTCTTCAGGCTTGTATGCCCAGCCCCATTAGTCTAAGTAATGAACAGATTACATATCCTTGAAAAACCTGTAGGCCCAGATGATAGCAATATTTTTTATTTTTTATTTTTTTTGGAATGCAAAACAACAATAACAACAACAACAACAACAACAAAAAATCCTGAACTAGAAATGCAAGAGAAAAATGAAGCAATCAAAAGTTGCACAGCCGTTTCTTCCTTCCCCTGAAGGTAGGCCCAGTATCGTAGGTAGCTTGGTGGCATTTCATGGTGATGTTTTACAAGTTGATTTTGGCAATAATCATATCCTTTTGTTGTTGTTGTTGTTGAGATGGCGTCTCATTCCGTCACCCAGGTTGGAGTGCAGTGGTGCAATCTCGGCTCATTGCAACCTCCACTTCCCGGTTCAAGCGATTCTCCTGCCTCAGCCTGCTGAGTAGCTGGGATTACAGACATGTGCCACCATGCCTGGCTAATTTTTGTATTTTCAGTACAGATAGGTTTCACCATGCTTGTCACACTGGTCTCGAACTCCTGAGCTCATGATCTGCTGCCTGGGCCTCCCAAAGTGCTAAGATTACAAGTATGAGCTACTGCAACGCCCACCCTTTTTTTTCTTTGTAGCTGTGAAGTCTCTGGGCTGGTTCTAGGTTCTTCCTTCTTGATCTAGAACAAATCCCGACCTCTTGGCCATGTTCCTTTCCTCACCAGGGCCACCACCACCAACTCCACATCTTGTAGTCCCTCTTCCCTTCAGTCTGGCTCCCACCTTCTGAATTGCCCTGGAAAAAAATAATGACGTTTTGCCATTTGAAGGGTTTTGGTGCAGCTTGCTATGGGAAAACTGGAGAGGAACACAAATGGCCGGTTGTCCTAACAGCCACTATGTACTGGATGGATGCTGATAACAGGCTCAGAGCTTTCCATCTGTTGCCTCCTTTTATCCACATGAGAATCAAACAAGAAGATGCTTTGGCATTACTGTATTTTTCTCATTTTAAAGGTCAGGACGGTGAGGATTTAGGAGGTTAAGGAAGTTGTTTGAGGTCACACTGCAGTTAAAAAGGGAAAAAGGACTTAGAAATTTATTCTTCCCACTTTAGAACCAAGGTCAGTGACCAAGGCCCTGCTTAGAACTTTCTGAAGGTCGCAGCTGGCCTCTTACCTGGAGTTTTGACTTCCTTTCTGAGATAGGAACTTGAATGGCAATCATGAGAAAGTCCGACATTTCTCTTTTATATTTTAAACATTCATTTATTTTTTAAATGTATTTTAATTTACAAATAATAATTGTATATATTTATAAGGTATGATAAAATACTTTGATATGCCTACCTTGTGAAATAATTAAATGAGGCTCATTACCAAATCTGGTACCTCACATATGAATTTTTTGTAGTAAAACATTGAAAATCTGTCCTTTTAGCAATTTTGAAATACACAATGCATTTTTAAAAGTTATAGTCTCCATTCTGTGCAGTAGATCACTAAAGCTTATTTCTCCTATCTAACTGAAACTTTGTACCCTTTGATCAACATCTCTTTTTTCCACACCCACACCCCTCCCCAGTCTCTGGTCACCAACAGTCTATTCTCTGTTCCTTTGAAATCAACTTTCTTAGATTCCACCTACAAGCGGGATCATGCCGTATTTGTCTTTCTTTACCTAGCTTATTTCACTTAGCATGATCTCCATCCTCCAAGTTCATCCATGTTATTGCAAATAACAGAATTTACTGTTTCTAAAAGGCTGATAGTGTTCCATTGCTTATAAAGACCACATTTTAAAAATCCATTTATTTGTTGATAGACATTTAGTTTAATTCCATACTTAGCTAATGTGAATAATGCTGCAGTGAACTTTAATGTGCAGATATCTCTTTGGTATACTGATTTCAGTTCCTTTGTGATATACCCAGAAGTGGGATCTCTTTTATTTTTTCAGTGGGTGATCTAACTCCAGCCTCTCAGCTCTTTCTCTGAAAATCAGTGTGAACTATTGCCAGGTAGAATCTATTCAGCAGGAATTTTCTTTGGGAGGCATCTCTGAGGACTTGCAGATTGGGAGAAAATGTTTTTTCTGGACCTCTGCAACAACACAAGCCATTTTGTTGGTGAGCATTCCTAGAAGTCACTCTGGGTAATAGGTGTTCCTTGAACAACAAAAATAAAAAATGTTTTCACAAGCAAAGACTTGTAAGATCCTGCCATGAAGGTTTTATAACTGCTGGACTTCAGAGCCTTCTGTTTGCTGATGTAGTTTGGGGATCTCTAAAATGGTGCGGTGATATACATCCGTTATTTGATAACAGAACCCTCTTTCCATGAAAGGTAGCTAAGTTTGGGCTTCCAAGAGCAGCTTGGTGGATACATCACTTTAGTTTTTTCCTTGCAATTAGCATTTTCTTCTCTGTGACTTAGGGAGGTGTGTCCATGTATTTCCCGGGAGTTCATTATTTTCCAAGTCTGATCTATGTAAATATCAAATCACTTACAAGACATGGCAGACCTTCTCAAAGATGAAATTCATCATGACTTCATCTTTCTTATAATCACCCAAATGAGTTCTGAAGTGTGGGCCTTTAGCTGCTGAAAAATAGGAAACAGAGTCAAGCCTGGCCCTATCCTCAATTGTATGTGACAGCTTCTGCTCAGTTTCAGTGACAAAAAATGTGTTGAGCTAAAAATATTCTAAGCAGATGTGAATCTGGGTGATGTGACTGCAACACATCCCTGCCTGCAATTTTTTTTTGACTTCTAGTGTCTCTCAGTGCACAGTTGCCACAATCTCAGGCCACCATAGCACCCTCTGCATAGAAGTTGTTTATGTGAGTGCGTGTCTGAGACCCCTGGAGATAGCTTGGTGGAGAATACCCCTGCATCAGCCAGCCACAGTGGCTCCTAGCAGCCCCAGAACGGATGGGAAGAAATAAATTCCATCACAGGTTAGGACCAAGTTCCACTTACGCAAATGCTTGTGCATTTTTTTTTCCTCCAGTCTTCCATACCATTAATAAGAGCTTGATTCTATCTTCCAGTTGGAAGACACATGGCCCCCATGATTCTGTAGAAGAAGTGGGTTTCAACTTGGTCCAGGAGAGCTTGCTGCCCATGGGCAAAGGTGGAATCTGCCCTCCATGCAAAATGGTAGGTGGGACTCTCTTGGGGGTTAAAGTCTTATCTGGAAGCTGAATTATTTTAAGAAGGCTCTTGGCTCACCTGCAGAAGATAAAAGCTAATATCTATCTTTTAGAGAATGACAAACAATAACTATACTTCACTGAACACATCTTGTACACTAGGCATAACAGCCAATTGCGGCTGCTTTTATTTATTGGGCTCTGTCATCGATGCTTTTGGATACTGTCTTAGTGTCAAGACATCACCGTACTTTAGCGCATTGAGATGTGAGTTTGTGTTTTGGTAGAGCCAACGTAAGTCTTCATATCTCTTCTTTACAGCTAGGATTTTCTAGGAATCTAAAAATGCATGTGAGACTTAACCTGTAAAAGCTGAGTTACTCCGAATCTAAGTTTTCCTCAAGGTTTTTCTTTGTGTGGTCAGCTTGCTTGGAAAAATCCAGAAACCAACATGAACTTACATAGGACAAGGATAACTGACCCAATACAGATACATGTCCTTTGAGTAGAACACTCTCATTATCCTTAAGGAGAGCCTCAGTATAAATCCTAGTCAGAGCCAATGGAAGTTCAGACTCTCAAAGAGTCAGCCAGTCAGGTTCCTCTTGGGAAGCCCCTGCTTGACAATCCTGCATTACAGAGTTTGACATCTGGCTCTGTTAGTTACAAGCTTGACGTCATTCCTATAATCCTCCATTTCATCATCTTTAAAGTGGGGATAAACTGTATATAGACAGACAGAATAGAGGTGTGGTCATCATGCCACACTGCACATAAGTGCTTAGCATGCAATGAGCACTACACAAATGGCTGCTTCCATTGCTATTGACAAGGGTGCAACTGACAGGGAGAGTCATCCATCTATCTTCTATGCACTAACTGAGTGCATGCCTTTCTTACCTCTGCATGTTAAAGCTTTGCCAGGAAGAGTGGCAACATCTCAGGCTGAATCAGCCCTATCCAGTACTTGGCCACGCTGCATTCCCTGAGCTGGGCCCCGACCTATGAGTCACACAGCCTTCTCCATGCGGACACCACAGCAAATCACTTTTCCCATAATGAACAACCAGACACACTCCATTGTGGTGATGGAAAGTAATTACGAACATAAATGATCTAACCAGACATGGGTTCCACCATGGTTTAACCCCTGGTTTCCTTTTTTGCACAGTAATCACACACTGTCCTGTGGCAGACACTGGGGAGGAATCATTACAGAGAATTATGTGATCTATCTGCCCACTGAACCACAAGCTGGGGTACAGGCAGGGTATGGCACATCTGGCTTTATTTTGGGGTCTGGTGACACCAGGAACATGGATAAATGCCCTACCTTAAGTACGGGCTGTTCCAGGTCCAGGAGCAAATGCCTTACAGGCCACATTCCCTCTTTTCCCAACCAGAATGGAGGTTTCCATTCTGATGTGATATGGCCACAATATCATCAGAACTACCAGCACTCATATTCCCCTCGCTGTGACCCCCTGCAGCTCAAAGCACGGCTATCTAGCCTACGGTCTGGACCGGTCAATGTGATTCTAGTAATTCTGCTACTACCTTTGCAATTGCTCTTTATGCTAGCACAAACACTGCTACTAATTCTCCCGATACCATAGCTAGGCAACCTTTATTCTGTGCCAAGCACTGACCTAACCACTTTCACATGTATTTTCTCATTTCATCCCTATGAGATTATACTGGCATTACTCCCACTTCCTAGATAAATGGACTGAGACTTGAACAGGGTAAGGTGATATGCCCAAGGTCCTGTAGATAATACAAAGCAAAGCCAGAACACCAACCCAGCTCACATGGCTCCTGGGTTTAAGCAGGTCGCAGCATATGCAGTAACAGATCCATGTTACAAACATCAGAATAGTTGAACAGGTTTTATTAATCTAACACTTAGGAAATCTAACTAAGGCCATTTGTTGATACTAAAATTGAACAAAGATTGCATTTATGAATAAATAAATTAAGTAATTTTGGTGTAGCAAGAGAATGCTGACATTTGTTGCCATTATTTATTTATTTTATTTGTTTTTTTGAGACAGGGTCTCACTATGTCACCCAGGCTGGAGTGCAGTGGCACAATCTCCACTCACTGCAACCTCCACCTCCCTAGTTAAGTGCTGCTCATGCCCCAGCCTTTGGAGTACTGAAGTTTCGCCATGTTGGCCACGCTGATCTTGAACTCCTGACCTCAAGCAGTTTACCTGCATCGGCCTCCCAAAGTGCTGGGATTACGGGTGCGAGCCACCTTGTCCAGGTGCCATTATTTAATTTTTTTAAAAATGAGGAGTAATATACCTATAGCGAGGTATGCTAGCCTTAAGTGTACAGCTTAATGAGACATGTTACCCATGTACACAACCCTGAGAGCAAGACAGAAAACATTTCCACTCTGCAGAGGGCTACCATATGCCTCCCTCCACAATTGTACTCCTCTCTCTACCACTATTCAAATAGTCCATCATCATAGATTTGTTTTGCCTGTCTTTGAATGTTACATATATAACAAAGATATCTACACACACACACACACACACACACACACACACACATTCTCTCTCTCTTTCTCTCTCTCTCTCTCTCTCTCTCTCTCTCTTTCTTTCTCTCTCTCTCTCTCTTTGGCTGCTTTCTTTAACTCAACAAAATATCCATAGGATCCTTCCAGACTACATTATACATGGACAGTACTGTTGTACCAGTAGTTTGTTCTTTTTCACTGCTATATGGTATTCCACTGAATGAAGAGACTACATCTATTTATGTTTTGACTAAGATAAGTAAGTCATTTATAAACCTTCTTATGTATGTATTTTGCGACATATGCATCTATGTTTTAAGGGTATATATTCCTATGAATAGAACTGCTGGGTAATAGTGCAGGTGTGAGGTTCATTTTAATAGAAACTACAAACAGATTTCCAAGGTAGTTTTACCATTTCGTATTCTTAGCAGTAATGGATGACAGTTCCTCTCACATCCCTGCCGACACTTGGGGATGTCCTGACATTTATGTTTGGTAAGTCCCTTGTACACTCTTTGCTTTATAAAATAAAGCCCAAATTATGTCTATGGAATGAATCACACGCCCATTCATGCTTTATTTTTATCTTTTTGTGAGAAAGAGTTTATGGAAAAAGTATACTGGTGTTTACAGTTCTGCCCCTGAGTTGGGGAATGAAAAAACAAAACAAAACAAACAAACAAACAAAAACCTACCAGGCTTTAAAAAAGGACTTTCAAGTCAGGATGGAACTTAGACGAATAGAATTGCTACAGAAAGCCTACAACCAAAGTTGTATTCCATGCATGCATAATTCTGGGTTTACTGCAGCCCTCGAATCATATTTTATAACAAGACAAGCTTAATGACTGATTCTTTGCCATATACTTAATGAGCTGATGCATATACCCCAAGTTACCCAAGTCATCAGATGGCAAATGTTTTATTTAGCCTAGAACATTAAATATTTACTGAGCCACTCCACGGTTTACACATTTATTCACTCCTTCATTCATTCACAACACAAACATTTATTGCGCATCCACCATGGGGCAGGCACTGTGTGCAGCCTGAGGATATGACACCAAGTAAAACCAGCATGTAGGTGCTGCCTAAAAAAGACATAATCAAATCAACACATATAATATGGTTTGCTGTGTTCAACAATAGGGAAAGGCAGTGTTTCATTATTCATTCATTCAATAGGCACCTAATGATTGATGCTCATGCACATACATTGCTTGTGTTCTGTACACTGGGGATGAGAAAGATATCTAGACCTTTCAGCTGCTCCTAAAAGCTTGTAGTCTAGGAAGTGAAGGGAAAGAAACCTGAATGCTATGGCCAGAGGTAGCTGAAGTATGGCACAAAGAATTAGGAGGGTTCAGAGAGCATAGCAGAGCTGGGCCTCATTCCAAGAGACCCTTTATCAAGAACAACCGGAAAGCATTTCTTGATCCTAGAATCCCTCTCTATATTCTCAAAAGGCTTGTCCAGCCCAAGGGACTTGGCTATGAGTTGATGGAAAGGCAAAGCCATGTTAACCATGCTATGAGCCAGAGACTGGACGTGCCATGTACATCGGTGGCCCTTTTTTCTGCTCTTTCACCCAATCACAGGCATTAAAGTTAACATCCATGTCAAAACACATGCTAATGCAGTTGCATGTAGAGAACTAGAGAATTCAAGCTTTACACACTGGGTGCTTTTTATTCCCATGCCTAGAATTTTTGTAATTTTAAACGTGTATGGGTTCTCAACTTAGTGTCACTATAATAGCAAAGGACGACAAGTAGAAATAATTAGGAAATCTACTTTTGCAAAGATGAGAGTGCTGGTGGTATGATAATAATGTGTATACCATCAGGTAAGAATTGTTTAAATTCTAGCAATCATCCATTCTTATTCCATTTAACAGATGAGTAAACTGAGGTTCAGAGAAGCATTCTGTTGCAAAGTCATCTTACAGATAACATGTAGGGGAAGTGCAACCTGAGTTCAGGAGGTCTGACATTCAGAACTCCAGGATCTGAAGCCATGAAGCTACATGACCTTCCTGAGACAAAGAGGTTCCTTTGAAAGGAACCAACCTGTGATTCATATCAAATGTTTCACATACTGCAGGTGATGAGATTATTTACCATATTCTCAGTGATACTTAAAAACTCATGGGCTTAGTTCAGATTTAGGTAAGGTACAAAGGCACATTTCAACTCTGCTATCCTCTAAAGCCCTCACATTCCAGAACAGTGAGGTTGTCTCTGTTTTGTGTGATGTCAGGATTTCCCTGCTGGGCTGTGTCCACTCTGATGAGGTTCCTTTGTCCTGGGATTCAAATGACTTAGTCTCTTTAGAGAAGTTGGGCATGGAGCCCTGGCTCTCACATGGCCACTGGCCACGCTAAGTCAGAGAGCCAGGAGATATAATCTGCCTCTCCATTTCTGACAGTGGGAAGGGCCTTCTGCACCCCAGGTGTTCTCTGAAATGGAGAATAAATACCTTTTAGAAGTATTTTGCTACGGGACACCCCCTGCAACTGTAGTATTAAATGTATCCTTTCTTTCAAAGGGCTCCCTATTGTCTTTTTGTTCAACATACTGTATACCTAACACATGCTACCATGTGAAGAACGTCACAGCCGCCCTACAGTTTGGTGCCCTCTGAAGAGAATGGTAACATCTCTCAAATATTAAGCTTTCTTATTTTTTTCAAAAGTGACATGAGGTTATTAAACACAAGCATCTGCTTAGAAATGCTATAAACTTTCAGATGTTAAAATACATGTTTTTTCCTACTTTTTTTTTCTCACCAATAATTTGAGAACTACCCCTCCACCTCGGGATTAGAAACTGACCCTTTTCAACACTCTCTGTCTCATGATCCAAGTTCTAATAATCAATATGCCACTCAGAGAGAGCAAGTCCCTAAGTAAAGGACAGGCTCTTTGATGATTTGCAGCCATTCTCATCCCTCCCTTTTGTGGTGTGTTTATGAGAACTGGCTTCTGGTTGCTGCAACACTGGGAGACAAAATGCAAACCAAACAAATAATCCATTTCCAAGGTTTGCTTACAGAGAAAGAGATCTATTTATGAAACACATATTGTTCAGTTTCAGGGGAAAATCATGTAATCATTGCAAGGGAAAAAGCATGGAAAGTGCTTTATTTTGCATAAAAATCCCCTTGCTCTATGATTTATGTAGCTGAGAGTATTAGTCTGGGGGAGCATGGGTCTTAGTATCCCACCAGAGGAAGATGGAATCTAAAATGCAGAGAGAATTGCCTGTCACGACAAAACATTGGCATTTATTAACTCGGCATGAGGAGGGACAGTGTGGCGGGGGTCAGAGAGAAAAACAGAAAGAAATGTACTTTGCTTGTGGGAGATCTTACAGAATAAAGATGGACCCAAATCTATGCATCACTACTTAGAGCAGACAAATCATTCCCTGGAATGAATATTTGAGGACTCAGCTAGGTTCTGATGAACTTATGTAGGGTATGTGAGATATCAGCATTGATTCAATTTACCAGTTACTTAGCTGCTGCAGTGAACTGCCTTTCTTTCCACTCTGGTAGAGAATGTTTTATTGCAGTCAGCACCTGTTTATGAAATGCCCTCTGGGTATCTCTCCCACTTAAAAGGTACAGTCTCCAAGGATATCAGGGCTGGAAAGAAACTAACAAGTCTTTCAGCCCGAACACCTTATCAGTGCTTGGATTTTCACCACCACATCCAGGAAAAGAAGCTAAAAAGCTTCTACTTCAACTCATCCAGAGATGGAAAGATATGGATCTTGCAGGCAGCCTTTTCTACTGCAGATAACTGCAGTTGTAAGAAAGTGATCTCTTAACACTGAACCAAAAATTGGGCCTCTTCTAACTTCCAATTTTGCTCCTTCTTCTGCCCTCAGGACTACCGATTAAATGAAGCCTTCGGTGAAGTGACTGCAGTTTGGAGTTGGACTCGTGAGAATTCTCATCACAGACTGAATATGTAACCCAAGGTCCCCAGGATTCTGGGAAGGCACTTTGTAAAATCATCTACTTGTAACTGTTACATCCTGAGTTCTTATTGTTTCAGAAACTTCCAAGAAGCAGCTTAGCCTTGGAAAAATAAAAAAACTGGTTGGATCCAGAGTTGGAGATGAATTTTGGCCAACTCTCCTCATTGCCATACTAAAAACCCTGCTCAGAGAGGAGCTTATTCACCATTTTCTATTCAGGTAATGTGTATAGAAGCCTGATCCACCACAGCCTGCATGCTGCCTTCACCCTACCTCTGCATATCATGACTTGATTAACCTGCTGAATAAAACCCTGTTTTCACTTTTACTAGGAAAGGTGCTGTTTTGGAAACTATCTGCAGTGTTCTCCTCACTTTTTGCAAGTGATAGAACCCTCTTGTTAAATCCTACTTGGTTGTGATCATTGAAGTGTCACCTGCCAAGCCATCAAACCCACCCAGCATTAACAAATGTAGTGAGAACATGTGGACTCAGGGAGAGGAGCATCACACACAGGGGGCAGTTGAGGAGGGCGGGTAGGGGAGGGACAGCAGGGGGTGAGGAGGAGGGGAGGGTGGGGAGGGATAACATGGGGAGACATGCTGGATATAGTATACAGCTAAAGTAAAATAAAATAAACAAATGTAGGGTTTTAGGCAAGTTACTTTCTCACTCAACATGTGAAGATATACGTGACCATCAATTATCAATCATGGTGAGCTTTGTTTTGCTGCAGTAACAGACAATCAAAACTCTCAGTAGTTGACCAGCTTAAACAACACCTCATCTTTGTAGTTTGGACAGCAACAGGAGGCAGCCAAATGCCTAGGCAGATAGGGCAGGTCACTGGTGAAACCCCATCTCCAAGCCGAAGACAGTTTAAAGCCTGAAAGCCAAACTACAAGTTAAATACTCAAACTGGATTGAGAACTTGTTTTCCTGTTTGGTGTGTTTTTCTCTGATTGGTCCCTGCCCTTCACCTATTTCATATATACCTACCCTTTCCTAATTGGTTTTCTATACCGTCATGCCCATTTAAACTTTTTTCCATAATCACAAACCAATCAGCATGCACCCCCCATTCTGAGTCCATAAAAATCTCTGAATCCAGCCACACAGGGAAACTTTCCCATCTTTGGTTAGGGGGACCATGTGTACCATATCCCCTCTCCACTGAAAGCTGTTTTCATTGCTCAATAAAATTCTTCTCTGCCTTCCGCACCCTTCAATGTCCAGCATATCCTCATTCTTCTTGGACATGGTACAAGAGTACAGGAACCACTGAATGTGAGTACAGGTTATAACACAGGCAAGAGGGGGTACACCAGCGTGGCTGAGTGAGGCCCAGGTCGGGTAATACTGGCAAGGGATCCCTGGCTTGCAAAGTGATCAAGAAGAAAAATCTTATGTCAATTTGCCTAGGGTGAGGCCCTGACCTCTGTTACCTTCACTCAGTCATCCCGCTGATGGAGACTCTGTATTGACAGGTACTCCAACCAGAAATTGTACATATCATTTGCATTCACATTTCCTTGGCCAAAGAGTTACACAGCTATGCCTGATTTTAAAGTGCAATCTTACCACAACCCAGAAGGTAAAGAGCCAGAAATATTTGATGACTACACTGAGCCCACATTCCCTCACAGGCTTGTTTCGCAGAGTTAATGATTTAAGCCATGTGATGTATGGTTCACAGAGTGTCTGGCACCTGCCAAGTATTCTTCCCCCAGGATTTGGCAGATCCTTGAAGGCACCCTCTGGTTTAGACATTCTTCGTTCCTTCAACCATTCCTCATGCTACATTATCTTAAATATTTTTTTTAACTATCCTGGTTCATCTCCTCTAAAAATCCTACCCAAATGTCCCTATTAATCCATGATCCACCAGAAACAAATAATCTTCCAGCTGAATACAGAACTCAAAAGAACAAAATGATCTCCTTCTTTCTTCTAGATAATACATCCTAAAATCTGACTTTTTTTTTCTTTTCTGGCAGAATGCACTGTTGAATTTACTGTCAATTAAACACCCTCCCTCTCTTCTATGTATTTTTCTGTATTTAGACATTTTTCTCCAATCCCATACTTGTGTCATTAGCTTTTCAGTCACAAATAAAAGAAGTTTCACATTGTTCCCTATTAAAGAGCATCTGTTTGACTTGGCCCATTCTTTCCATGAGTTATAATTACTTCAGACCAAGGTCTTTCTCTTCCAACATTCAAACAAACACTGTGGAATGGAAGAGGTATGAAAGCATTCATCCCAGCAAACAATGGTCTCACCATTTTGGAAGGCATCTTTTTTACTTCAAATTTAAACGGCTGTACTAAGATATCATTGATGTACAAAAAACTGAACACATTTAAAGGGTACAATTTGTGTAAGTTTTGACCTTTGTATACACCCATGGAACCATGACCAAAATCAAGACAATTAACATAATGTGTCACTCTCATAAGTTTCCTTGTGTATCTGATCCGCTCTTCTTGCCTAGGAGACATTTTTAAATCACTCTTTTTACTCTATGGATCTATGTGGCAACTAGCACAGTACTTAGCATAAAACAGATGACTTACACATATTTGTTGGAGTTCTGAAAAGGTTCCCAGAATATCTGAATGCCTGTCATGTCTGTATAGCCATGCCCCAAAGGTTGGTCCTTATGTAGAAGGTACCATTTGATGCCCTTCATTGATGCCACCCATTAGAATACAGATGATTACACAAGGGCAGGGGCCCTGATCCCAAGTTGGCCAAGCTATGGACAAGCCAGTGGCCTATGGGATGACCTGGTGCAGGGCTTTGCCCAGAGGAGACAGCAATATCTAATTGAACCACTCCAATCATTCTTTGGGGAAATGGACACCATCATTCTGCTCCTGCAGAAGTGGAGACGTCATGTATCAACTTGCAGGCGTTTTATCCTATCCCAGATAAATATATTCAGGTCATTCCAAAGTATTTACTGAGGACTTACTATATATTGGGTACTATTCCAGGTGCTAGGCACTTAGCAGTCAAAAACAAACAAACAAAAAACTGTTGGAAGCCCAAGGGAAATGTATATTAATATATTAATGTAGGTGGAGAGTAAGATAAGGCAGAGGTGGACAAAGAAGGGGAGAAAATCTGTAAAAAAATAAAGGGCGGGAAAGAGACGATCATTTGGGGGAACTACAGAAGTGACTATCAGCCTCGCAGCCTTATTATCCTGGTATATTTTCACTTTGCTTTTCTTTAGGCGAAGAGAATGTTATCTGACATCCTCCTTTCCACTTCAACTCTTCCTGCCCGTGCAGCAATCGGAGCACATGTTCTACCATGCATGGAAAACCAACTCTCATTAATTAATTACTAACTGTTCTCTGGAGCTCTGGGGATGGTGTCTGGGACACAGAAGGCATGATCTTGACATGAGGGTGCATCACTGTTTCTTTTGCATCGCACAAGGTAAGGGAGCTTGCCTGCTGTCACAGCAGGGGACTGACCTCACAGAAGGACTGTATGCTTAGTGAGAGAGCAAAGGGAAAATGATGTGAAGAAATCCAAATTCTATCGACCCATACTGCACAAGCCTTGCATTATTCAGCTTTAAGAACTAATGTATAATGTGTGCTATTACCATCAAACTTCTGTTGCAAATAATTCATGCTTGGAACTCTTAAAAGATATATTATTAACATTATCACCAGTAGAATCAGACTGGATGAATTCTTGGAATTTGATGAAAATGCTCACTCTAGTGTTTGAGATTCTATTTAAGTGTTTAAGTATATAAATCTTAGTTAGCAAGAGACTAACATAATAAGGCAAAAATTGGCTCAAAATTTATTTGTAAAAAAAGTCACTGAGTTAATTATCTAATAGTGATTGCTACATTTTTCAACACAATTTAGACTCAACCCTTTTTGTCTGACAAAGATCAGGAGTGCTACCTGGTTAGTGACTTTTCTGTTTGTTTGTTTGCTTCTTTGTCTAATAGCTCTATTAAAGTGTAATTTTTATATAAAATGGTTGGTGTTTACATCAACGGCAAAAGTAGAAACTCATTCCTAGAGTCTTGGATGGAGGCCAAGAACACTGCTAAAAATCCTACAGTGAACAGCACAGCTTCCAACACGAAGAACTAACCAGCCCAGAATATAAGTCATGCTAAGGCTGAGAAACCATGTTTCAAAATGAGCCTCAGTTTTCTCATCTGTAAAATGGTGGTGATATCTACTATTCAAGATTGTTGCAAGGCTCATTGAAAAGGCCAGTAAACTCCCTATAATGGCCTGGCTTGCACCAAGTACTCAAAGCAAGTATTCTCACGTGAACATGATGGTGATAAATACTATTTCATTTCTTATCCTGGATTGGATCAGATCTCAAAGAAATCCTCACAGAAATGCCTTTTGGTCACCATATAATTAGTCTTTCAATAACAAAACGTGCGGTTTTCAACTAAAGTTCTAAAAAGATATAATACAACGTTTATCTTTGGACTGTGCAGCGTTCTGGGCAAGGGCAGCTTGTTTGTTACACTCCACTCTGAATATGTTCCATGGTCATTTGCTCTTCTTTAGCTTTTCTTTTGGGTCTTCGCCATGATGAGGAAGAGGGGTCTCTCCTTACACGGGCTCACAGTCCAGAGGGGGCCCTCACAGGGAATGCCCGAGTCTTTTATGAAAGAGGAGTTTTAGTCTGGTGGTATCTGAGTGATGCCACTTCCTTCCTTAGACTCAAAATAAGTCCTCCCCGTACCTAGGACAATAGCCACAAAATGAATGCTACAGGCAGCCCAGCATAAAGCAAAAGTACTGCTTTAGTCAAGGGAAGGCCCTTAGAGTCATGACTTGAACCCTAAAGGTAAATGAGGGGTTCCTTACCCTTCTGTTTCTTATCACAGAGCTTCTTCAGTTCAGATCCTAGGGGGCCTCAAGTATATACCCACATCTCTACTTTCTTGAAATAAGACCAGGAAGATTTCATGACAGGCTCCTTGATCCATCACTGAGTAACAGAAAAGGAAACTATTACCCTTTGGGGGCTGGCAGCTTTAGAATTTTGCAGGAGCAACTCAGGAGTGGTAAAGCAATTGTTATAGAAGCACTAGAAAAGCCAGGAAGCAGTGCTTGCATAGGAAGAACACTGGTTTTACATAGCTAGGATGTTTATTGGCGGTAGCTTTGGATGAATTACTGTTCCGGGCAATTGAAGGACTGCACTCCCCAAATCACCACATACTGCCACCCCAGCATGTGAATTGACTCTTACATCCACTCTTCCTCCTCACCATCCTCAGGATAACTCATCCCCCATCACAACCAATAGCCTTCTTCACCCAATAGTGATTGGATTTTGAAATAAATATGTTTATTATTTCATTCAGTAAATATCTACCAAAAAAAAAAAAAACCCACAGTGGTAAACTCTGGCATAGTCAGTGGAGCTTGTAGCTTAAAAGTGTTAAAATGCTTAATGTGTACAATTGATTATCATTTTTGGTTTAGCTCTCTTGGGTCTGTTACATCATTTAAAACCCCTAGCACCTCCACCATCCCAAGACAAGGAGGATGAAGGTGATTGATTCCTTGATGGATAAAACAATCAAAGCTCATAAAAAGATTTAAGCGGATACCAAAACTCAAATTCAAGCCTTCTCGCCCCAGCCTAGTGCTTTCAAACTAGAGATAGCTCTTATCCCTATTCATCTCCGGCACCTCTCACTCCTTGCTTAGAAGCTCCTTCTTGTTTTAATTTTTTAAAATTTGTATAGGTACCTAGTAGGTATATATATTTGTGGAGATGTTTTGACACAGGCATGCAACATGAAATAATCACTTCATGGAGCATGACATCCCCTCAAAGCAAAGAATCAACAGTAAAGAGATAACTCACAGAATGGGAGAAAATATTTGCAAACTCCCTGTCTGACAAGGGGTTAATAACTAGAATATATAAGGAGCTCAAACAACTCTATAGGAAAAAACCCTAATTATCGTATGTTTAAAAAATGGGCAAAAGCTCTGAATAGACATGTCTTACTCTTTCTTACAGTGGTGAGACAGCTCTAGGTTGAGTTAACTAGGCTGGACTTGTATCCATCCTTCCTCACAAGGATGAAAGCATGGTATGGACGGAAGTTATGTCATTCAACTTGTAACTTTTTATCTTTTGAAATATAATCATGTAAGATAGAGTGGAAGTGAGACCCTTCAGTCTGATGTTTTCATTTTATGGATGATGGTCCCGAGATCTGGGACATTAAAAATGACTAAGACCAACACTAGTGAGAGAACGTGTCCTGTCTTCCTAATCTCAATTCACCACAGTTCTCAAGTTTTCTTAAGCCTCTTGTCTAAAAATAAGGGGAAAAAAGTGACTTTAGCATCAAATAATATTTATTTATTTATTTCCAATTTCGTTGGAAAACATTTCAAAAACATTCTGAATTGCCACTTGAAATAGGCAACGGTGCTGTCTGCAAATAACTCTTTGATGTAGCTGGAGTGGGTTTTAAATTAGAAATAAGAACAACTTACTTGCTACCTTGCTGGGAACTTCAGGCAAATACATGTCATACATGGTCAATTATATAAATTATCAAAGTTATTTTTGTTGAGTCACTACGTGCTTCAAAAGCCGTATCAGCCCCTGAACATCCATAGAACCCTGGTACTAACTTGATGAATGGGATAGCGTATTCCGAAATGAAACTGCTGAATTTCCTGTAGCTATCGTGAAGTTTAAGTTCATTAGAGCTCTGGGCTCCACAGTGACAGTATCCTTCCACTGAAGGCGCAAATGGTGATGATAAATCGACCTTGCAAAGCAATCACAGTGATACTCACTACAGTCCATATATACTGTATATCATATAAAGAAAATAAAGAAAATACCCAAATTAATTGATAACCAATAAAGAAAATATCCAAATTAATGGATGCATTCTCTGGGGATATTTTCCCTAGAGCTGTGTCAAACTGGTTCAGGAGTGAGGTTGGGGCTTGCTGGATTATTTCTCTGGACTTACAGTATCTTCTTGAGAAAGTCACTCAGAAGGGCAATCCAACTGCCCCTCCTTCAGTTTTCCAGCTAGCAGAATGTTGGAGAATAAAGCCTTTGGCAAGAGCTTTCTACTGCAGATGCTTTTTTGAGGGATGAAGGGGAACTGTCTATGAGGTGCTCTTGAAATATGTTTGACTTGGTGATCTTCAAAGACACCTGGAAGATCTCTAGGCAAGAAACCTTGGCATGGGCACTGCCACACTGATTACCCATTCTGAAGTACAGCATATAAAAACAAAAGCCAAACGTTGCACAGAAAAACCATTTTCTGCATCTAATAAATAACTATAAAATTTGCCTGTAATGGTAGCTATCACTTTTAGAAAACTAAACAGCTACTATGTTGTGTCTTATAATGAATATTCCTGGAAGGCAGTGAAAAATGCACAATTTATTTTAGAAATATTAATCGAGTCCCTACAGCCTTTTAGACAGTTCTAGGGAAACAAAGATTAATAAAATAATGTCTGCATCCCCGAGGAAGGCTCCCACTGTCCAGTGGAGAAGTCAGGCTCGTGAACAGTCATGACTCCATCCTCAGGGATCCTCCCTATGACGAAGTGAGTTGGGAAAAGCATAATCAAAAGGAATTCCATGTTTGGGCTCTGAAAGAATGCAAGGGTGTTCACCAAGTGAGGAAAATTGGAAAGGGCACAGGGCGAGGAGAAGAGCATGTTCAAAGTTGCAATAGGAAGAACGTGGGAAGAATTCCAGAATCCACAAGAAGATCTATGTTACGGAAATAGAGAGCGCAACAGAGGTGGCTTTCCCTACCTGCCTTGGGGAAGCACGGGGAGATTTGTGCAGGGGGGACATGATCCACTTTGTGACTGCAAAATATCACCACTGCAGAGGGTGGGGAATGGTATGCATGACAGTAAGGTGAAGGAGGAGGCCTCTAGCTGCAGAAGAGGGAATGGGGAAGGTCTCAGCTCCACTTTCTGGAGCAGGATCCAGAAGACACCTCTGCAGGACAGCCATTTATTTTATCCTGTCAACACACATTTATTTCTTTGTTCCAGGTAGCCTACTAGGTTCTAGAGACATAAGACAAATAATAAAATAGCCTTTGTTGTGATTTTTCTGTCCTCGGCTCACGTATCTCTTGCAGAGCCTACACTGAATTGGTACATATGCCAGACCCATTGTTAAGTGTCCCTAGAGCACGTTACCATCCAAGTGTGCACCTCTGTTTCTAATTGCCCCTTAGTACAATCAAGTATTTCATTCACTGACTTCCCTTCCTGTACATCACAGACAGCAGGACAGGGACTCCTGGTTTTGTCTCGTTCCACGTCATGTCCACCAAACACATCGTAGGTGCTCAATAAACACTGGTTGAATAAACACATGAACAAAAGAGCTCACAAATAGCAGCAAGGGATGAACGTGACAAATCCCAGTGCCACAGTCTCATCAGTGTGCTGATAGAAGCATGTACAGGGGTGGAGAGTGACAGCATGATAGCAGTTCTTCTCTGGGCCACGTGGTCAAGAAAGAACTTTGTGAAGTGACCAGGCTGGATCTGAGTCATGAGTCATTCACTTGGTGAATTCATCCGTGGCAATGGAGCCTTCCTCACACCAGTATGTTGCTTCTTAATCTGGAGAGAATTATGATTCCCTCCTCCACAGAAGCATCATGGAGGCTGCCCCAACCACAGACGTCATAAAAGCATCCCCAGGAGGGAGCTCTGTGTAAGAAATATAGGCTGTCTCCCACCTTCAGCTGTCACTAAGAAGGTTGCAGTTTCCTGGACAATGTCATGCCAGAATGTGGAGGTTGAAAGGGCTGAGGTGGGAGGGCGGGAAGTGGAAGAAATGGAAGCATATTTTCTGGCACCAAGAAGCTCCTCTGATCTACCCACAGAGGCAGCCTCTGTAAAATACTCTGAGGGCAGTCTGAATATTGACCATTTCTTTTTCCCTCTGTCTCTGGTACAGATTAAAACCTCCAAAAGAAGCATATCTTGATATTTATTCAAGCCAGAATTATTGAACCTGAATCATAGGCTCACAAGTTGGTAGAACTTGAAGGAAATGTTTAAATCTTATAATAAATTGTTTATCTTTTAAAATGAAATGATACATATGTTCTTAAAATATTAATTCAACATGGATAAGATAAGAGGTACTCCGGGCGGTAGGCAATTAGAAGGTGTAACACAGATCTACTGATGTTTACTCTTCTCCATGTCTGTTTTTCAGCTCACATAGACTTTCCTTCTGAAAATCTTTTTTGATTCCTCCAGAACTCAATCAGGGGACCATCCTAGAGGATCTGATTCCTCCTATGAAGTACATCATTATAACTTGCACTTTCTGGATCCACCACCAACCTCAACTAGCATATAATCTCTATGAAGATAATGCTGTGTGCATTCATTCATTTAATAAACATATTTCAATCTGACCATGAGCCATTTGGTGTGCTAGGCTCTAGGGATATCATGATGGATATTAGGATAATACAATTCCTGCTCTCAAAAAGCTTATACTCTAGAAGTTTTACCATATCTATAATTTGTACTCAAGCCCATTCCTCATGATCAGAGCCCACTACATATTTGTTGAATGAATGATTTAAACAGCAATAAAAGGAGGCTGGGAGTAATATTGTTATTTATTGCTCCACAAATACATTTTCTAAAATTGGACCACAGCCGCATTGAGAATAAACCATCCTGATTTTCAGAGTCCAGATAAATAATTCAGTCTGTCTCTGCCCAGACGATTTATCAATGGGAAAAGATGCTTTAAAAACATTTTCTTTGGGGAAATGGGGGTAGCCCTTTAAGTAGAGACGCTGGCAGACTTAGGAGCCTGCTTTAACACCATTAAAGTGGGTGTGGTCACTGCATTTTGTATGGCTTCTGCATGACTGATCGGAAAAAGAGCCACCTGCAGTCATGAAGAACAGCAGTTAACACACTGGCCTGATACGGCACACACTAACTGTGGGAAGCTCAGGACTTTTCTTCCTTGCTAAGAGACCCCAAGTTTGTTTGGGGCAGCAAGTTCCTATGCAGAACATTGTCTATCCTAAATTGTCTATTAGGGACCTGATTTTGGCCATCATGTAGAAGTGGAGTCTTCTCAAGGTTCTGAGAAGCCACTTCTTTTTCTTTTGAAAAGTGGAGAAGACGAAGATATGGCAAGCACCTTTTCTCCCCCCCACTATCTTCTGGTCTGGGAGGAGGATGTGATTCAGCAGCCCATTTGAGGTCACAAGGCAAAGGCCAAGAGAAATGCAGAGAGATGGGCCTGCAGACGAATTCTGCAGGGATTCACTACTGGATCCAGATTTCTCAGCCTTAGCACTGTTAACACGTGGGCCAGATGATTCTTATTCTGGAGACCTGTCCTGCTTATTGTGGAATGTTTAGCAGCATCCCTGAACTTTACCCACTAGATGCCAGTAACATTCAGCAACAAGCAAAACATGTATCCCCCATTTGTGATAAGCAAAAATGCAACCAGACATTGTTAAATGTCCATGGGGATGAGGTGATTATCCCCAGTTGAGAACCAATATATTAGACTAATGCCAGATACTACCTACCAGTGGATATCATGCAACAAGAAAACACTAAATCTTCATTTGTGTGTACCTCCAGAATCAAGTTTCTATTACTTGCAGATAAAAGCATTCCTCATGATATACAGCACAGGAATATGGCCAGCATGTGTGTAGTATCTAATTACGTCTAACTACTGTTATGACAAGATCTTGGATAATGGTGCTTTCTACCTTTCATGCCTTTCTGGGCTCCTAACTTTCTTCAAGGGCTATTCTCAAGACTTTTCCTCCAGCTCCACTCTAGACCTTCTTGGCACCTGGATATTCTATTCTTATCCATGTAGAACATGTAAAAATGTAGGACTGCACTTGGAACCCAATACTGTTAGCTAAGAGTCAGCTTCATGTAGTGAATAAAAGCACTGAATCTGAAGTTAAATCGTTTGGGTTCAAGTTCCAACTTTCAGAACTTGAGGCAAGTTATCTCAGGGAAATGACTTAGTTTCTTTAAGCCTCATTTTAATCTTATCCATAAAACAGGATAATAACAGTATCTGCCTCTGAGTCCCTTAAGAGAATTAAATGTTTTGATCCAAGTAGTGCCTACACTTTTTAAGGTGAGATGATATAAAAATGGGAACATTGTATAAGTGAGAATCTAGTATGGTTTCCAACCTTCAGTTCAATTTCTTTTTAATTGATCAGAGGACCATCCTAGAGGATGGTCCAATTTCATTTTAATTGGATCGAAGCATACTAGATCCTCAATTATATAATGTTCCTATTTTTATATTATCTCACTTTTAAGAATGTAGACACTACATGGATCCTAATCCAGTATGAGGATCTAGTGTGAATCAAGAAAGAAAAATTGGAAGGGTGGAAGCAGTGAACTTGAAGAGTACAGGGTACTCTGCTTCCATGGACAATTTCTCCACTTCCACTGAAAAGGGTATTGAAGTCAATGGAATCAACACTCTGAATTTTGTGCTACAAGTACTGAATCGCAGATTTATGCTGTTTGTTTTTTTTTTTTAATTAGAAAATATTTTGGTTTTGTCACATAGCTACAATTCAGGAAAACTGGTAAATACCTCTCCTCCAGTGAGAATATTCTTCGGCTCCACCTAGCCATCCGTCAGGTATATAAAGACATTCCTGAAGCGGAGGCACTCATAGACAATCATCTCATTGATTTCTGCTTCATGCTGTGAGGAAGTGCTTTCTTTTATGTAACTCACATTTCTCACGGTGCCCTGCAAAACCATGTTCTCTTGAACTGTCCTCTCAGAAAACAAATCATAGCCCAAGAGACCTGAGTGCCTCAAAACCACATTTAGGATGTCAGATATATTTGGATCTTGAGGAAACGTTCTCTTGTGATTGTGAGCTTCACATTCTACTCTCAACCCAGTGCCTCCATCTTCATTAAAGGAGACCCAGTACATACTTTTTAAAAATAGGATACAGCCCACAGTGAAAGATTTCTGCAGGGATAATACCAACCATTGGTCATGTCTTAAAGTACCACAATCTCTTAAGAGAAGCAGAGTGGTTTTTCTCATCTTTCTCTTTTCTTGGATACAGAAATCAGAGTGGAATCTCTAAGAGCTGAAGTTTGTAATAATTACAACGTGGGCCCTGCTATCTTTTTAGTGTGGTGTGAGTGTTAAAAATGGGATTTCTTAATTTGAATTATTGATCAGCATGTTCACTCAGGCAGCCATTCTCCCCTTCAAATAGGCAGTAAATCTCAGCTTACAAGAGTTCACACTTTGAAAAATATCAACAAATCTACAGCTTCAAATATAGTCACGAGCCTTCTCTCTCAGCTGAGAACAGTCTTTCTAAGACATTCTTCACAGAGTGTAGGTAAAAACCATTTTTAAAAGACATTAGGAAGGAGTGGATGATCTCTGAAGCAGTATCTTTGCTGTGGTAGTGTCTTAGGACGGGGCTCCACAGATCTTAGTGCACCCAAATCACCTGGCGATCTTGTTATAATGTAAATTTGGATACTGTGGGTCTGGGGAGTGGGGTGAGACCTGAAAATCTGCATTTCTAACGATGTTCAAAATAAATTAAAAGTTCCATTCCCTAAAATGCTGCTGGTTAAGGCATACCCATTCGGGAAGGCTCCAGTACATATCTTGGCCAGTGACAGGCCTGATTGTGCCATGAGTATCTTATTTCTATCCAAATCCTGCAAATTCCCCATTCCGCGAGTGGCAAATCAAAACAACTGCACCTTATTTTAGAACATTCTTAAGCAGTGTGATCCAGTGAGAAGGTTGTCTCAAGAGAATGAGGCATTAGTAACTATGCACACTTAGTCAACTGTTCCAAGAGGTTAAGCAAAGAATGACTTCAAAACAGAACTATAAGGGCTTGAAACATAAATGATAAAATAGTAGAAACAGATGAGAAATGAGATGGCCAACCACAGAAAAGCAGAGAAGAAGAAAAAGCCTCCACAGAAGTCAATACCTTTGGACAATGATTTGTAAGCCACTAAAGGAAGAACTGCTGACGAGTAATGAAGAACAGAAAGACTGACTCAAGACAGGTAATTAAAATTAAATAATAACAATCTGGGCATGGTGGTTTACACCTGCAATCCCAGCACTTTGGGAGGCTGAGGTGGGCAGATCACTTGAGGCCAGGAGTTTGAGACCAGCATTCCCAACATGATGAAACCCCATCTCTACTAAATATACCAAAACAAACAAACAAACAAACAAACAAACAAACAAACAAACAAAAAATTAGCCAAGCCTAGATTTCACCACTGCACTCCAGCCTGAGGGACAGAGCAATACTCTGTCTCAAAATAAATAAATAAATAAATAAATAAGATAATAGTAAATGGCAAAAATTAAAAGGGATTCCAGATAAAATGATAGCAATGGAATAAAGTAATACAAGCATATTTGATGTAATTGATGTATGTTAAGTGTATGTATAGCTGATATAGCTAAATAAATGAGAAAAATTTAGAAGACATATTTAATGATATGTATCAAGAATGTTTTCCTAAAATATAGTAACTTATGAATTTACAGTTTTAAATAATTAAAAGAGATTAGAAATTAATTAATGACTCCGAAAGACCACAAAGATTAAACATAACACAACTGTATGCCTAAAGCAAGGATCCAACAATGTAAATAAAATAGAAAAAACATTCAAGCCGGGCGCAGTGGCTCACGCCTGTAATCCCAGCACTTTGGGAGGCCAAGGCGGGTGGATCACGAGGTCAACAGATCGAGACCATCCTGGTCAACAAGGTGAAACCCCGTCTCTACTAAAAATACAAAAATTAGCTGGGCATGGTGGCGCGTGCCTGTAATCCCAGCTACTCAGGAGGCTGAGGTAGGAGAATTGCCTGAACCCAGGAGGCGGAGGTTGCGGTGAGCCGAGATCACGCCATTGCACTCCAGCCTGGGTAACAAGAGCAAAACTCTGCCTCAAAAAAATAAAAAAAGAAAGAAAAAAAAAGAAAAAAAACATTCAAATATATAATTTAGGAGAGAGCATCATGTGCTCCAGGAGAAACTGGTAGAAATTAACCAATACTAAGACATATCTTGGCAGAGTTCTCGAGTTTCCTTTTCTTGCCAAGAAAAAGTGAGAATCTCATGACAATCCAGTTAAGTCACCTATAAGGAAAAAAATTAGACTGGTTTTAGACTTTATGTCAGTGATAATTCAATATAAAAGACGGTGGTACAGTGTGTAAAATACCCTCAGGAAAAGAAAATGTGACAACTAACATTTATAGCCAGTCATATTACCATTCGGAAACAAAGGTAACAGAGAGATACGTATTTTTTTTTTTTTATCACGCAACAATTCAAGAAATGTTTTTCTCCATTGGAATTGAAACTGCCTCTTCATTTGGACATTTGGGAAGAGACAATTTGGTCATTTCATACTATTAACATATATACGCCTGTTTCTACCACAAAAAATATGCAAGTATTTGACATGGCTTGCTATGTCAGTCAAGATAGACAAGAAACCGGAAGGCACACAGATGTGGCTGCAGTTGTGACTGGAGGTGTGTTCTGCTAGTCACGTGCCATGGGTGCTTCTTTCTCCCTTTCATGTAGTTGGTTAGTTTAGTGGGTCAATTAATTGCCAATCAGAGTCTCTAGTTCCTAATGCTGAGATTGGCAGCTGGCCAGCCATAGCTGGCTATGGAACAAGAGGCTGTGCTTCAAGCCTAGACTCAATACCCTTCTTCTTTTCACTCATCCTGATCAAAACCCACTTCTTCCCAATCAAAACCCACTTCTTCCCACTCCACAATTTCAGGTTAAGCATCCTGATCTTCACCACATTCAGCCATTCTTTGAACAAAAGTTGTGCTAAGCAGAGACGGCATGACAGTGAAAAAGAGAGATACCATCCTTGACATCATAAAGCTCCGAAGAGAGAGAGAGAGAGAGAGAGAGAGAGAGAGAGAGAGAGTGTGATGGGGTGGAGCAGGGTTAATGAGGTAACTGCATACTTATTTTATTAACTCATACAGTGATGATAAATCAGGTAAAAGCAAAAGTCAAGATATTGTAGGTACACATAGAAGAAGGCCAATGAGAAGGGAAGGGTCAGAACGACACCCACAGAAGAAGCATAGCTGATGTTGTAGCTGGAAGGATTCATAAGACACATAAGAGCTGGTCCTCTAAAGGATCTTGAGCGTATTTTAGAGGAAAGTGGGCAGGATGTATGAAGCTCTTGAGTTGGGCAGGGGTGTAGCCAATCAGAGCACCTAGAGCAGGCGTCCCCAAACTTTTTACACAGGGGGCCACTTCACTGTCCCTCAGACCGTTGGAGGACCACCACATACTGTGCTCCTCTCACTGACTACCAATGAAAGAGGTACCCCTTCCTGAAGTGTGGCAGCGGGGCCGGATAAATGGCCTCAGGGGGTCGCATGCGGCCCCCAGGCCGTAGTTTGGGGACCCCTGACCTAGAAGATCAGGGTTCTAAAGTGTCAAGCAGTGGGAGAGACATTAGAAGATGCTGAAGAGGGAGATGGCCTTGAATGTCTTGGTTAGGAGTTGCTGCCAATGTCTTGGGCAATTACAGGGGTTCTCTGAAAAAGGATAACAAGATGAGTCTGGGGCTCCCCAAGTAAGTCACTGCATAGCCTTCTGGTTGGCTTCCCTGCCTCCAACCTCTTCCAGCAATCCACTCCAAAAAATAATTCTTAACAAACTAAGCTGCTGCTCAGAATGGGTCAGGGGATCCGTGTTGCAAAGAGGATGGAAACTAGAACACATCTCTAAGAACTGAGATGCTCCGTGACCAAGTCCGCCTTTTCTAACCTGCTTGACTTTCCTCCCCAACACTCACAATCCACTCCAGCCAGACATACATATTTACCAAGCACAGTCTGGGTTTGTTCATAATTGCCTTTGCTGAGTTGCTAGAAAGCTTTCCTTTTTCTCTGAGTTTCAGAAACTATGGCATGGGTCAAGACATAACAGCAGACAGAAGAAAGATCATAGGCTTTAGTATTGCACAGAAATGGATTCAAATTATGTCTTGCTACTTACTTACTAGCTGTGTAGCCTTTGGCAAGACCTTTAATCTCATCCTGCTTCCATTTCCCCATTATTAAAAGAAGGCAGGCTCTGTTTGATCCTACACAAAGGGAGATAACACCAGTACCCACCTTCACTGGGTGGTTGTAAGGATTTAAGTAAACAGTAAATAAAGAATGTCTGGTAAACACTGAGCACAGTGTCTGGCACATAGTAAACAATACCTGCTGCCTCTTGCCATTGACCCTTTCCTGTGACGTATGTGATTAGGTATCTAGTCACCGTGGGGCTGCGTACTCTTAATCTAAAAGGAGCTAGCTGCTTGGTTCTCCCTCTCCTCTCCCAGGGTGTCAGGAGGCTGGTGTTCACATCCTTCATCCTGTGGACCACTAAGGTCTGTTTCTCCCCCAGATGTTTTTGGAGAGTTTCTTCCCTGAAGGAGGGAATCTGTTATGCACATTGCTCTGTTCCATGTGTGTCTTTCTTGGTGACAGACTCATTCCACAGGCATGAATCATCGATGACTTCAAGTGACCCAGAATATTCTTTGTGTGTAACATACAGCTGTGAAGGACGCTTGTGTCAGGGCGAAGCTGGCACAGATGGAAAATGCAAACCTCAACGTTGCCTGGGACTGTGGACAGGTGCCCTGAGAGTTGTCAAGAATCTTTGATAATATGGGCTCTTCTCAGACTCCAGAGTGGTGGCTTTTCCAAGGTGAACATCTATTGTGGACCTCTTTGAATTAATATGAAATCCGAGATTTCATATTTCATGTATTCACCATCCCCATGACTAAGCAATCACATTTGACTGACGAGATGGACATGTGCTATGAACAACTGGTACATTTATATTAATTCATACCAGCTATTACCAGTTCTGCATTTTAAAAACAATATTGTGGAATTATGGGCCCCTACTTCCAAAATATTAATTTCAATAACAAGTATTATTTCTTAAGTACATACTCTGCCAGGCCCTGGAAATGCCCAGGTGTTACAGCAGTGAATAGTAACAACTTGGTTCTTCAAGTTCACAATGCAGTTGAGGAGGCAGACATTAAACCAGTAATCAAACCAGTTCCCACATAATTAGAACTGTGGCAAGCACTGTGTCGAACATGAAAAGCTGGTGCAAGCACAAACAACAGAGAGCCCTGACCCAGTTTGGGGACTTAGGGTAAACATGGTTGTAGACCAAGAAAATCTCACTTAAAGGAGCTACACTGAAGCTCACCCAAAAGGGTGAATAGGAGTCAGGCAGGAGAAAGTGGAAGAAGGATATGGCTAAGAGATGGTAGTCAGGGAGACCTTGCAGATGGAGAGGAACCGAGATAACAGTGGCCAGCTTGCAGCACAGAGAAAAAGAGCCAGTATGAGAAAGGAGGCTGGAGAAGTAAGCAGGGCTGACCTGTGACAGCCAAGTAGGCCACACAGAGGACTTCAGAACTTACCAAAAAGATAAAGTCCACCTACCACCAAGAAAGGATTTGATCATATAGTCAATTCACTGTCATTGTTGATTACCTGACCACATTCAGCTGGCAGACCTTACAACGAAACTACAGAAAATGTAGCTGACGTCAGAGCCCACTCTTCCAGGCCTAAGTGATTCATTCATGTATCCATATACCCATCTATCCATCAATTCATCTATCCACTAACCCATCTATCCATCAATTCATCTATCTACTCATCCATCTATCCATCTACTCCTCTATCCACTCATCTATTCATCCATCCATCCATCCACCTACTTATCTATCTATCCATCCATTCATCAGCCACTCATCCATCCATCTATTTATCTATCCAACCATCCATCTACCCATCCATCCCCTCCCTTATCATTAATTCACCCACCTACCCATTCATCCAATCTTCAATCTGTGCACTTATGTATTTATGCTTTCATCAAGCATTTATGTAATTCCCTAGGAACAGAATCGCTGGGTGCTAAGGTAACATAGCGAACAGAACATCACCCCTGCATTCAAAGGTTTTATAGTCCAATAAGAGACAATTAAAGGGGAAAAGATAATACAGTGAACTCTAGGCTGGGATGAGGGTAAGCAGTTAAGTATCAAGAGAACATAAAGGAATGGGACAAATGTTAGAGAAAGCTTTCTAAAACTGAATTCTAAACAGAGTAAGCTCAGACATGAACAGTCAAAAGGCTATGAGGCCAAAATGTGACAGGAAATGCAAAGACCAACGGTAATGAAGATAAGAGATGTTCTGAAGGAGGTGACGGGTTTCAGGGTGGCTGGGTCAGAGGTTAGGATGGGTGGAATCATGAGATTAGATTGGAGAGGTAAGCAGGGTTCAGTGTATACCCATTACAACTTTTGTTTTGTTTTGCTCAGATGTTTTTGTTTTGTTATTATTTTTGTTTGCAAAAATAATTATTTTTAATAATCCAATAATTTTGTTTGCAAAAATTTATTATTGATTGGTTGATTTTTTAGCAGAGGAGTATATGAGCAAATAGAAACATAATTTGATAAACTCTGTACTTGGGCAGAAGCTATTTGATCAGTATGCAAAAACACATTTTCAGGAGTCATGTAGATGATGGAGTAAGAGAAATAAAACTGATTGAGTGCCTACTGTATGCCAGATACTTAACCTGAATTGGCTCCTCTCTGAGATGGAAAGGTATTCCTAAGAATTCAGGTGGAAAGTCAGGGCCTGACCAGCTGAGGCTGTTGGAAAAGGCCACACAGCTTGCAAAGTGCAGATCCTGGGTGGGGACCCAGATCTGTCTGATGGTGCCGCCTTTCCATTACCGCATGCCATCATTCCACTACTCTCCAAACTGGTCATTTCCAATTAAGTAGACTAGTGATTTCCAGGACTAACTTGAGGACACCCGAAATTATACAATTATTCCAGGGGAGAAGTAAAGATGCCAAACGCCTCTCAAAGCAAGTTAGTCTTAGGTAGTTTGAATTGGGGAAAAAGTCTTATAGATAAAGTATCTAGAGTGCAAGAAATGTTTAGAGTTCATCAAGTGCTATGCTAAATGCTTTTGCTTCCTTATTACGGAGGTGGCATCATGGTCCCATTTTATGAAGAGAGACACAGAGACTTAGATGAAGTAATATACCCATGGGTGCTCACTAAGAGGTGGAGCCAGGATTTGAACCCAGGTAGTCTAAGGCCAGAGGACACCCTCATAATCACATGACTACAACAATGCATCCTACAAGCTGTTCCACCCAAAAGGAACTCTTGGGAGAGAAGTGCAGGCTATTTGTAAAATTGAGCAATACACATAGGACCTCGGAAGAGATTAGGAACCAGTGAAATCCTCAGCGCATATCCCACGTATCCTGGAAAACAGCTGGAGCCAAGAACCTCAGAATCACAGCGGAGCCAGGGGCTGACCTTCCCTTTAGCTGCAGTTTCCTTGCTTGTCTTTCCTGAGGATGGAGCTTTCTTTCTGTTAAAACAATTTTCCTTTAATCTTTTCTGCAGAAGAAACCCCAGAACAAGCTTTATGGAGCTCACTTTAGTCTTGCTGTGAATTTTCTATGAGCTTGAGGAGCTCTGGTGTTTCGCCAAATGACAGATCTGCCTATCCTCTTTTCCTTTTCCCCTTTCTTCTTTTTTTTTTTTTCTCTTTCTTCCCCCTGCATACAGTTTATGTAGAACATCTGGTTTTAAAAGTGTTGCAATTTTAAAACATATTATAATGCTCATGGGATCGGAGTATCAACAGCTGTCTATTGCGGTGAACCGCATGTCTGGAAACTGAGTTCTTGAATAAATATAAAGCATCTATAACACATGATGCTG
Organism: Saimiri boliviensis; assembly: GCF_048565385.1. Classification (NCBI taxonomy): domain Eukaryota; kingdom Metazoa; phylum Chordata; class Mammalia; order Primates; family Cebidae; genus Saimiri; species Saimiri boliviensis. The sequence continues at coordinate 135,788,030 of NC_133449.1, read as the reverse complement.
AGCAACATGCATTTGTAAACTCGTTATTTAGACCAGATGAGGTGCAAAGCATGGCATCCTTGGTCAGGCTGTCAAAGTGGTAAGGGCATCTTCATTTTTTTTAGCCCTGAATTTCCCTGGAGATCCCAGAGCCTGTGAGCTAAGTCAGGCACTTGGGGGTCCTCTTTAAAATCTTTTGTCTTCTTCCTCCCCGGTTTCTTCCAGGGTCTGCTGCTTTTGACCTTACTTTCCTACCATTTACTTATCAACTTCTTCCCAGCCCCTGTAATCCAGATTTCCAGAAAAGTAAATGATACTTGACTTCAGTTAGAGACACTCCTTTCTCTCTGGCTCCTGAAGTCTTCAAGAGAGAATTCTGTATCTACACATATTCATGTGTATGTGTGAATGGCTTTCCAATATTTATTGAGGGTTTATTTGTACCAACTGTTCTCAACCCCTTTCCTGCATTTTAATGAAGAATAATGTCATTTACATAGCTCATGGTATAAGTACTATTATTATTCTCAACTTACAAACAGGCAAACTGGAGTCCAGAGGTGTTAAATAACCCAGACACACAGTGCTTTAGACCACATGGTTTGGGCCATGGTAGTGGACTAATATCCTTTATAATTTAGGGTAGAAAACGTGTCTCTATGGGATGATTAGGGCTCTACTTTGGGCATTAGGAGAAGGAGGGCACCATGTTTTGATAAACCCATTCAGGATATATGCTTCTACTAGAACAACTTTACTTATAGGCTCAATGGTGGTTTTTGGAAGAACTCTTGACAAAGTTATGTACTTTTCTTCATTGAGTTATTTGGATGGTGCTAAAAGCTCCGTATCCATGTCATTTGGGAGTAGGGTTGGCCCATGAAATAGCTGAGAAAAAAAAAACTTATATAAGTTATCTAGATGTAAATATGGATACTTAAATTCTCTCCCTGCCCTCTTTAATGGCCTATCAATAAAATGAGGCAAAAGAGAGAGGGCAAAATATGATTTTTATTCTTGTCTTTAAAATGAACTTCATAGATACCTACCACGGTTAAGCAAAAAAAGAAAAAAATGTGTAGGGGGTGGGGACTATAATTCAAGGTTCTGCTTTGATTAAGCTTTATTTAGAGTATATATTTGGCATTTCATTTCTTCAGAGTGCAAATGACTCCTGAACAAGGAAAAGAGATGTGAACAGTTATTAAATATACCCTCCTAGTCCTATTTATCATTAATTTCAAAGGTCATGAGTAGAGCTCCCCACTACATCTGGATCAGTGTCTATAATAGTTTCTGGGCTACCCTTCAGCAATTTATTTCCTTGACCTAACGTTTTGTGTTGTGGCCTCAATAAATATATAGATCTGACTTCTACAATGTTTGCCCCTGTGGGGTACAAGGCAACTTGTGAATAAATGGCTTAGAATACTCAAACTGGACGTACACGTCACACGCAGTACAGTCCAGGAAAGCTAGTAAACATAAACCCTGCTGCAATTTAACTGGAAATAAGCTCTGATAAGTTAAAAGAAAGAAAGAAAAAAAAGGAACAAGGGAAAGAAATGGCACATAAAGGAGTCCACGAATTTCTATTGGAAAAGGTGGAAAATCAAACTGAACAAAAATGAAAACATTGACTTGGAAAAATTTCAGTGAACAGAATATTTTCTACCATAAGACTATTAACTGTAATAAGGCCACGTTCAAGGGACAAGCACGATGGACTTATCTTTGTATCAAAACAACAACAGAAAGAGAACACAGGCAGATATTAGGGTGTTTTTTATACTCATATTTCCAAACCTCATAAAATATTAGTAGCTGCATCAGCTATAAAAATTAACGGCTCCGGAGTCTTTTGTGTAACCCTCTTCAATTTCATTTTATCACCATTCTTTGCTATTTTTCCTCTCTCTCTCTCTGGTTTTGTCTTTCTATCTTCTGAAGTTGTTTGGGGTTCCAGTGTTTATGAGCTTATAAGCTTGATAAGGCTTGTAGAGTAGGATTTCTAACAAAAAGGGCTTGAACAAAAGCTCGCCTGATTTCTGTACATTGGAGTTTCTATGGTACAGTTAGATTGTGATAACAGATTGTGATAACATTGTCAAAAAGAAAAGAAAAAAAATTCTGGTCTTCATTACTGAGTTTGTTGCAAACTCATTCATTTCTTTCTTTTGTTCTTTTTTTTTTTTTCTTTTTTAATAGCAGGAACTAAAACTTCCAATTTCCTCAGGCCTAACCTGACCTTTTAAAATGTTTTCAGGCCACTATGAACACCAAACTCAGTTCTGAATTTGCATTTACATAATATAATTTTTACCATCAATTAATTGATCACACTTAAATTCCTAAAAGTATCCAGCGAGTAATAACTACCCCCAGGGGGATGTAAAAAGTTAATTTCCAAACACAAAGGCCACTTTGACTTTCAAAAAGCTGAGTTGAGTTTTCCATTTAAGTCAAAACCTGTAACAAAAAAGGGGGAAAAATAGTTTGTGTTGCTTTTTTGTTTTGTTTGACTATCTCCAGTGGTTCCAGAGAATCATTTGGGTTAATAAATGAAGGAAAACATTAAAGTTGTGAGGCCAGAAGGCAAGGAAGCTCTCTGAGTGGACCACAGAGAGTTAGCTCTGGAAGCTTCTGTTTTTCCTTAATGGGTTCATCATAAGTCCTAATGTAACAGGCCATTCCTATCTTGAGTATAGAATGGCTTCTTAACCTACATTCATAAAATGACTGGCCAGGTGACCTAGACGACCCAGCATCTGGATATTAAAATTATGCTGTCCAATCATACAGTGAGTCTAATACTGAATGTACAAGAGGTCTTCAATAACTAATTAGGGCAGCACGATGAACCAGACAGGACACAGTTCTTGTAATAAGAAGACATGGTTTAAGGGCTCCCTTCTACCATCAACTAGCTGGATGGCCTTAGGCAAGTCGCTTAACTTCTCCCAAGATGATAATGCCTATCTTTAGAGGTTGTAGCCACAAGGCAATTCTGTTATATATACAGAAATGTTTTGTGAAGTCAGGGATAAATGGAGTAACAAAAACTGGGCTCAATGCAGGTGCATTAGAGAAATGCTTCCTGGTCTTTGCTGGTTGGCTCTGTCTCTGACATGAGCATATCAAGTAGACAAATGTTACCATTTGTACTCAACATCCTGAAGTCAGTCTTATAGGCATCCAACTGATTATTTCCATTTTCGTTGTAGATAAATAATAAATAATAGTTCAGTTACTAATCGCAGGCAGTGTTATTGAATAATAAATAATAGTTCAGTTACTAATTGCAGGCAGTGTTAACTGGATTTTCCTTAACCAAAGTAACCAAGCTATTAGACAATGAATTAATTTGGGACCTGTAATAGGTGTTGGCCTGGGATTTGCACTTATCTTTCACTGTCATTGTATGTGTATATATCTCTCTTATCTCTCCTTGAGAAAACCATGAACTTCTCAAGGGCAGAGACCATGTCTTACTCATTATTGAATATTCTCCTTCTCTTCTTCCACACAAGCACCTAGCATTGGGTCTGGCTATAGTTGATGCTCAATAAATATTTGGTGAATGAATGGACAAACGATGAGAGAAACATAAAACCAATGAGGTGGAATTTAATTCCACAGCCTGCAAATCAAAATCAGCCTGCAAATGGAGGTCATTTTCACAGGGATATATCTCAGCGTCACGTGCAGTTAATCAGAATACAGCAATTTTTTTTCATAAGCACAAGACAGATTATATATTTTTTCACATGGCCCCTAAATAGCATCCTCTTCAACTAATTTCAAAACCAAATGGGATGCTTGAAACACCAAATCGAATGCTGATGTGGGCTGGCGTGTGGATAATTCACAAAGGCTGAATCTTCACAGCCATGACTAAACAAGGCATGGCCAAAAAATTTAGTGGAATTGATGGGGTCTACTTGTGGCTATAAAATTGCCCCAAATTTTCCAGCAAATTGCTCTAGGCAGGGGGTCTTGAACCGGACAGCCCCAAACACAATTCTTCTCCATTTTGACTCGATCTGAGACTATCACATAGGTAGCAGAATACGGAGCAAAATGTGCATTAAAAGTTATTTTGCACTTTCAGAACCCAATCAGTTTAATCCAAGCAGAATCTGTTATAGAACTGTGTGTAACTGTGGCTTCCCTGCAAGCCTTTGGTCCTCAAATGCATTATCTTCATGCAGGTAGTAGTTTACTGAGTTGACACAGCCTCTGAGATTGCTCCATTCGGAAGGCTGTGGCAAGTTCAGTTCAGTGTCTAAACATGAACTGGACCCAGGCTGCCTGGGTGGAAATCTGAGCTCACCCACCTACTTATTAGCTGTGTGACCTTGGGCAAGAGACTTAGCATCCCTGTGCATCAGTATTGCACCTATAAAATGGCAATAATATTAATAGCACCTGTCTCAAGGGAGTGCTTTCAGGATTATATGAGCTGATGTAGAAGAGGCACCTATAACATTCCTTAGCACATAATAAATGCTATATAAGAGTTTGCTCTTATATATTAAATCTACACTGACTACCATATTGTAAGAGTATCAGTTACTTTTAAATCTGAAATTGAGATCTAAATGCTATTGTATATCTTTTGCAAAGCTGCTTCACAAAATAACAAATACTGCTATTCCCCAGGTGTGTATAAAGGCACACAAATCCACAGGGCAAAACCAACTCACTAACCAACTAACAATTCGTTGTGTATCTTCTTGGAATTAAAATTTTATTTGACATCTTAAAGGAAAATAAACAAATGAAAAAAAAAAAGACTTGATTTTTAGATTAAAAGTAAAGTTGATACAGTTTGGAAAGCGGTGCCAGTTCTATGACTTTTCAAGTACCAGGAGCCTTTAAAGAAACCTCACATTTGTGTTTCTGCATCAGGCTCATCTATCTCCTGTCTCCCCAGCTCAGCAGCCCAGCAGATGTGGGAGTGGAAACCAGAGGTACCAGGACAGAGCCATGCCGTGCCCTTAGCTCAGGGCAGGAAGCTGGTGGCGATTCCTTGAGTTAATCCTTCCCAAATTATGTAAAGGCTAGTTTTAAAAAAAATATGTATTTTAGACTAATAATAATTTTATAAAACACAACCAAAATAATTAGAATGAAATATACAAGATGTACAAAATATCAGTCCCATTTAAAAACTGTTAGATTAGGCAGATATACGATTACTGTGTCAAATTACTATAAAATGTCCTAAATATGCACTATCCATCTCTGTGTTTATCTGAATGTGAACTGGTAATGGACTCTAATGCCCACGCCACACCTGAGTAGCTATTCCAGGTGATTTGCGGGTGGAATTCTGAGACTTGCTGAGTGAGAAATGGGACTCTGAGTGGCCACATAAATCAGGTGTCTCACTAATATTCACCCTTATGCAAAACATAGACCCATGTTGGTGCCTAGCAACGAGCTTCCTTGAGTTATGATTGGTGGATTACTGGACCTGAGAGATGTAACTTGCTAACATATTCCTGTTGAAGGTGAGACGTCATCTATAAATGAACAGAAAAATAAAGTGGTTAATTTCCTGATATGGGGAGAGCAGTCCAGTACAGTAGATTTCAACTTCTTTTGGACATCCAAATTTGAGAGTCCCTTGGAAGCCAAAGCCCTTTCTAATAGCAAAGTCCAGAGAGCTAGGTACACATACACATGCATATCAATAAGGAACTCAGCAACCATCTGAAACCCATTCTAGCATCCCTGTGCACAGTTCCCCAGCTTGAGGGTTACTGTGGACAGTGAACTGAACTGGGCATTACAAACAGCCTCACCAGGAGGTACTTCTACCATCTCTTGATACTTTTATCTCCGTAATTAATCAGTGCTGACTTTTCTTGTCTCTAACAACCTTCTGGGGCAGCCTGATGCTTACTCCTGCCTCTATAGCTTCAAAGTGAAAGGGTTTCGGTCTTCAGGGCCTGTAATGGCACCATATGATTAGCTCAGTCTGTCTTCTCATTGATTCTGAAAGCAAACCGGGCCCACCCAGGACACCTTCTCACGGTGGTGCAGCTCTGAGAGAGGAGCAGACAGGTTGGTCCCGGCCCCCTGTTATGAGGTAGTGTCTCCTGGAGCTGACACCCCAACCCAAACTCAAAAGAAATGTAATGATGGGCTACAGGTAGAGCTCAGGTGAGAGATAATATTACAGAGAATAGAGCTGAAAGCTACAATTTCCAAATGCTTGAATGCCAAGAACCATCTCAGAAACAAAGTGGTTTTTAAATCTTATCCACATGGTCAGGATGCTTTGACTCAGAATGCTGAGCTGAACAGGAGATAACACAGGAGACACTGCCAGTCTAACACGTGCTTCCCTGTCTTTCCTGATGGCACCCTATTTTATTATTATTATTATTAAGTTCCAGGATACATGGGCTGAACTGCAGTCTTGTTACATAGGTACACATGTGCCATGGTGGTTTGCTGCACCCATCAACCCATCATTTACGTTTTAAGCTCTGCATGCATTAGGTATTTGTCCTAATGTTCTCCCTCCACTTGCCCCCGACCTCCCAACAGGCCCTGTGACATGACATGACGTTCCCCTCCCTGTGTCCTCATTGTTGAGTGTGAGCATGCAGTATTTGGTTTTCTTTTCCTGTTAGTTTGCCGGGATAATGGTTTCCAGCTTCATCCATGTCCCTGCAAAGGCCATGAACTCATTATTTTCTTATGGTTGCGTAGTATTCCATGGTGTCTATGTATCACGTTTTCTTTATCCAGTCTATCATTGATGGGCATTTGGGTTAGTTCCAAGTCTTTGCTATTGTAAATAGTGCTGCAATAAACATATATGTGTATGTGTTTTTATAGCAGAACGATTTATAATCCTTTGGGTGGCTGCTGTGTAGGCACCCAGTTTTGTTCTGATACAACACAATAACATGACAGCTAACATGTGTGCATGCCATGCATGTGGCCAAGTACTGTTCAGAGTGTCTGGCATCTATTAACTAATTTAATCCTCAGAATAACCCTGCAAAGTAGGCATCGTGCTATATCTATCATACAGATAAGGAAGCCGAGGAACAGATAAATCAATGATATGTCCTAAGCAATATAGCTTGTAAGTATCACAGGCAGGATTTGAGTCCCGGTGTTCTGGCTCCTTGGTCAAGCTACTGTATTGTCTCTTGTCCATCCCCAGCTCTAGGAGCAAGTCTTGATTTGATTAATCTGAGGAGAGCATGGCATTTTCCTGGGGATTGTTACTGGTTCAGGGTGGACACACGACCTAGGATAGGTCATAAAGATGAAAAGAAAGGACTGTAGCTTGCAAGTGGGAACACAGAAGTTCAGTGCACCCCATTGTCACATTGTATGTGTAACGCACACCAACACTGGTGATAGCAGAGTAGAAAAATGGAAAAAGGTCTCAGCAATGTTGACATCATTGACCACTGAATCATCTAGTCCTGGAATCTGCCCTAGTTCTGGACAACATGTGTGACACCAAAAAAATGCCTTACCGTATTGCTTAAGCTAGTTTGTTTTTACTACTTGTTTCTAAAAGCATTTAAATTGACACAGATGGGTCTTAGAATCCTATCCAAGTGTACATTAATTGAAGGCCAGGATGGACATTCCAGAGAGTTACAAAATACTAGATCAGATTCAGGATGCTCTGCAGAGTCTAACTTTAAAGTCTTTACGGAGAGGGCATCCATGTGGCAGGTCCTCGAGCCACTTGGTTGATCCTGTAGTTTCTTATTTTGGCGGGTGTATGTGCATATGTATGTGTATACATGCACACACATTCATACACACAGTGGTGCTGCTTAAAAGGGATGGAGGCTGGGCATGGAAGCCGAGGCGGGTAGATCACGAGGTCAGGAGATGGAGACCATTCTGGATAACATGGTGAAACCCCCATCACTACTAAAAATACAAAAAATTAGCAAGGTGTAGTGGCTCGTGCCTGTTGTCCCAGCTACTTGGGAGGCTGAGGCAGGAGAATCGCTTGAACCCAGGAGGCAGAAGTTGTAGTGAGCTGAGATCAGGCCACTGCACTCCAGTCCCTGGACAACAGAATGAGATTCCATCTCAAAAATTAAAAAAAAAAAAAAAAAAAAAAAAAAAAAAAAAAAAAAGGCAGGCGCGGTGGCTCAAGCCTGTAATCCCAGCACTTTGGGAGGCCGAGGCAGGTGGATCACGAGGTCAAAAGATCGAGACCATCCTGGTCAACATGGTGAAACCCCGTCTCTACTAAAAATACAAAAAATTAGCTGGGCATGGTGGCGCGTGCCTGTAATCCCAGCTACTCAGGAGGCTGAGGCAGGAGAATTGCCTGAACCCAGGAGGCGGAGGTTGCGGTGAGCTGAGATTGCGCCATTGCACTCCAGCCTGGGTAACAAGAGCGAAACTCCGTCTCAGGAAAAAAACAATAATAATTTTAAAAAAGGGATGGAGCAAAGAAAAGGTGGGGAATGGGGCATCTACCTGCTGTAACCATTGGTAAACACCCATATCTTTTCTATTGGGTTCCTATTCTAGTCCAGGTTGGGTGACTTACCCAGATTCCTACAACTACCAAGTGTTGGACACTTAGAAATGTTTGTGGGATGACAAAAGCAGGTATGTGGCTCCAGAGGCCATGCAGTTAGCCACTACACCTCCTTCATGGAAGCACAGCCTGAGCTAGGTTGAGGTACATGATTTATTGAGGATGTGCTTTCAGTAGGAAAGATGCTATGGAGAAGAGGTCAGAGCAGGCGCTAAGCAAGGACGTGGCTTCCGCTGTGGTCGAGTTCTAGCTGAATCCTAGCAAAAGGTCTGAAGTAAGAATTGCACCAAATAATTGGTCCAGGTGGGAGAGGACTCTTATTCTGAAGTAGTCCTGTTTTAAACAGTCAGTCAATGGGCTATCTTCTGGGCAGGGGCATGCCGTGACCTCCTTGGCAAGTGACCCTAGCTGGCCAAGAGAAGGGTAACATGGAGCCCTTAGCAGTCAGCACAGCAACTGGGGGATGAATGCAATGGCCTGGAACAGGGATCTTGATGTAGCACCAACAAAGTCCGTGAGAGTGTCCGTCAATATACACTATTGACTTTGTCTGGAAACCTCTTATCCAACTTTCCACTCACATGCACAGTCACACACATCTGCTTCATGACTCTTATCTTCCACTGTCCCGTGAGCTCTTCGAGGATATGGTCTATATCTTATTTCTCTTAACATCAACATCCCAGAACTGTCTACTCTCCATGTCCCTCCCCTGGCCAGGCACCCAGCAGATGCCTGGCATGGGATGGAGGCTTCAATAAATGTTTGTGGGATGCATGAATGGAGAAATGAATGGATTTTGTGAATCCACACACTGCTAATTTGGAATCTGTGATACTTTGGAGACAGGATATTTATTGAGTAAAACTTTGGAAAAAATACTCTAACTTGGGCTTTTACTACTTCTGTACTTCATTACTAAGGAATGCAAGCCTCTAGTCCTCCTCCCCCCAACCCGTAACTTTCCACATTCTATAATATGTAGAATAATTGCAACTTAAGAAACTGCATTTCTTTTAAAGAAACAGCCAACCTCTGCTATAATTAGACCTCTTAGTTAAGTTGGAAGAAATTTCTTCACCCTCCCGTCCTTGATTCTGGAGAAGTTTCACAACACTTGGTAAATAGGCATTTCACGTTTAGTGTCATACTTGAGGATGAATTATGGAACATGATTCCAGAGTAAGTTCTTTCAAAAAGCAAGAAGAAAATAAACAATAATAGTCAATGATTGAACTTATCTCCCATTGCACGATGGTTTTAATGTTTCTCTAAGAGTCATCCCTGGGCAGCAGCAGCAGAAGCATCACCATCTAACTTGTTGGAACTGTACATTCTCAGGCTTGCCCTAGACTCACTGAATCAGGAATTCTGAAATAAGGCCCGGGAAAAACTGTTCTAGCAAGCCCTCCAAGCGATTCTGATGCTGTCCAAGCTTGAGAACCGCAGGCCTAAGAGTTCAGTCAAGCAGACCCTGTGTGGAGTCCTATCAGTGTCTTTGCAACCTATGAATAATCTCCCTAACACTCACTCCATTTGTAAAATGGGGGAAAATGGTGTTGCTATGTGAATTTATGAGTCTATCTATGTCAAGCTCTCAACACGGCTGGACACAGATGGCCTCCTCTTTCATTCCTGTCATTACAGGAGTATGGAAGAGAAACAGAGAATAGGATAAATCCTGGCATTTTCTCCATGATTGCCTTGGGAGGCCAGAGTAGGGGAGTGATGAGGAAGTCTGTGAATAAGAGGAGAAGGTTGGAGTCTACAGTCCAGGATAGAGAAAGGAGACATTTCTGGGCAGCCCAGCGAACCCATTTGTCTGACAAATGTAAACTGACATGTACTCTGGGTCCTATGTGGAGCTAAGGACTGGAGATCAGACATGAATGAGAGGCCCATGGTCCCCAGCTCTCAGAGGGACTTATAATGTCGTGGATGGCGTGGAAATTGTGTTTGTTGATGCCAGCATCCATAGAGGATTGTAATGGGTGGAGAGCCCAAGCTATTTCTTTTCAGGGAGTAGATCTACAGGTTCTGATGAACAACTATCCAAGCCAAAATATCTCTATGGGTAGGTGGGAGGGGACACGGAGTGGTCTGAAAGCTCCCATGGCCTTTCCTTGCTGGGGTCTTCAGGGTGATTTGATAAAAATAATTCTCCCTCTCTCTCTAGCTCTCTCCCTCTTTAATGGCACTATATACTCATCTCCCTAACAGTCCTCCATTCCTTCATTCCAGCCGCTCCCCCAAGCTCTTGACTCAGAGGGCCCATTCCAAAACATCACGAATATGCTGAAATTCAGGACCTCGGAGGAGAAGGAACACGGATAATAATGGTGACCAGAAGAAAACAGTAGCTCCTGCCCATTGAGCACCACTTCCTGTAGCCCAGATGTGAGCTATGCATTTATATATCGCGTCTTGCTTACTTCTAGTCACAATTCCAGCAGGTAAAAAATGCTGCTTTTTTTTCCACTTCACAGATGAGAAAACAGAGGCTTCAAAAGACGATACAACTTGCCTTAGGTACGGTGCTAGCTTGTAACCCCATGTACAGCGCTATAGTGTAAAAGCCCCAGTTTATACCCGGGAAACTGAGTCCAGAGCAACACAGGGCAGGGCTTTTCTCAAAGATGCTCAGCTACTGAGGAGCATAACAAGGACTGAAACCTCTATCTCCTGATGCCCCTCCAAGAGCCCTGCAAAACATGTACTTTCGTTTACGGCAAACCACAGTGCAGCAACAGTGTCGTGGCAGATGGTTAACGCCCCTTCAAAAAATAGAAAAAGATTATTAAAGCTACTGGTAACATTGGCTGAAAAGTCTCGGAATTTAAAATTCATCTTAGCCGATGTACGCAATCACCCCAGCCGAGTTTATATAGAAAACGTATAGTGCATGCTTTGATTACCACAGCCAATAAATCCACGCAGCCTTCCCCATTTGCTGCAACATAAATCCTTTTCCTCCCCAGCTATTTAATATGCAAGGCAGATTGGAACATAAGCGGTGCAAGAGGGTAAATAATCTGGTAATTGATCTGGGATTTGTGGATTTTTACCTCAAATTTCTGTTTATGGTTGAAGGTCATAAGCTATACAAACCTCTATTGATCAGGGTTCTTTGTTTAAATGGAACCTACTGTATTTATTTGGGTTGTTCTTCCAAAGTCAAACAAAAAGGGCACTGATCTAGCTAAACCCCGGCATGGCACTGCGGACATGTGGCCCATTCACTCCGTGTACAGATGTTTTCAATCTGCACACTTTGTTTTTCATATCCACATGAGATGAAACAGCCTTCATTTAGCCTGGGAGACACGCCAGCAAGAAAAGAGACACACTTAACCCTTCACAGACACGTTTCCTTGTTCCCTTTGGACACTGAGAAGAGATTCTTGGGAAGTAGAGTGTTTCCCTAGAGATTTAACCTGGTATTCTCAGTGTTGCTCTGTCCCTAATTACTCTGTGTATCTAGAATAATAATAATAATAATAATCCCTTCCACTCCCATCTTCACCCCCAACCTCTACCTCCCTATCTTTGGCAGTTCTTCAAAGCTGTATAGCTCTTGTGAGAGAGATTTAAGGTGAGAAAAATGGTATTCTTGGCTGCCTCTGGGCATTTCAAACAATCCTGCACAGAGGATGACAGAGACTTACTAAGGGTCAGTTTGGCCAGTGCCTGGGTCCTTAGAATGCAGGCGAGTGGCTATTACCAGGCCTCTTTTTGATGCTTTCCCATTTCTGTTTCTTTAACACCAACTTAGCCCAGCTTTCTCAGCCTTGGCACTCTGGAACTTTGGGGCAGGATAGTTCTTTGTGCGGTGTGTGTGTGTGTGTGTGTGTGTGTGTGTGTGTGTGTGTGTATGTGTGTGTGTGTGTATGTGTGTATGTGTGTGTGTGTATGTGTGTGTGTGTATGTGTGTGTGTGTGTGTGTTGGGGCCGGGGCCTGACCTATGTGCTGAAGGATGTGGAGCATCATCTCTGGCCTCTACAAACTCAAGAGCACTGCCCACCTGGGTTGTGATCACCAAAACTGTCCTTGGGTTGAGAACCCAGTTTTCCTCAGTTTAGAACCCTTGCCTTGTAGGGACTGCATGTGGTATTATAAAGGTCATGAGCTTTGGAGCAGGCAGATGCCCTCCCATTCTTTGTCTGGCCTCCTGAGGGCTGTTTGACCTTGGCAACATCTTCTCCTCTCCAGTTGCAGCTTCCCCATAATGAGGTGCCTAATAGAAGTCTCGGATTCCAAGGCTGCGTGCTGTGGACCCAGTGCAAAGTGGTGTGGTCAGCGTCTTAGCCCAAGCCTGGTTTGGAGGGGCACCGGTGCATGTCCCTCAGCACTAGCCCTGGAAATAAGCTCAAAGGCAGCACAGAGGACTTGCTGAGGGAAGGCCATAGATGCACGGATGTGAGATCCACTCTCTTTAAGGCCCCATCAGCTTTTGAATGCCCCGTGCCAATAGCAGCAACTCTAGATTTCTGGATGGAGCTGTGTGGCTTGGCAATTGGAATCAGGATGGATTCGCTTTTTCCTTCCACCCCTGGCTTCGTGGCCCTCCCTTATGGGAGCTGGAGCTGAAGGCTGACTGTTCCCAAATGCTTACCCATTGCTCTGAGTAGGTGAATGTGTTAAATAAATTGAAGTTCTTCATAAAATAGGATTATTCTCAGCTTGGCTGGCACATTCTCCTGGCTGTTAAATCTTTGGAAATTACATATCAGGACCTGGCCGTAATGTGAGTGGCTTCATCTGCAGATCCACTGAAGTTGAAATCTCAGCTTAGCCACTTTCTGATTGTCGAGTGTTCTTGGGCAAGATGATTTAACTTTCTGTGCTTGTCAATTCCCACTGGCAAATGGGTCATGATAGTGACCTCAAAATATTGCTTTGAAAATGAATAGTGTGTCATATTGGGAGTTTCTCAGTATGTGTGTGGCATATTCTTGACATTACCAAACAATACTGCTATTATTACTATTATTACTTATTACAGTGTTCTTTACTAGGTGTGTAATTCATGTAAAAATTCAAAATCACATTAAGGCTGCAATCCAAACATAATTGTTTTAAGATATTCACCAATAGATCTGTGTGATATCCAGACAGTTTTCTTTTCATGTTTCCTTGTAAGATTTTGTGATACAGCTTCAGTCATAATGTTTGGGGAGGATTATTTCTATCTCTTTCAAACTCTGATTTCTAAAACTGAAAAGATACGTCTAACTACAGCAAAACAGGACTTGTACCAATGGAAAATAGATTCAGCAAATTAAGGGTCTAAGGGGCTTTATCTGCAGAAGCACACAAATTTAGATCCTGGGTCTAGTGAAAGTCACCGTGACCTTTACATAAGCATAACATTTTATAGCTTACAACTTGATCTCACATATATTTTATCACTAGATGCCCCATTTATTTGAAGGCATGAGTACCTCTACTTGGTCACACTTTTCGAGTAGAAATGAGACCCTGGGGTTTCCTCTTCCAAGCTTACTTCTCCCTCCAGCCTGCGCATTTATCAGCTTGATGGTGGACAAGCCTTATGTCCTGAAGAGGGTGGGTCTATATTTTCTCCCTTTTCCAGGAGTCCTTAACCAAATAATTTACAGAGTGTAAGAACAGATCATCGGCAATTGAGAATATCTTACGGAGAAAGGAGAAATAAAATCAAGAGCCACATAATTATTCTCTACTTTTTTCCCCATTTCTCCTCTTCCCAACCTCCCCATGGCCCCCTAACAGCACTTTCCACAAATACATCATATTCCTTGTACTTTTCTTGAGTTCATGTTTATCTATTTTCACTGAATAAAACAGTTTGCCTTTGGGCCATTTGTTCTAGGGAGCTTCTTTCTGGAAATATGTATTTTGAGACATATACAATTATATATGTAACCCATGTGTAAGTCATGAAACTGAATATAAACAACCTGGAAAACAGTGTCTCAAGAACCATGAACCAGTATCGGTGAATCTTCATTCCCAAGTCCTTTCTCTTTGCCTCATCAAGTTAAACTATCTTGAATTTTATGTTTACCATTCTCTTGTTTTTCTCTAAGGTTGTTTGTTTCAGGTAGATATCTCTGAAATTTAGGTGTATGCGTGTGGCTTGTTTTTAACTTGGTAAAAATGTCACCATATTTTATTTTACCTAGCATCACTTGATTTTTCCTCTCTGCGTTAGATTTCTAGGTTTCATTCATGTTCATGTATGTACCTGAATAAAGGTATATATTATAAAATAAGTAGTTCACTTATTTTCCCTACTAGGTTCTGTTCTATTCATTCATTTGCCTATTGATAGACATTGGGGTCATTTCTAGTTGCCTGGTTTTTGTGGATTTATTTTTTTACAAATACTACCTTGGTCCAAATGTAACGGCAGATTTTGTCATTGAAAGTAACAGCAAAAACTGCCATTATGTTTGCAGTAAACTAATACAACTATATAACATTCTTGTACATGTTTTTCAATGAATGTGAATAAGAGCTTTTCTAGAGTACTTCTGTAGGGGTTCATTAGAAGAGGGGTCAGAGACCACAGATCTACTCTCATGACAAACCTTCAGATTATTAAAATATTCTTATTAGTCTACTCCAAGGAAGACACCTTGTATATTTTTGCTGAGTGCTTTTTTCTCCCCAAAGTTTGAGTTTCCACCTCCCAACTTCCCCCCAAATGACTACTCAGCCAGGGTTCCTCGCTTTCTCATTTGCTCACAATGTGGAAGTTTTAGAAGAAGTCCTTTGGTTTGAATCCCGGCTCTGCCATCTACCAATAACAACTTTGGACAAATCCTTTGTGCCTCTTGTTTAACTCATAGGGTTACAGTGGTGAGCTTGCTCTTTTAGAGTTGGAAGTAGGAGAAAGTTTCTCTTCATTCTTGTCCCAAACTTCAACCTATTCTACCTCTCCCTGGATACATAGACACACACACACACACACACACACACACACACAACACACACAAACACACACACATGGTATAAGAGCTGGTTGTGATTTAGAATTTATCACGACTCGTGAGCAAACCGAGGTTGGTACACACTGCCGTAGCATCTTGACTCTTGAACCCCCTTTTGTTTTATAGTGGAATAGACAAAATTATACCTGTTTTAAAATACCATGGAAAGTGACTCTTTCTCCATCCAGGAAGAATCTTGGGCCCTTCCTGAAGGGAGGAAGAGACAGGCTGTAGACATCTACGGCACTTCTTGTTCTATGACATATCAAGGCTTCCTGTGGGGTTCCCGGGGCTCTTGTTCTCCAGGGTGAGAGGGACTTGGCTGGCTTCTGTCTTGGATCTCCACATTTAGCATATCATCCTCTGACCCAAAGCCTCTAGCCCCTTCATCTGTCAAATGGACATTATAGCAGGTAACTATCAAAAACACAGCAGTCATTACAATTAATTACAGTGTTCACTCCTGTTTTGGAGCTCCAAGATGAAAGACACTTCATAAAGGTAGAATATTGTGACAGGGGAAAAAAGCAATCAACGAAACAATGTTATGCATAATCAAACACAGAGTGTTCAGTTTCCGAGAGGTTGGATCATGAGAGCTCCTGGAGGCCTCCCGTGTGCTGAGATTCAAGAGCATCTTTCATCTCTCATTACTCAACTCACCACACCCAACCCTCTCTGAGCTCACCCACTCCTCTGTGAGCTAAAAGACAATAAGGACAACACCAGTGCCTACCCCACAGACCTGTAGGAGAGCACTGTGACTTAATCAGCAGAACCCCTGGAAAGTGGTTTGAAGGCCTTGATTTGCATCCTGGTTCTTACTTACGAGCTTGCGGTTCTGAGCATCTTGTCTCATCCCTCCTACTCTCGTTTTCCTCATCTGTAAAATGGGATCTTAACAGTACCTAACTGTTGGAGGAGGTGCTGATGATTAAGTAAGATATTAGCACAATGCCTGGCACGCTGTCATTTTTCTTTACACACAGGCCATTCTCAATAAATGACGAGCAACTAGCATTTTCTCTATGGTAGAGACAGATAGTTACAATACATATCCCTGTAAATTAAACAACCACTTTCTTTTTGTGTGTAAATAAAACTGGGTGAATGGATATTCACCAAACTTGGAGGGCATGTTTAGAAGGATCTGGCTTAAAACATAGGCTAAGGAGTATATAGGAATTCCAGGCAGTTTGTACTTAAAAAAATAAGCAGAATAGCTCAAAGTGAAAGAATAGTAGATGGTCCATGTGACTTATTGATTAGGAAAGAAGCTGATGGTAGATGAAGATAAAAGAGAGAGAGGAGAGATTAAAACAAAGAAAAAAGGCAAATGGCAGATGTCTTCCTCCAGGGGCAGGTATTGCTTTGAGAATATGCTGCTTCTAACAGGGCTACTCCATATGGCAGGCTGCAGGGGAGGCACCCCATGGTTTACTTATTTCATAATGATTAATGATCATTCTTAGCGGCTAGTTGAAAATAAATCCCTAAGGAGGACCTCTGAGCACCCAAATTCCTCATTTTGGTCATAGGTTACTTATGCCAAAAACTCAGGGTGAACAGCCCCCTGTAGGGTTGACACAGTGAAAATCCAATCCCTCTCTTGTGGCAAATAGGACAAAATCAGAATACATGGAAAAATGACAGTGAAAATGAAGTCCACAGGTAGTGTCTCTTTTCTTACAAGGAGCACATTCACAGTGCTCTAGAACATGGCTAATAATTCCCAGCTCCCACTTGCAGGTACACCCAGCTTAGGAAGTCCTTCTGGCTTCAACTTGCCACTGGATTCTTACAGTAACACCATGAGGCAGGCAGTGTTAATGCAGGTTTATTCTCCCCACTTGGCAAACATGGAAACTGAGGCTTGAAGAGGCCAGGGCTGGGGTCACAGGAGGCCTACAGTGGCCTGATCTATGCCTTGTGACTTCAGAGGATGTATCATTTCAGGAGTTTGGCAGTTGGACATGCCTGGAACATTTGAGACCTGGAAGAATATGGGAATCCTGAAATGGGGGTTCGCTGGAGGTGAGGCCAAGAAGGGGCAGGGGCTGGAGTCATCTATTCTTGTGGCTCAGAACAAGTGGTGGAATTTCCTTTCTTTCGTTTCACCTTCCTTCATCTTTCTTGCAGCTGCAGCTCTCAGATCCGAGTCAGTTTGGCCTTTTTAGTGGTTGCTATGGCTGCTATACAGGAGCAAAGAATACTTTTTTTTTCTTTTGAGATGGAGTCTTGCTCTGTCACCCAGGCTGGAGTACAGTGGTGCAATCTTGGCTCACTGCAACCTCCGCCTTCCAGGTTCAAACGATTCTCCTGCCTCAGCCTCTTGAGTAGCTAGGATTATAGGCGCATACCACCTTGGCTGGCTAATTTTTGTATTTTTAGTAGAGACAGGGTTTCACCGTGTTGGTGAGACTGCTGTTGAACTCTTGACCTTGTGGTCCACCCACCTTGGCCTCCCAAAGTGCTGGGATTACAGGCTTGAGCCACCACGCCTGGCCAGAACACTTTTGAAAGAGTTTGCAGATCTGGGGTGAGTCTCCAAGGCCAGGTTCCAGAAGCAGAGAAACAGGCCAGAACCTCAGTGCCTGGGCTTTGGTGGGCATTTGCTGGTCCCCCAGGAGAACATGGGGCATCAGTGAAACAGGAAGGAGGTCCGCTGTTATCAGCCGTGACAGGTGACCAGGCAGCAAGATCCCAGACAGCAGGGCTCTTTCTGTGTTTTGCTTTGTATCAGCACTGGAGAGCTGTGTTACTTGACAGTTAGGACATGCATTTCGTTTTTTCCACAGATGTCAAATCAAATTGATTTTCAGTCATTTTAATCTGGGTAGGATCAGCAAACCAGATCCCCCAGGTGAAAAGCTAGTTTATCAAAGAAGTCATTTATCCAATTCTTCTGTGATAGGAACAGAATCTTTGAGTGGCTTTCAGAAAATGAATAACCAATTTCAAAGGGTATTGGTAACAATAATAATGACCTTTGATGAAGCATCTTGGCTGTGTTTCTTTATATCCCTTTTCTATTTCTCCAGCAATCCTTTGAGGTAGGCAATAGCTTAATTCAAGAGGGCTTACTTCTTGTGCATTCTCTCGTGACATCCTAACAACTCTGCAGTGTGTGTATTATGATCCCAATTATTTAGCAAATGAAATGGAAGCTCCAACAATCCCATGTAACTTGCACAAAATCACACAGGCAATGACAGGGCTAGAGCTATGACTCAGCAGCTGGTGTCTCCAAACCCAAACTCTTCCTGCCCGCCCCTTGCACCAATCACAGCTCTCCTCCTGCCTAAATCCTTTCTCCCTCATCACCCTACCGTACTTGCCTTTGAATTCTGACTCAGGACTTGGGGTAGCAGATGCAGTCTGGGCTCTCTTTTGAAGCAGGGCCATTGTAAAGGTATTGAGAAAAAGAAGAACAGAACTAATGCCTCCCTCCACCACCAACCCCCAGGAAACAATAAAGTCTACAAATAATCCTTCTACCCCAGCCTTCCAAGCATCTGGGACTACAGACATGTGCCACCATGCCCTGCTAATTATTGTGTTTTTTTACAGAGATGGGGTCTTGCCATGTTGCTCAGGTTGATCTTGAATGCATGGCTTCAAGCGATCCTGTTGTATTGGCCTCCTAAAAGGTTGGGATTACAGGCATGTCAGCCATTCCTCAGTCCAACTCTGCAACCTGTAGCCAAGTGCCCTCGGCTGGATCTTTACTCCCTGGCAGGCACAGTTTCTGCATCTGTGCAGAGAGAAGCCATATACGTAGAAATGAAACTAGAAATTTTATTCCTTAGATGGCTGTCAATGTTAAACACATGCGAGTGGCTCGCATAGACCCTTAGGATGTAGCTGGACCTCAATTAATGTTACTCTAGCATACAATTCACCAACAGACTGGTTTTCATCTGGGGCTGAGTTTGCCCCCAGGAGACATTGGGCCAGGCCTGGAGACATTTCTGTTTGTCAACTCATTTTTGTTTGCCAAGTATTTTTGGCACCTAGTGGGTCCAGGCCAGGGCGGTTGCTCAATCAATATCCTGCAATGCATAAGACAGACCCCACTATGAAGAATTATCCTGCCCCAAATAGCAGCAGTGCCAAGGTTGAGAAATGAAGCTATAAAATGACTAAAAGGCCTATCCTCCCTTAATGTGGACTTTGAGAAAATTCCCTGACCTCTTTGGCCTCAGCTTTCTCATCCTGGCAATGGAAGGCTTGCACTAGGTGGTCATGGGGACCTACCCAGGTGCATCATTATCAACTTCTGGAATGTTGTTCCTCCCACTCGTGGTGCAGGCTCCTGTGGCCACCGTGGAGGGTGTAAGCACCAGAACTGGCAGCACTTGGCTGCCTGCGATCTATGTCTTTTGCCTTTCTGAGGTGGGAGGGTTCAGGCAGCCCAACACATCCCCACCCTGCTAGGACATTCTCTCTTGGACCTGCGCCGGGCATGGCTATCGGGATCGACAGGCCCTCCCCCGAGGGCCTCGCATGAATCCAGACACACCTTACCTCCATTGCCCAAGGCCTGGCAGTGGATCAAAGAGCTCTGGTTAGAACATCTGGCAGCAGGAGGGAGATCAGCAAAATGGCCCTGCGCTGGGTGCAGCATAAGCACAGACTCCCCAGTGGCTGCTGTCTGCGGCCTCTGCAATTTCTCTCTGTGCCACAGCCTTGTCTTTTCTGGACCATTCTCCCAGGACACTGGCACCTCTCTTCCCACTCTTTGGTCTCCACCCTCCCCCCATGCCCCTAGATCCTGGCGCTGTGGAATTGCGAATGGGTCTCAGGGCACCACGGGAGCATGCAGCCTGACCTGCGCACAGTCCAACCTCTCTGCTTCCTGCCCCGAAGGAAAAATAACAGCCACAACAGCTCCCGTGGTGGCCAGCACCTGGGTGTGAGGCTCTGAGCTGTTGTGCTTCACATGCGTTATCCCATCTCATCTTCACCACAACCCTCTCAAGTAGATTCCATTATTATTCCCATTTTGTGGTCCTTTTAATAACCATATGTTGGGCAGCCATTTAAGCCCTTTATAGGATGTGACTTTTCATTAGCTCGTTTGATCCTCATAGCATCTCTATGGGGTAAGTACTGGTCTCATTTTTGTTTTATAGCTGGGGAAACTGAGGCACAAATAGGTGAGTGTGCAATGGATCTGAGATTCAGACCCAGATCCTCTGTTTCCAGAGTCAAAGCCCTTAACCACTGTGCATACTGTCTCCAAATTAGACAAAAGCAGATTCAGAGAGGTTAATTAACTTGCTCAAGATCACAAAGTCAAGATATGTCAAAGAGACCAGTAGCACCCAGTTCTGTCTGTCTAGAGTCTATCTATTTTGCCACAGTACTACTTGATAGGTATGTGTGTATGTGTATAGTTTATTTCTTTCTTTATATATTTATTTTTGAGATAAAAGAGATTTTAAAAACACATGTCCATATCTACGATACTTTAATTAATCTTAACTACATAAAACAAACTAACATGAGCAATTCATGGTTGACTACAATATGTGGACTCTCATAAGAACTGGAAATTAACTAACATCATTGACTGCCCTCAACAGATTTAATGAGGAAGACCAGTTACATGAAAATACTTTTATTTCCAGTTTTAGAAACTCATCAAGGCAGGGAAGGCTTCCATTCTGATAAATATATTGAAGCTTAGAAAATGTAAGGACCAAGGACCTGAACTAAGACAAGTCTTCACCAAGTTTCCTCTGACCCAGATGCTGTGTTCTGTAGGTTAGCCAATCCTGCCTCTTGCACAGGCATCGAAATATAAGACAAACCTTCGAGCTCTGGTGCAGAGGTATCCGGGAGCAGGTGGCCCAGGCAGAAGAAAGAATGAATGGTGACAGGTGGTATCACCTCTCAGCTGGCCCCAAATCCCTGCCCAGTAAGGTCTGGAAGCTTTCACAGTGCTGCATTCCTCAGCAAGGCTCACAGGGCTTAATGTAATTGCAAAATAGCCTAAAACACAACATTATATTCTTTTCCTCCAGAGCTTCTCGCCTTGTAAATAGCGTGTCGGCACGTGTGGAAGCCGAGCCATGCAGCTCCACCTCTGGCTTCTGCCAAGCAGCATAAGGCCTGCTGTTGCTGTGCAGGGGTGTGCAGCCCAACCACACCCCAGGAATGGGAAACCTCCTTTTGCTTCCAGGAGAGGCTGTGGCAGAACCAGAGCTAGACTGTGCATTTGCAGAATGTTTGTGTCTTACGAACCTGCTCCAAAATCACTCATGATTTCATAGAAGAGACGCCATAAATCAGCAGGCTCGGGCTGGGTCCTTTGCTCACCGCAAGAAGACAATGCAGCATGCATCTCCCTCCAAAGGCCCTTTCACCGCTACCTTATCCTGCCTTCCCACCTTCTCACTGGTCCTACAGAAGCCCGGCTCCCCACCCCCTGGAAGCCTGGTGGGTGTCTGCCATTCACACAGTTAAGCTGCCCCAGACCTGCCCATGTGGGCCCCACCTTGCCACTCCCACCTGTCTGCTCCCAGGACAGCAATTGTACAAGAAGCTGCACATGTGAGCGGGCATCAGGGCAACAGTCAAAGAGCCTCTCGGCTGTGACGCTGGGGCAGGGAGCTACCTGGCAGCCACTGGAGCAAGGTCGATGGGCACGAAGCCTGAGTACCCAGCTCATCAGATGACAGAAAGCCTCATGTAAGAAGAGACCTCTGTGGGATGCAGTGATGCCACAGCAGAGGCCTGCTAGGCACCCAGAAGAGTTATTTTATGTGGATACAGACCCTGAGCATGACTGCACCCACTGGGGCAGCTGTCCAGCCCGTGGTCCCTCTGAGGTCAGTCTCAACTTTTCTCTACCTGACAGAAGAAAACCACAATTTGACAGCTGAAGAAATGGAAAGTAGTGTATCTTTGACTGAAGCTTTCCTGGGGAAATGGAAGAGAGGGGTACATCCAACACCACAGGGTTTCTGGAAGTCTCTTGCAAACGTCCACGGCCCCACTTCTCCTGCGGCTGCTGCTTCCTCCCACTGCCGTACCCAGCCACCTCGCCTGCACCCTCTCGGGTCACCTGGTTCTGTGTCCCTCTCAGCCACCCCACAAAAACCCTTCAACTTCTACATCTCACTCTGCAAAGCGGGACGGGTAACTCTTGGCGACGCAGAAGTCTAGTTAGCAAATCGCAGATCAAAAGCAAGTCCCAGAAACCCTATGCCACTCATTGTTTTTTAATCTATTAATTTATAAAGCATTTCATGTTTTACTCAAACAGAAAGTGAGAGATCCCCACATGCTGGCCAATCTGATCTGACCGGTGTTAACATTTCCTCCTATCTTTTATTTGGATCTCCCATTCTCTCTCTCTCCGATCCCCCTCTCTCTCTTTCTCTCTCTGGAACATATTATATAGAAGGTAATGCCCCAAAGGCCATTTCTCTTATATTTTCTACATCTCTAGAAACATCCCTATACATGTCTGGTGTCGTTTGGTCTCAATCCAGGATAGCACAGTGGTTATGAGCACAGACTTGGAATCCAGCCTGGCTATGAGCTTCAACTCTGCACCAACTAGCTGAGTAACCAGGAAGAAGTTGCTTAACTTTGCTCTGTCTCAGTCAAATAAGAAAGAGGATAGTAAATCAATTCTATGTATGATCATCAAATGTTAATACATTTAAAGTGTCTGGAGCAGAGCCTGGAAAAAAATGAATGCTTAATATGTATTAACTATTATTATGATCCATGAACAATAAATGGAATGGTTTTCTGGTGTGTTTATAAGATTCGCCTCAATTGTACCATGGCATTACACACACATACACACACACAGACACACACACACACACACACACACACACACACACACACAGAGAGACAACTCTGCAACCTGTTCTTCTCACACATTCACATTATGTGTAGATCTCTCTGTTTTGATGCATGTAATGCGTCCATTTTTGTTGCCATAGAGTGAAATATTATCGCTGTTTTAATTTACATTTCCCTGATTACTTATTCTAAACTTTACTTGGAAAAGTAAGTAGCCCAGGCAATTTTAAAGAGGAGAAAGAAAGGAGACTTTCTCTATTATAATGATATAAGACTTGTAAATTTAGGCAGTGCTATCTAATAGAGCTTTCTACAATCAAGAAGATATTCTCTAGCTATGCTTCTCCAATATGGTAGCCGTGGGTCACATGTGTCTACTACACACTTGAAACATAGCTAGAGTGACTGAGGAAGTTAATTTCTACTTTAATTGAATTTAAATAGGTACATGTGATAGTGACCCATGGAGTGACCCATCACCAGACAGCACAGGTTTAGAGTATCCAAACATTGTGAGGAAGTGGCAGAGACCAGCAGTAGCCCACAGAAACAGTGGAGAGTCTAGAGACAGACCCCAGAGTTTAGTGTAAGTCCTAGAAGACACTGGAAGGCAACAAGGAAAATGATGGGAATGTTTTTGTCCAATGTTCGGGTTTTCTCCTCTTTGAATTTCCTTTATCATTGAACTATCCCCTTTTCCTCCCCCCAGTGTTTGCTATGTCTTTCATTTATTAATATGTGAGAATTACTTGTATATTTGGATATAATATAAAATACTATTTATCTAGTTTGTAGAGTTTCATTTCTTCCTAAAAAACAGGATAGCTGTGCAGAGCATGCAGGTGTGTTACGTAGTTATCCATATGTCAAGGTGGTTTGCTATACCTACAGACCCATTCTCTAAGCTTCCTCTCCTCTCCCTCCATCCCCCAACAGTCCCTGGTATGTGTTGTTCCCCTCTCTGTATCCCTATGTTCTCAATGTTCAACTCCCACTTATGAGTGAGAACATGCAGTGTTTGGTTTTCTATTCCTGTGTTAGTTTGCTGAGGATGATGGCTTCCAGCTTCATCCATGTCCCTGAAAAGAACATAGTCTCATTCTTTTTTATGGCTGCATCGTATTCCATGGTATATATGTACCACATTTTCTTTATCTAGTCTATCACTGATGGGCATTTGGGTTGGTTCCACGATTTTGCAGTTGTAAACACAGCTACAATAAATATATGTGTACATGTGTCTTTATAGTAGAATTATTTCTATTTCTTTGGGTATATATCCACTAATGGGACTGCTGGATCAAATGGTATTTCTGGTTCTAGATCCATAAGGAATCACCATACTGTCTTCCACAATGGGTGAACTAATTTTCATTCCCACCAACAGTTAAAAGCATCCCTATTTCTCCACAGCCTTGGCAGCATCTATTTTTTTCCTGACTTTTTAATAATCATCATTCTAACAGGCATGAGATGGCATCTCACTGCGACTTTGATTTGCATTTCTCTGATAATCTGTGATGTTGAGCTTTTTTTCATTTGTTTTTTGGCCACATAAATGTCTTCTTTTGAGAAATGCCTGTTCATATCTTTTACCCACCTTTTTATGGGGTTATTTTCTTGTAAATAATATTTAAGTTCCCTGTAAATTCTGGATATTAGACCTTTGTCAGATGGGTAGATTGCAAAATTTTTCTCCCATTCTCTAGCTTGCCTGCTCATGCTGAAGACAGTTTCCTTTGCTGGGCGGAAGTTCTTTAGTTTAATTAGATCCCATTTGTCAATGTTTGCTTTTGTTGCAATTACTTTTGGCATTTTTGTCATGAAGTCTTTGCCCATACCTATGTCCCCGATGGTACTGCCTAGGTTTTCATCTAGTGTTTTCATGGTAAGGCATAAGAAAGGGGTCCAGTGTCAGTTATCCACATATGGCTAGCCAGTTTTTCCAGCACCATTTATTGAATAGGAGATTCTTTCCCCTTTGCTTGGTTTTATTAGGTTTATCACAGATCAGATGGTTGTAGATGTGTGGTGCTATTTCTGAGGTGTCTGTTCTTCTCCATTGGTCTATATGTCTGTTTTGGTACCAGTACTATGCTGTTTTGGTTACTGTCGCATTGTGTTATAGTTTGAAATCAGGTAGCATGATGCCTCCAGCTTTGTTCTTTTTGCTTAGGTTTCTTTTGGCTATATGGGGTCTTCTTTGATTCCATATGAAATTTAAAAAAAAAATTTTTCCTAATTCTGTGAAGGATGTCAATGGTAGTTTGATGGAAATAGTATTGAATCTGTAAATTACTTTGGGCAGTATGGCCATTTTCACAACATTATGTCTACCTATCCATAAGCATGTAATATTTTTCCATCTGTTTGTGTCCTCTCTTATTTCCTTGAGCAGTGGTTTGTAGTTCTCCTTGAAGAGGTCTTTCACATTCCTTGTTAGTTGTATTCCTAGGTATTTTATTCTCTTTGCAGCAATTGTGAATGGCAGTTTGTTCATGATTTGGCTCTCTGCTTGCCTATTGTTGGTATAAAGAAATACTTGTGACTTTTACACACCGATTTTGTATCCTGAGGCTTTGCTGAAGTTACCACACAAAGTTTTTGGGCTGAGATTATGGGGTTTTCTAAATATAAAATCATGTCATCTGCAAACAAAGACAACTTGACTTTCTCTCTTCTTATTTGCATACTCTTTATTTCTTTATCTTGCCTGATTGCCCTGACCAGAACTTTCAAGACTATGTTGAATAGGAGTGGTGAGAAAGGGTTTGCTTGTCTTGTGCCACTTTTCAAAAGGAATGCTTCCAGCTTTTGCCTATTCAATAATGATATTGGCTATGGGTTTGTCATATATAGCTCTTATTATTTGAGTTATGTTCCATCAATATCCAGTTTATTCGGAGTTTTTAACAGGAAGGATGTTGAATTTTACCAAAGGCCTTTTCTGCATCTATTGAGATAGTCATGTAGCTTTTGTCTTTGGTTCTGTTTATGTGATGGATTACATTTATTGATTTGTGTATGCTGAATCAGCCTTGCACCCCTGGAATGAAGCCGACTTGATTGTGGTAGATAAGCTTTTTGATGTTCTGTTTGGTTTGGTTTGCCAATATTTTAATGAGGATTTTTACATCAATGTTCATCAGAGATATTGGCCTTAAGTTTTCCTTTTTTGTTGTGGCTCTTTCCAGTGTTGGTGTCAGGATGATGCTGGTTTCATAAAATGAGTTAGGGAGGAATTCCTCCTTTTCAATTATTTGGAATAGTTTCAGAAGGAATGGTACCAGCTCCTCTTTGTATTTCTGTTAGAATTCAGCTGTGAATCCATCTGATCCTGGGCTTTTTTTTTTTTTTTCTTTTTTAGTTGGTAGGCTATTAAATACTGCTTCAATTTCAGAGCTTGTTATTGGTCTATTCAGGGATTCAACTTCTTCCTGGTTTAGTCTTGTTATGGTGTATGCACCCAGGAATTTATCCATTTCTTCTGGATCCTCTAGTTTATTGCATAGAGGTATTTATAGTATTCTCTGATGGTAGTTTGTATTTCTGTAGGGTCAGTGGTGGTATCTCCTTTATCATTTTTGGTTGTGTCTATTTGATTCTTCTCTCTCTTCTTTAATAGTCTAGCTGACAGTCTATTTTGTTAATTTTTTTCATACAAAAACAAGTTCCTGGATGCATTGATTTTTTTGTAGGGTTGTCTGTGTCTCTATCTCCTTCAATTCTTCTCTGATCTTAGTTATTTCTTGCCTTCTGCTAGCTTTTGGATTAGTTTTCTCTTGCCTCTCTGTTAGGGCATCGATTTGAGATCTTTCTAGCTTTCTGATGTGGGCATTTAATGCTATAAATTTTCCTCTCAACACTGCTTTCGCCATGTACCAGAGATTCTTTGTCCCTTGGTGGAGGGGTGTGCTTTGCTGGGGGAAAACTTACTCATTTGCGCTGCCTGGATTCCTCAGAACTACCAGGAGGAGAGGGAGAGGCTAAGTCTGCTGGTCCACAGAGACTGTAGCCACCCCTTCCCCTAGAAGCTCAGGCCCAGGGAGATCCAAATTCTGTTCCTGAGCCTCTGGCTGGAGTTACTGGAGTCCCTGAAGCCCCATCCAATGAGGAAAGATGAGTCAGGGTTAGGCCTGAACAGACTCTCTGGCCACAGACTGCCACAGCCAGTATTTTGGGCTATGGGGACAAGACTTGGGAGGAAGCCATCCAGCATCCCTGGTTCCAGCAGGGGTAAAGCACAGCCTGGAGCTACAGAAATGGGTGCTGCCCTTCCCCCGACCAGGGAACTTAGTGTGTTAGCAGTTGCGAGTCCCAGCATTGGCTGTTTCCCCTCCCCCAAGGAGTGCAAATGGCATAGACAGAAGGGACCAGCCAGTGCCGGTCACCCTTCCCCATAGAGTTCAGTATGCTTAAGCAGATTCCAGCTGAGAGGCTGTAAAAATTTGCACCTGCCAGGGTTGGGACAGTAGGACGCCGTGGTGTGGGTGCGTGAGTGGGATCTCCCAATCTGTGGGTTGCACAGTTCTGTCAAAAAAAAAAAAAAAAAAAAAAAAAAAAAAGCACAGTTTCCCAGGCTGGATAGCACGCTTACTCACTGCCTCCCTCGGCTCAGGGAAGAGAGTTCCCCGACCCTGAGTGACTCTCAGGTTGCTGCTGTTCTTCCTCTTCTCTGTGGGTCATGCCAGCCTTCTAGTCAATTTTGATGAGAGAACCTGGATACCTTAGTTGCCAGCAAAGGATTCACATGCTTATTATGGGTTTTTTGATGGGAGCCTCCAAGTGCCCTCCTTCTAGTTGG
Organism: Saimiri boliviensis; assembly: GCF_048565385.1. Classification (NCBI taxonomy): domain Eukaryota; kingdom Metazoa; phylum Chordata; class Mammalia; order Primates; family Cebidae; genus Saimiri; species Saimiri boliviensis. The sequence continues at coordinate 135,759,900 of NC_133449.1, read as the reverse complement.
CCATCTTGGACTCATCACATTTTGTGGATATTTAATTAATATTTTGTTTAGTCTCACATTTTAAAAATTGCATTTAAGGATTTTACTTGTTACATTTTATTTAAGAAATCTTTTCCCATGCCAAGGCCATGTTAGACTTCAATTTCTTTTTTTTGAGAGAGAGTCTCACCTAGAGTGCAGTGGCAGAATGCAGGCTGGAGTGCACTGGTGTGATCTCAGCTCACTGCAACCTCTAACTTCCTGGTTCAAGCGATTCTCCTGCCTCAGCCTCCTAATTAGCTGGGATTACAGGCGTACGTCACCACGCCCAGCCAACTTTTTTATTTTTAGTAGAGATGGGTTTCACCATGTTGGCCAGGATGGAAACTTCAATTTTTTAAAAGAGTTTAAGTTTACTTTTCAAATGGCGATATTTAATCCAACTGAAATTCATTATTGAATACTGAGTGACACAACAATCAAACTTAATCCTCTTCCCCGTTTGGAGAGCCTGTGCCCTAATGCTTTCTACTGAATCATCTGACCTTTTCATAGGATGTACAATGCCTCTTCAGCATTTTAGTTTTCCAAGTAAGTTTTAGAAAAAAATATGTCTCCTCCTGTGACAAGCTCTTTAGTTTTGTTCAATTTTCATTATGTTTGTACAATAATTTGAGGGAATTACTATCCCAAAAGGCATAATGTCTTTTGACCATGGGCATGATGTATCACTCCATTGATTTAGAGTTTTTTTAATATCCTTCAATAATATTTTATCTACTTTGACACACATCTATTATATCTTTGTATTATTTTTTTATTCCCAGGTAGCCTAAATTTTATTTTATTGCATTGAATTTTTGCTAATAAGAATAGAGTGTCTTAAATGTACACATTCTGACTGTTATCTATTTGTGTATAGAAGCATTCTCCATTTTTGAAGTTACAGACTGTAACATGTTGGAACTCTTATTAATTGTGTTACAGTAAATGCCTCTTGTCTCTTGGATTTTTACTTGTCAACAACCCATTCATCTGCAAAAAAATTACAGTTTTCTATCTTTGTTTCCCTGTGTTATATCTTTCATTTCTTTTTCATGTCCTATAAAGTATGTTAGTACCTCCAGGAAAATGTCAACCAAAAAGTGTAATAGTATCCTTATCACAATCCTGATTTTAATGCAACCCTAACACAGTTTCACTGTCAAGAAAAGATGTTTGCTCTAGGTTTTAGATAGATACTCATTATTAGCATAGGAAAATTCTTCTATCCTTAGATTATAAGAATTGTTCATTCTTTTTGTCTTGTTTTAACTTTACTGATTTTTAAAAATAAATCATGATTTGAGGTTTTATTTTCTTTTTCCAACTCAATCAGGGTGATTATAAGTTTTCTCTTATAATCTGCTAATGTAATTAATAGTGTTGATAGACATTTTACCTTCATTATTAAACTAATTTTACTTTCCTATGATAAATTCTATTTGACTAGGATTTATTGTTGTTGTTGTTGCTGTTGTTACCATCATTTTTTAGAGGGGTAACACATCAATAGGCTTGATTTTCTAGGTGTTACTCTGGATTTTTTGTGTTTTTGTTCATAGGTAAGATTAAACTATAAATTTTACTTGAATAGCTAGACATATATATACACCAATGTGTGTGTGTGTGTGTGTGTGTGTGTATATTGTGTATATACACACATATACCTGTATACCTGTATATATATACATATATGCGCATACTTAGAATATAGAAACTTAGATATACTTTTATATATAAAATTTATATACAGAGATATATATATAATCTGATAAAATGGGATATATCTATATTGTGATTGAATCAAAATGTTATATTCAATCAGAATATAAATATATGTTATATTCAATCAGAATATATGACAATTATATACCTTCAATACCTATATTCAAAATTAAAAATATATACATATATATGGAATTATTAATGTTACAAGTTCCCTTGAAATCTTCACTTTTGTCTTGAATGTTGAATTGTGAAACTTGTTTTTTTCCCTAAGAATTTGTCTATTTCATCTACATTTTAAAATGTATTATTATTAAATGATTCTTTTACTCTCTCATGATTTCAAAATGCGCAATATTTCCTCAGTTATATTCCTTTTACTGTTCCAAATACTATTTACTTCTACTTTGTCTCTCTCTGTTTTTCTTTCTCTCTCTAATCAGCCATGCCAGATCTATGTGTGTTTTCCCAGCTTCTGGCACAGGAGTGGCCACGTGATAGATGCTCAATAGATATTTTTTGATAACCTGTCATGCTGAAACGAAGAACATAGGGCTTGGCATGTATGATTACTGGCCCGCAGTCAGGTAGCAGAAATATGGCAGAGCTTTGAAGCTGTACCTGTAATTGTCACCCTATATTATGGCCCAAATGGATTAAGTAAGGCTCCCTACCATGATCCCCCAGTCTAGTAGGATAGATTGCATGTGTACGTAAGACAGACATACAATGAAGGAAGTCCTCCCATGGCCAATCAAAGGAGAAAAAAGGTGACTCCTGGCTGGATGAAGACTTCTTGGTGCAGATGGTTTTTAACTGAGAGTTGGAGGTAAGAAATCCTATCATTTGGCCCATTGCACTTCTTGGTGCTATGTGTTGTGCAGAAGTCCTCTAGGGCTCAGGGACACTACATTCCAGAAAAAAAAAAAAAAAAAAAAAAAAAAAAGCAGTAACCATGCCGGTAACACCAAAATCAACCATGCACGTAACCCTGATTCCAAAGATATGCAACATTTAGACAAGGGGTTGGCAATAATTCTAGTGGCACTTTAAGGAGCCTTATGAGATGAGTTTGGAAGCAGAAAGCACAGTTGCTTTTTAGCAAGGAAAACATAAAGCAATAAGGCTGCAGATTGAACAACAGGAGGCTTCATAATCCACAAACTTTTTCCAGGTGAAATGTGGATCTGCAGGCAAAATGCCCTAATTTATATTGTGACATATGTGTTTGCTAGTGTGTTCTTTATACCCGTGTGTGTGTGTGTGTGTGTGTGTGTGTGCACGTGTGTGTGTCGTATAAATATTTATTTATTTATTGAATGTTACCATGATTTTGCACTTACTACTCTTTCTGTCAGAGGTACTGGTGCTCTGCATTGCTTGGTGAATTACTAGTAACTGTCCATAAGTTTTCTGAACCCTCAACTCTTCCAAGAAGCTCTCTCTGACATCCGAGTCCATAAAGTGAGTGAGGAGTCTCTTCTTAGTGCTGTCCACAACTCTTGGAGCATATCGCAGTGCACTATATTGCAATGGCATGCTTGTGGGTATGCTTTCTCCAGCAGGCGGGAATTCCTTAATGGAAGGAAGCGCTGGGTGCGTCATTTTTCTCTCCCATGCTTCTGGAGCATAGTGAGGCTTTGGCAACATGCATTGGATGCACTAAGCAAGGGACTGAGCCCACCAGCTAATGGCAAACTACTGGTTCTGTTACTGCAATTTCTAACGTGTAAGGGTCCTGTTCCTTAGCCACACCTCAGTCATTTGTAAGGCAGTGGGAATTTAATTTATCATAGCTGAAGAGTGTTTCCCTTTGCAAAACATGGACAGTGGCAGATACTAAGGACTATCTTACCAGGAGTGACATCTTTTCTTTTTGTACTTGGTTGTAGGTTAAGGAGGGTTACAGGCAATTGGCCTCCTTCAGAGGCAGCTGCATACCAGAGGGTTCAGGAGAGTCCCAGCCAAAGAGGAAACTGAAGGCATCAGCCCTTGACATAAGCCCTGCTGGATGGCAACAGTGCTCTCCTTTCATTCCACCCAAGGTCTAGGCACATCCTGTTTCTGCAGTCTAGAATGCTCCCTGTCAATCACTCCACAGACACACATGCATGCACAGAACATGCACTCATGATCACATGCAGGTGTAGTCACAGAAACAGTGGATGCATGTGCACACACACACACACACACACACACACACACACACTCCACCTATGTGGGGCCCTCTCCTTTTTTAGATCTCTGCCACTTCTTGTGGAAGTCTTCCTCACCTTGGTTATGTATGCTTCTGGAACTGTGACCCTCTCTTTCACATATTAATAAAAAATCACATACCCAGTTTGTAGTCATAGACCAGCAATGTGCTTATCTAGCAAAGGTCTATCCTCACCTATAAACTGTAAGCTCCCTGAGGGCCGACACCATCTCTGTTTCTGTTTTTAACATCCTGTACATAGTGCAGTGTATACTCAATGCTTAAAAGTTGTCAAATACATGTACACTATTAATGAGTGTCCCTTTGGAATTCTTATGTTGGAGTGGCATACTCATTCCTTTCTACACAATTACTAATGCGTAAGCCACGACAGTAAAGGTATTCCCAGTCTTGATCCCACGCAGAGGACAATGAGTGGATAAGGACACTGCATCAGAATTTTCTCCTAAACCAGGGACCAAGGCACATAAAGTCAGCCTCAATAATTTACAGTCACATCCCACTTCAGACAAGCCAAGTCTGTAAGACGCTCCATGTGTTTCTGCTCACCCTTCTTGATCCTGCCCAGTCTGATGGGAAGAACACTCCCCAATCAGATGCTGCCTCTGTAACCTGGGACCTAAAATAAGAGGCATCTGGCACTGACATGAAGCGGAGCTTGGCTGAGGCTGGCGGAGCCACAGCCAACATGCAAAGCTGGTGTGTTTGTAAACCCCTCAGATTTGGAGGGTTCTTCATGAGATCACTGCAGCAAAATCTAAGGCAGTAGCCCACGCTGAAACCAACACACTGTCTCTCACAGGTGTACTTTGAAGGGCATGAGCCTTCTTTAGGTGGGCAGGTTCTGGTGCTTTCTGCAAAATAACCAGTTGCCTGGCTTCATATATTTATTTCTAAGTGGCTGTAGCACACTCTTCTCTTTAGCCAACACCCATGTTGGATAAATCTTGTAACCTCTCTGAAACTCCAGGTTTTTATAGTATACGTGGAAGAAAACACATGTTGAGCTCAAGCTAGTGATTGTCTCGAGTGTTTTTTAGAGGGAAATATGAGAAACCCATTTCAGAATATAAAGCTTAGGTCAAGTTTCTCATATCAGAGTAAAACCTTCAGAATAAATTGAAAGTTCCGTTCCCTAAAAGGCAATTACAAAAGCAGGAGCGGGACGGGGGAGTCTAAAGAAACCTTTTTAATGCCTTTAATTTTCTTTGTAGTTACATGTCCCATTAAAGAGAAAAATGACATTAAAATAATTTTAAAGGTTTTGGCTTAAGCTCATTGACATAAGGAAATTCCCTTGCTTAGAATCAAGTTCTCGTAATCTGGCCCAGCTTGCATTAGGAGTGGACTCCTGTGGAGATCTGATCCAGTGATTTGGTTGCAGCTGAGAATGGCGATGCCGAAATTAATATGGCGCCAACCTTCTCATAATGGGCCCTACGTGGCTCTTAGCCTTGTAAGTCTCTTAAGGACCTTTTGGATAGAAATATGCCATTTTTTTCCATGCAGTCACTCTATTTGGGGTTTGTCTCTGAAAGTTTTCCTAGTACCAGTTCCGACCTTCTAAGATTTCTGGCTTTTTAAATATAAACATATAGATGTTCTAGCTCAGCTATAAGTCCCTGACTGGCAGAAAGATTTGTAGCATTTTTTTTTCTGTTGTTCTTCATTTCTCACTATGTTCTAGTTTTTTTTCCCTCCGGTTTTAGTCAGATTTTACCCTGTTAAGAGGTAGGCATTGGAATCTTTGGGTGGGCCATTATCTGTTAAACTGAAAAAGCAATTAATCAGTTAAGTAACAAGTTGTAAAGGGAGAAACTTGGTAATTCAGCTCCTGTGTTTCCATGTAATAGTAGGTGTTCTTCCTGTCACTGTGGCTGTTTTGCCTATAAGCAGCTGTGGGACAGGGGACCAAGACATGACTGGCTACCTGTCAGGCAGCCGTCAAATGGTAATGATTTCCAATCACCGCCAAGCAGGTTCTAGATTTGAACCAATGACCTAGGAAGAAAGTCTCCACACCCTATTACCAAATTAGCCCCCGAGCCCTTTGCTTTTCCAACAAACACCCTTTCCAATAAAACTCCATTTCTGCCAGTGGATCTGTCAACATGCCTACAAATCCCTGAAGGGTGAAATTAATTTAACTACAGAGTTGGGCAAACAAGCTCCAAAGTGAGTTATTCAGAAATAGAAACCAATATTTCAGACATTGGTCCATTTCAGGAAAAATGGCCTTGGTTTCCCTCTTGGATCTTGGGAGTGCAGTTGGGGGTGGGGAGAATGTACACAGAAGTGGTTATGCAGTTTACCGCATGACAAATCTTTACTATTCCAAACTCAGATTTTCTTATGTCTTCAAGTCGATTAACACAGCATGCTAGGGGCTGAAAGTCCTAGAGATTAAAAGTTGAATCACCCTGGAGAACCTTTCTTCCTATGACCAGGTTACCTGGGACTTTCAGCTTGATTGCATCAGGAAAAGAGTTTCACAGAATTTGAAACTTTTTTTTTTTTTTAACTTTTATCTTTCAGCTATGAACCCACTATGAGTAGCAGAAGCTTCCTGTGGTAGGAAACAGCTTATCTCTTAAATTCTATCCTAGCAACATCTGCGTAGTTCAAACCTTATTGGAAAGCCAACGTATTTCTCTTAAATTCTGATAATCTTTGTTGTGAACCAGCACAGAAAAAAAAAAAATCTAGATATTATATAAAGCTAAATGGAGCACATTCACTTAACTTGAAGGAAGGAGGGTGCTGTACAGAGTGCGGGCACTGTGTTTGAATACTGAGTCCGCAAAAGAGTATCTGAGCCTCTGTAACCTGCCCTAGATTCCCCGGTGTCGATTTCCTGAGGCCTTATCTACACACAGAAGGTACAAACATGGTCATCTAGGACTAAAAGTACCTGCATTTTATTATAGAACACACTTCAGCCTTCTAGGAAGGTTAAACAAGCAGGTGAGAAGTGAGGTTTGGAAAACAGTCAAGACAGATGGAAGTCAACAAAGATACCATCTTGAAGTGTCAAAAGTTAAAAATAACTCTTTATGCATATTCAGTTTATCTATTAAACAAATCGATATGTGCTACCTCTAAGTGGAGAGGACGCATCCTGTGCTCAAAGTCCTAGGGTCACATTCTGGCTTTCTTTTCCATCTGTGTGACCCTAGGCCTCTTACTGAAGCTTTCCAAATCTTCCACTCTGCATCAGTTAAATGTGAATTATAACGCCTTTGGGCAGGAGATGATTGTGTGCTTTAAATGAGATATGGGCTGGACCTACTACAGTAACTATCATATGGCAGGCACTCAATAAATGGCTATTGCTGCATTACTAGTGTTAATATATATACTCTAATAATGATACTATCATTCAAGTTAAGCAAATTGATTTTAGTTCTTATCCCATAACAACTTACCCATGACACAGTCTTCTGGGCTACAAGAAACTCTTCCGCTGGCCAAACTAAGAGCATTTAACTGCAAGGGTTCCTGATCCTCCACCCAAGAGTCTTATCAGATCACTTCAAGGCATGTCAGGAGTGCCAGTGTCTTACCGCCCTGGGACCATCCATGATGCATGGGAGTTGGTAGATAAATGCCCTCCAGCTTCTTTGCTCCCTGGGTGGGTAACTCTGAAGTGTGTTCAACCCAGAGTCACAGAGATCTCAGTAGGACTAAGCCCCAAATGCTCACATAAAAAACCTCCACTGTCAAGCATGCATCATAATACAGCTTGCTTGCTTCCTTCCCCATTAAACTTACCCATTTCCCCACCAGCACATCAGAGAACACATCCCAAGTAAGCCATATGCACTCAAATCCTTGTCTCTAGGTCTACTCCAGTGAGAATCCAGCCTAAGACAGCTCTGTTAAGCATAGACCTCATCCTAGAACTATCAACCTGGAGTTACCATGTGAGAATGAACTGGAACTAAAATCAGCATGGGAAGTCCAGTATCTATCTATCTATCAGGGTTGTATTCATGTTTGGAAGCAGTCTGTTTTCTCTGCTTAATGCACTTAATACATATGGATGCTTTTTCCTGGCCACGAAGTCTTCTCTTTGGTCTTCAGTTTAGCTACTCTGGAAGAGGTGTTATTATTTCTTGGAGCCCCCACCCTTAGCACCCAAAGATCTATTTCACATGTACGCCACATCCTATAGTTTAAGTAAAACCATTGCAAACTCTTCCTTTCCAAACTCACTGAAAACCTGTCTAGCCAATTCACAAAGTATAGTAGCAGATAATTTTATTAATAGAAATAAAAGTATCCATTTTAAGCTCTTTCCTTTATTCATGGAGCATGTACGGGATACAATTTTCCAAATGTTTTTTCCTTGCATAATCCTATGAAGAAGAAACAGCATAATGACCCAGAAAAACTGAACAAAGTTACTAAGGTTCATAATTTAAGGTGAGTGACTTTCATGGCGCACAAATTAGAACTTTGTGACGCACCAAGACTGACACTTTCTCTAACATCATTGCTCAAGAAATGCATTTTCAATGACCTCACAGTTTTTGTTTTAAAATAATTATTGCTCTTTACATGTATAATTGTGATCTGGGCAATTAGAACATAATCCCTCCCTTGGTCCCTTTCCTCTGGGCTAGGTAACGCAGCAAAGCAGTAGTCATGGTTAAAGAAATCCACAGCACCTTCATTTTAGTTCGCATTAGGGGAGGAAAGACGCATCTTGAATTTGTGTCAGAAGACCTTGCTTTACACACCAGCTGTCATGGTGTGACCTGAACTAAGTAATCTAACCTCAGCTACCTCTACTTTCAACTTCAACAAGGAAGAAGACTGACTTCACAGGACTGTCATGAGTTTCAATGAGTCAAAATAGGAATAATCACTTTGTCAACCACATACACACTACACAGAAGTCAGTTAATGTTTTTAGTATAGTGGCTGTTATTGATAATGGCTCTATGAGCTAGGAAAGGCAGATTTATGCTTCCTCTTCACAGATGAGAAACTGGGAATTAGAAAGGTTGATTTATTTTGACTAGTAAACGTCAGAGGTCAGACTTGAACCCTGGATCCCTCCGTTTAAGATGAATCTTCTTTCTTCTACAACAGTGTTCTTGGAGCTTTTCTGAGCATCAGAATGCTGGAAAAGTTCGTTTAAAGCTGCAGATTTTCTCCTCTTTTCTCTCTTCTCTTCTCCTCCTCCTCTCCCTCCTCTCCCCTTTTTTCCCCTCCCCTCCCCTAGAAAAAAAAAAGCTGCAGATTTCCACTCCTCCCTCCCCAACTCTCACTCCAAGATTCTGACTCAGTAGGTCTGAGATTCGTGTTAGGAATCTGCATTTTTAATATTACACTTCAGGTAATTCTGATGCAGGAAATCCATGCATGGCACATTTTTAGAACACTTAGCTGTTACGACACAAGCCTTTGGAATTACAGAAACTTTCTATTGACTGATATCAGGAAAATCGATACTTTTATCGATACTGATAATAATAATAGTGCTATTACTTGAGTTCTTAATAGATGCCAGCCCCTGTATTAAATGTTTGGTGTGTATTATCTAGGTGAACCCCTGTGAAGTCCAGGTGTCCCCTGGAACTGTACAACCCCACAAGGTACTATTATCCTTCCTGTTTGATACTGAAGCATCAAATCTTAAAGAGGTTAAATCAAATTCCAGTAGCTATCTAATAAATAGCAAATAAAGGACTTGAATCCCACTTTTTAAAACTTCATACTCAAAGAATTAGTCATTCTCTTCTATAGGGAACAAATAAATGAGGAAGCGGAAATAATTCTGTGTGAACTGAGTCTCTCATCCTGACAAAGTCATACCATGGCTGAACAAATTCACAGAGCTATGACTTAAGCCTACATGCATTTCTTAATCCAGTTTATTCCAATAGTGACACTTTCATTGTCAGGGGTTCAGCTCTGTGGTATCAGATACCAGGAAAAGGATGGTGTATTAGTGATCAATTGCTCAATAACAAATTACTCCAAATACGGCAGTTTAAGACAACAAACATGTATCATCTCACACCATTTCTGAGGGTAAGGAATTCAGGAGTAGTTTAGCTGCATGCTGCTAGCTCAGGATCTCTCAGAGATACAGTCAAGTCAAGCTGTCGCAGTCATCTGAAGACTTGAGGGGGGCTGGAGAATCTGTTTCCAAAATAGGGATACATGTAATCTGTCTTGAAGATCTCTTTCTAACTTGAAGATCGGGAAGGAGATATGGGAACTTTCATGGAAGATGGAGCTCTTGAATTGGCATAAGGTTGGAGACAGCAGAGCACTTTTCTCAGTGACACACCGGACAATGTTCGGGTGTCGCCATACTTTATTGAGTTGGAAACAGGAGATAGGAGAACTGCCTGGGCAGTAGAATGTTTGCAGCTACCAAGGGAGAGACCGCCAAGCAATGTGGAACTGAATCTAGGTTCACCGTTTTTGAACTCGGAAATATCTCTTAAAATCTGATTTCCTCTTCTGTAACATGGGGACAGTCCTGGCACCTACTTACCTCAAAACTGTGGTTTGAGGATTTAGTTGATTTACAGCATGTAAAGTTTTTAGGTTAATGCCTGGTGCATAGTAAGTACTAAGCTAGCATAGTGGATAATAGAGGCTTTGTACCTCTGTTTCCAAGCCTTAAGGGAACATGAAGTCCTTGATTGAATACGTTTATCTTTTTATTTAAGAATCTTGGATTGGTTTAATGTTTAAAAACAAACAAAAACACACAAAGAGCAGTACTATTTTAAAGATATTGCTGCCTGGCATGGTGGCTCACGCCTGTAATCCTAGCACTTTGGGAGGCCAGGGCTTCAAGGTCAGGAGTTCGAGATCAGCCTGGCCAAGATGATGAAACCCCGTTTCTACTAAAAACACAAAAATTAGCCAGGTGGCAACAGAGCTCTCTCTCTCTCACACACACATACATATTCTCTCTCTCTCTCTCTCTCTCTCTCTCTCTCTCTCTCTCTCTCTGTCTCCACACATACAGAGAGAGAGAGAGAGAGAGAGAGAGAGAGAAGAGGACCAATTCATTCTGGAGAACTTGGAAAAGATACAAAACACAAAATAAAAAATGGAGAAGACAAACTCAGAATAATGGGACCTTCATGTCTCTGATACTGTGATGTGGATCTGAGACTACACTGTGAATATCTGTGTTAGTTTCCTGGACATCTTTAGAAATGGCTCAGTGGGAAATAATGAGATGAATGAATCTCATGTTTTCTCTTGTCTTAAAGATACTCCTCTCAGCAATAGGGTTGTCAAGACCAAGAGACGACTTCAGGTGATTTTGAGCAATTTTGCCTTACATAAATCCAAAATACACACTCTTGCAAATAGGAGTTAAGCTCATTTTATATGTAAAAATTCCCATAGCTGAATCAAAACATGACCTATTTCATTCTTCTTTCCAATGCCTGGTACTAACCGGCTAAAAATTCCCCCCACCTTTGCAAACTAAACATGTCCTCATAGGAGGACACCTTGAGGGGCCAAGGAACCCTCTAGGTCCTGAGAATTTACCAGTAACAGCAAGCTCTTGGTAGATGACACTCTTTTTCAGAAAGAAGAACATGAGCTTCATGCACTGGAGATCCCAGGATCATGGAATTCTTACCAGTAGGAGAGACTCAGTGTGCCCAAATAGGAAATGTTGTATTTAACATAACCAGAGCTTTTCTGCATGCTCTTTTCTCACTTACTCCTTTCATGGGAAAAGTCTTCACAGCCTGCTCAGCCTTAGCAACTCACTTATTTCCTAAGCCACAAGGTAGCACTTAGTAAGCTTAGGCTGTCTTTTGCATTAGTCCAATTAGCTGTATGTTTGTCTGTCTCTTCCAGACTGTAAACACCTTGAGGGCAGGGCCTGAGTATAGGAGGTCACTCTGTCTTACTCTTTTGTTGGCAGAACTGGACTGTATTAGTCTGGGGCAAGCAGCAGAGACGAAGGCTGTCAAGAGAATAGGCTCCAACTCCCAGACAGTAAAACCACTTAAATGAAAGCAAGAAATCCTATACACCAATAATAGACAGACAGCCAAATAAAATACCTAGGAATACAACTAACAAGGGATGTGAAGGACCTCTTCAAGGAGAACTACAAACCACTGCTCAAGGAAGTAAAAGAGGACAAAAACAAATGGAAAAACATTCCATGCTCATGGTTAAGAAGAATCAATATTGTGAAAATGGCCATACTGCCCAAAGTAATTTATAGATTCAGTGCTATCCCTACCAAGCTACGAATGACTTTCTTCACAGAACTGGAAAAAAAAAAAAACACCTTAAACTTCATATGTAACCAAAAAAGAGCCCACATAGCTAAGACAATCCCAAGGGAAAAAAACAAAACAAAACTGGAGACATCATGTTACTTGACTTCAAACTATATTACAAGTCTACTGTAATCAAAACAGCATAGTACTGGTACCAAAACAGAGATACAGACCAATGGAACAAAACAGAGGCCTCAGAAAGAATACCATACAACTACAACCATCTGATCTTTGACAAACCTGACAAAAACAAGCAATGGGGAAAGGATTCCCTATTTAATACAGGCTATTGGGAAAACTGGCTAGCCATATGCAGAAAGCTGAAACTGGATCCCTTCCTTACACCTTATACAAAAATTAACTCCAGATGGATTAAAGATTTAAGCATGAGGCCTAATACTATAAAAACTCTAAAAGAAAACCTAGGCAATACCATTCAGGATATAGGCATAGGCAAGAACTTCATGATTAAAACACCAAAAGCAATGACAACAAATGCCAAAATAGACAAGTGGGATCTAATTAAACTTAAGAGCTTCCGCACAGTGAAATAAACAATCATTACAGTGAACTGGCAACCAACAGAATAGGAAAAAATTTTTGCAATCTACCCATCTGACAAACAGCTATTATCCTGAATCTATGGAGAACTTAAACAAATTTACAAGAAAAAAACAAGGCCGGGCGCGGTGGCTCAAGCCTGTAATCCCAGCACTTTGGGAGGCCGAGGCGGGTGGATCACAAGGTCGAGAGATCGAGACCATTCTGGTCAACATGGTGAAACCCCGTCTCTACTAAAAATACAAAAAATTAGCTGGGCATGGTGGCACTTGCCTGTAATCCCAGCTACTCAGGAGGCTGAGGCAGGAGAATTGCTTGAACCCAGGAGGCGGAGGTTGCGGTGAGCCGAGATCGCATCATTGCACTCCAGCCTGGGTAACAAGAGTGAAACTCGGTCTCAAAAAAAAAAAAAAAAAAAAGAAAGAAAGAAAAAAACAAACCACCCCATCAAAAAGTGGGCAAAAGATATGAACAGACACTTTTCAAAAGAAGACATTTATGTGGCCAACAAACATATGAAAAAAAGCTCATCATCATTGGTCATTAGAGAAATGCAAATCAAAACTACATTGAGATATCAACTCACACCAGTTAGAACGGCGATCATTAAAAAATCAGGAGACAACAGATGCTGAAGGGGATGGGGAGAAATACAAATGCTTTACACTGCTGGAGTGTAAATTAATTCAACCATTGTGGAAGACAGTGTGGCGGCTCCTCAAGGATCTACCAACAGAAACACCATTTGACCCAGCAATCCCATTATTGGGTATATACCCAAAGGATTATAAATTGTCCTATTACAAAGACACACGCACATGTATGTTTATTGCAGCACTGTTCACAATAGCAAAGACTTGGGACCAACCTAAATGCCCATCAGTGATAGACTGGATAAAGAAAATGTGGCAGATATACACCATGGAATACTACGCAGCAATAGAAAAGGATGAGTTCATGTCCTTTGCCGGGACATGGATGAAAATGGAAACCATCATTCTTGGCAAACTGGCACAAGAACAGAAAACCAAACACTGCATGTTCTCACTCATAATTGGGTGTTGAACAATGAGAACACATGGACACAGGGAGGGGTGCATCACAAACTGGTGCCTGCTGGGGGGTGGGGGCTAGGGGAGGAATAGCAGGGGTTGGGGTACTAGGCAGAGATGGCATTAAGAGAAATAGCTAATGTAGATGACGGCATGATGGATGCAGCAAACCACCACCATGGCACATGTATAGCTATGTAACAAACCTTCACAATCTGCACATGTACCCCAGAACTCAAAGTATAATTTAATGATAAAGGCATGAAGGAGTGAATGTTGCCTTGTAAAAAGAAAGCAAGCAAGAAAGTGAAGAAGTGGAGGAAGAAAAGAGACAAGGAGGAATAAAATCATTTGTTGTACTTTGTGGCTTTTTCTATAATGAATCCTATTAAGGCCATCCCACCACCATGTTTATTTCTTCATTATACTTAAAACATCTTTAACTGTACTTAGCAGCTCATTTATCAGTTTCCTGCATTGGAAAGTCAGTTCCATAGGGTGGGAATTTTGTCCCAGTCCAATAGATTCTGAAAAGGTTGAATGGGACAGACGGAAAGATGTCTGAATGCATAAATGAGCTCTAAAACTTTTCTTCCCAGCTGAATGGGGCCCTTCTTGCAAGACCTGTCTGAAAAGCCTGGCTTAGAGTAGGGAGTGTCCAAGGCCACATGATTCTGATGTCCAATCCCTGCAGCAAAATCCTCCTTTCCTCGGCACGATCCTCAGGGGAAGGGACCTCCTCAGATCTTGTGTGTTCTAAACCCAGATCACAGTGAGGAAAAAGAACCAGACAATGGCTGACAATCCTTCTGGAAATTTAACATGAAATATAAATAATAGAACCTCCAACCTGCCACTGCTCAGATGCTCAAATATCTGTAGTCAATAATGCCGCCTTGCAGAAATACGTGTCCAGTTTTTATCTTTCTAGAAAGAGCCAAGGAATACAGTCCCCCTGGACTTAGGGTGGTAACAATTGAAATAGAAGCTAAGGACATTATCTCTTCCTTGACACCAGAAACACATCACAGGTGACCAATTTTCAGAACTGGCTTTGGTGGCATGTTGGGAAAAATTCTGTCCTCACTGCAGTTTCTGTTTTAGTTCTTGACAATTCTCCATGTATCCGATTAGCCTTCCCTTCAAAGCATAATTTAAACAACAGTTACAAAAGCCAATACAAAATTCTCATTATCCACTTTTTCTGTGTCTAGATGTGTCTCACTTCAAAAGGATCCTTAGCTGGAAAAGAGGTGAGGTCCGTATGTGGTTTGTCATGTTGTTGCAGAGAGGTAATGTGATGACAGGAAAGACACAGGTCCTGGATTCCAATGACCCCACATAGGAATCCATCGACTCCTTGAAAAAGGTCTCATCACCAACTAGGTGATGGGCCTGAGCTGGACACTGGGGAATCATTTGTTCATCCTTAGGCCAGATGTTGTGCTAGGTTCTGACGATGCAAGCACCGTGGTTGAATGAGTCTAGCGGGAGAAACTGGCATTTATCAAATATTTACCCAACTAAGTATATAGCTATAGACAAGGATGCTCAAGGAAAGAAACCAGGTGTCATGGGTGCATGTAACCTGGCTGCTCACTGTGTGGGTTATGTGGGAGGAGGAAGGCGTGGGGATGAGAGTAAGCACAGCGACAGGCAGGAGGAAGCGCATGTCCAAAGGCCGGGAGTATGGGAGCATGGACTGACTGCGGAATGAGAAGAGGCTGATTTAGCTGTGTACAGTGAGGTGAGAAGTGGGGCATCGCATTCTGCTGGAGAAGTAGACAGGGCCAACACCGGTAGGGTGTCTGAGGTCAAATGTGAGGAGCTGGTCTTCCTCCTTAAAGGCAGCTGGAGATTGTGTAGTACTGGGGTTCCAGGATAGCACAGAAGAGAGAAACCTGAACCATCAACCGGAACAAAGTATGCTGTCAGGGAAGAACTGACCAGGGATCTGGAAGCACACTTGAGAGGTCCTAAGTAGCCAACCCTGTGATGTGGTCTTGAGCAACTTCACCAACCTCCTGCACCTTCATGAAGGTTTTGGGGTGATACGTCATCTCACTGCAGCACCCCTATCTGCTACCTTTTTTCCCCATTGCCCTTTCACAGCCATTTGAGAGGAAAACATTCATGTTTCCTTGTTGTTATTTACTTGGGGTGGCTGGCAAAATATTAAAGATATATCAGGAAAAGTTATAGATTAGTCTCAAACCTTTTGGAGGGCCTAAGACTTTATTGGGACAGGCCGAAGGTGGCAGTCCATGAAGTTAGGAAGAAGTCAGGTACAAGGCTTTCCCGGTTAAGGCTGTTTACCCCACGTCCCTTTGTCTGTACTCTGTTTACTCATGTAAGCTTTGTGCTGGATAGACCTCTCAGTGGGAGATTAAAGGGGAATTACCTGTTAATAGTGTTTACTCTGGACCAGGAACCTAAAGCTTTTATCATTCATTTAACTACCCTTTTAACCATGTTAATTATCCACGAATGTGTTAACTTAGAACCTCTGTTGTAAAATCTTGACCAATAAATGGGTGGATGGGCAGAGGGTCTTGGTCGATTGGTACATTTTGACCTCTGAAAGCATCCAGTGGTCATTCCTAGCCCACTTCTCTCACTGTCATGGTGTGAGAGCACATTCATTCATCTGTCGTTAAGTCAGGGTCTGCAGGCCAGACTTCGTGGGTGATGGTCCATGTCTCATTTCCTGGGAATAATTTTGTCTTCACCTGGAGCTTGCACCTTTACTGGGTCTTACCTTTCATCTCTAGGCTCAACTATGTCTTGAAGTTTCTGGGTATGTACATTCCAGCTCCCCTAAAATAATGAAGGGCCCAGGGCTGAAGCACCTCACTGTCAGAGCACAAACTCACAAAGGAAACAGCTACTTATTTAGAAGTTCTTGGTTTGAGTGGCACCTCAGCTAGAAACACTATTAACCTCTGGAAATCCAACTAAAACCCGATTTATTGACACATGGGCTGTTTCGCTTTGTTTTGTTTTGCTAGGATGTGAGTATGTGTGTCTGCTCTTTGTTGCGACCCTTTGAGCAGAGGGGTGAGTCAGTTAAGATTTGCAGCTTATAACGTTGGATTTTATAAAAGTAAAATAATAGTGGCAGTAATAATAAAGAACTGGCCTCCCCCCGCCCACCCCAACAACAGGGTTGTCTGCAAGATTATGAGTGGGTACATTTTGATTTTTCAAGCTTGCCGCAAATGGGCCTGAATTGGACTCGATTTCCCGTTGTAATTGCCTTCTGCATGAAGGGGTCTTTTCCAGAACCGCTTGCAACTGCTGTTTTAATGGGAAGCCTGTCTATTTGTATGTTAATAATTTCCTCCAAGTTATTGGGCTTGTTGATGGAAAAGCTCAAATCAGATGCTTTCCTGTTTTCAAGGTTTACTACTAATCTCAGATTTTTTGCACCAAGAGAAAGCTGTTTCAACCTCCTCTGCTCTAAACCCTCTTGGAGAAAGCATGAGGAATGAAAACAGGCTTCCTTTCATGAAGCATTGATGTGACGATGTACATTTAACCTACTGGCTCAGTGGACTCTCAGTGCGGGTAGTGTCACAGGTGAGTTTGCTAGGGAGGATACCATCCCAGATGAATGCCTTCACTCAGCTGCTGAGCTGCCCAGGCATTGCTGAGAAAGGTCTCCTGTATCAGGTGAATCGGCCTGGGCTTCTGGGGCGTGACATTGCAACAATGGAATCCAGGAGAAGAAACCAAGGACTCAGTGCTAGGAACGGAACAGGCCAGCCTTGAAATCCAGATTCTATAAGCAAGTGACAGTGTAGCACCCAACAGTAACAGCCTCTTTGATTTTCAGTTTCCTCACTGCTTAAAATGATAGCAATCATTCTCTCTTACTATTTATCTCTTACGTATTGTGGGGTTTAATTATACAGTGACCATGAAGATACTTAATGTCTGGTAAATGATGACCCTCCAATACACAGTTGCTAAAGGTCAGACACTCTGAATCTAGTCTTCCTAATCCGCTCATCCGTTGCCTGATCTGTAGGGCAGGGATTTTTGTCCTTTTCATTTTCTGTGGCTTCGCCCCATTGCCTCGGACAAGTTCATGAACATAGTAGGTGCTAATAAGTAATTATGGACCAACTGCCTAACAAGGTCAGTCAGGACAGGTTTATTGAACATCTGTGGTGTCCCTGCACCTTAGAAATGAAAATATGCTATTCCTGTTGCTGAGAACTCTTGACTTTTGAGGGATGACAGGTAGGTGGAGGTTGGCGGAGAACAGGGATATACACAGTAAGTGACGATAGTGGTGTGCAGTCTCTTAAAAGAATGGCCCAAGAAGCATCTACATCGGAATCTCCTGGAGCACGTGTTAAAAACACAGATTCGTTTGCCCCAGACAAAGTTTACGGAACCAAAATGCCTAGGAGATGGGCCCTGGGAATCTCCATTTTTAAGAAATATCTCAGATAACTATAATCTTCATTTCAATTTGGAAGCTTTTACAGATGTGCATGCTGAGAGTGGGGTTTGTGTTACTGTAAGTTGCTGCGGCAGCTGCAGTCAGGGTTAAGGGGAGTGAGAGAAGCCTCCCTCAGGGAGGTGAGGTTGGAACTAAGGCTTGAATGATGGAGAAGAGATTTCCAGCTGAAGAAGGGTGCCACGACGTCCTAGTACAGGGAAAGGCACAGACACCAGACAACACTGACCCTTCCAGAAAATGTGCGCAGAGGAGACCCAAACAATACAGCAGAAACAAGGGGTGAGTATAATAAATCCAGATTTTCTAAAGCAAATTTTGTGAACAATAAACGACGTAACCAGATCTATGTTGAATGACAACAATCAGGTGGATTGACTCAAGTATACATACAAGACTGAACTGCAAGGGAAGTGTGATGTGGCAAATGCCTCCCCTGAGCATACAGGGATCCCTTAACAGACCCTGTGAGCCCAAAGGGCTCTGGGAATTACATGGATGGTTGCCTTGAAGATGATCCCTCAATCAATACAAAAGGAAATTGAGGCAGAAACAAGGGAAGAGAACTGGGAATTCATAAATAATTTCTTTACAAAGGCAATATTTGCATGTTTAGATTCCTTTCTATTCATACTTCCTCTGAATCCGATTTTCTATTCTCTCCCATTTTTTTTTTTTTTTTCTGAACACAACCCCGGATTCAGCATCTGTAAAATGTGGTTTTAGGTTAGACCTGAGAGGCAAGATTTGGGCAGGTGCAGAAAAAGCTAAAAGTCCTGGGTTTGCCAACCATAGCCCTGGCTGAGTCCAAGGTCTAGAATCTAGAACCTCCCAATGTCTTAGTTTTATTGTGTAGATAATAAGAAATATCTCCCAGAGGTATTTCAAAGGTTGGCTGATAGAAAGTGTATAAAAAGCTTGGCGTACAGTGGGTGCTTGGTGAAGGAGAGATAAATAACAGGGATGGTGGCAGTGACAAAAATCATTATAACGATCATTTCTTTCTTGCCCTGGGGAGCTGAGCCCAGAAGCCTCCTTGATCACATTTTTGCTTAGAAGATTTTTGGCTTGGAAATAACTCAAACTGGGAGGTTCACCCCAAAAGCTGTGTTCAGGGAGCAGCTCCTTTAGCTCATGCCTCCTTTGAAATGGCAGAGGTCTGTCATTCTAGTGACTCGGCTTCTGGCTTTTCCACGGGTGGCCGGTGGGAAGCAGGTAGAGCTACAACCTCTCCCCAGACCTGGCCTGGCTCTTGCAGGTACTGCTTCAGCCCCGGGTAAAAGCCACCTCCTCCTACTGGGAAGTTCTCAGGGAGGACCAGATCTGGCCCCCGCAGCCCCTGCACTGAGTGACAGCCAGAAGAGCCTCATCCTGCTTGTCTCATGGTTCTAGGTGGGGCATGTCATGGGTGCGCAGGCTTTCAAGGGAAAGGGGGCCTGTCGTGACAAAACCCCACGCCCACTGCTGAGTCACCTCCTGCAAGGTCCTGCCATCCCTGCCTCTCTTCTGCTACCAGCCTCCCCTCTGGACCCAACCGAGCCTATTTCTGTGAGGGCATTAAGCAACAGATTGCCCAAACACACTGGAGCAACAGCATCCCAGGAAGAGTTAAACAATGATCCCAGCCCTCAGGCAATTTCTTGGCTTACGGCCTCAATCATAATTGCATGTTTGCTGTCTACAGACCCTTCAATGGAACTGGCATTGGGAATTGGGATGGAGGTAAAAGATGACAAATAGTGTGCTCAACTTGTGTGATTTGCCCGGCATGATGCCACGTTCAACATAGATAGTCTTTGATCCCAGGAAGCCACTCAACCCTGGAAAAACAGAGGCAAACTGGACACCTGAAAGACATTAGGGTACCAGAGAAGAGAGGTGTCCTGGCCCCAGAGTCGCTGCCTGGAGAGGACACCCATATGCCTACGATTTCTATGTTTGAATACTGCCTGTGTGTCTGGCATGCCTGCATATTGCGTGTTGTAAGGACCACAATCCCAAGAGGCAGGTACTATAGTGATCCCCATTTTACCAGTGAGTTAACTGAGGCACAAAAGGTGTGAGCAACTTTGTGAGGTAACACGGTGGGAGCGCCAGAGTGTGAGTCTCAGCAGCCTGGCTCCAGACTGAGCCTGCCCACACTCTCCTGCGTTGACTGCCTAGGTACACACACACACACACGAGGCACACAGATACCCAGATACACAAACATGCACACAGACAGAGACATACTCCCACAAAGAGATATACACACAGAGATGGAAACACACACACAGAGATAGATACACAGATAGATACACACAAATGCACATAAACATGCACTCAAACACATACACAAACACACACAAACACACAGACATGTACCACACACAGATATACATGAGCACCTATATAGACATGCATGACACAAATACAGAGAGACACACCACACACAAAGACATGCACACAGACACACAAAGACATACACAGACATATACACAAATATACCAAGACAACAAATACAAATATACACAGACACACACACACACACACACACACACACACAAAGGCATACATAACACACATTCAAACACACAGATACATACCATACACACAGACACACATGGGGACCTACACAGACATGCATGAAACATATAGACACACACCACATACAAAGACACACACACAGACACACAAAGACATACACACACATAGACACAAATATACCAAGACAACAAATACACACACACACACACACACACACACACACAGGGCCTGCATGGCGCCATGTTGGCAAGAAGCCTCATTTCAAAAAAGCCTAGTTCAGCAGTCAAGAGTAATTGAAAAGAAACGGAGATATTTGCTTTTGGTGCCTGGAGAAAACTGAAAAGGGCCCGGCCCATAAGCACCCTTCCTCCAATGCTTCTCTCTCCCCTGACCCTGATTCAACTGGCAGCCTTTAGCTTTCCAGACTTGCAAAACTCTTTCCTTTCTCTTTTTCATTCCTTTCTTTTTTTTCCCCTTTTCCTTTTACTGCCTTTTGACCCTTTTCCCTGTCCCCTAGAATACAATGGAAGGCAGCAGCCCTTCTCTCCTCTCTCTCAGAGCCTCTCCAGCCCCTTCTCCTGAGCCTACGTACTAGCCTGGCACAGGACCCAGCACCCAGAACCCAGGACTCACAACTCCGGACCCAGGCCCGGGACCGCAGATCCCAGACCCGGGACCTAGGACCCCGGACTCAGAATTCAGGACCCCAGACCCAGGACCCAGGACTCAGAACTCAGGACCCAGAACCCCAAACTTAGGACCCAGGACTCAGAAATCAGGTGCCAGGACCCAGGACCCAGGACCTAGGACCCAGGACTCAGGCACCCAGACCTAGGACCCAGGACTCAGAATTCAGGACCCAGGACCCAGGACCCAGGACCCCAGACCTAGGACTCAGGACTCAGAATTCAGGACCCCGGACCCAGGACCCAGGACCCCAGACCTAGGACCCAGGACTCAGAATTCAGGACCCAGGACCCAGGACCCAGAAACCCTTTGCTGCAGCCCTCTCCCTGGCATAGCTGAAACCACAGATTTTCTTTTTTTTTAATTTTTATTTTTATTATACTTTTAAGTTCTGGGGTACCTGTGCAGATCGTGCAGGATTGTTACATAGGGACACGCATGCCATGGGATGGATGCAGCAAACCACAGACTTTCTAACAAGCCCTGCCAGGACACCTGGAGCCTGGGAAATCCCTTCAGATTCTGTATCCTCCGTTTCAAACCTGCTTGCTCTCTCCTGATATTTGTGCTATTATATCTAGTGCCTGACTTTTTGCCTAATTCTTCAAAGGAATATGTAGCTCATTTTGGTTACTTAATGGTAAATTCTAGCTCGTTCCTGGGGCCAGTGTTCTCCACCCCGAGTGCACCTTAGAATCAACCACATGGGGATCTTTTGAAACACATGGTAGTCCAGGTTCATGTCACACCGGTTGACTCAAAGAGTCTCGAATCTGGGCTTCCTGAGGGTCTGATACACAGTGATGTCCATAGAGACTGCTATGCTCAAGCTACAGAGCTCCCACTCAAGTTGGGATCCCTGAGACCACTCAGAATTCATCTCTGTTTGGGACTCTGCCTTCACTAGGAAATAAATTCAATCATACCCACAAAGGTTGATACGCACAGCCATAACTATGAGAGAAGACACCCAAGGGTGGGTTTGATTGGCATATATTTACTGACCACCTCCTGCATGTCAGACACCATTGCAGGTGCTGGTATTAAAAAGGTTTGTACAACATATTCTCAGCCCCTATGTAGATGGGAGCCTAGGCATGTGAGCAACAACAGGAACAAGGCATGAGGGTTCAGTGTGACAAGGTGTGGGTGGATTTGGGGATCACAAGACCATGTGACAAATCAAGGGATGCTTCTGGAAGCAGTGGAGCCAGCAGGATGCACCAGGCAAGCCGGGCCCTGCATCCCCGCCCTCGAGAACTAGTGCTGATGCCTTCACCAGCATGCTCCAACATCTATTCCATGAGGTCAGTACCATGCTGGCTGCAGAACCCAGAAGCAGCGCTTGAGACACATGGGACCCCCCATCCACTGCAGGTCACAGACCTGGAGGATGAAATCCCACCTGCAATCATTATCACCAAGAAGTCCAGGGCATTATGGAATCCTAAGAGAGGAGGATGAATAACAGAGTCTTGGGTCCTGGGTTTTGGGCCCTGGGTCCTGGGTCCTGAATTCTGAGTTCTGGGCCCTGAGTCCTGAGTCCCGGGTCCTGAATTCTGAGTTCTGGGTCCTGGGTCCTGGGTCTTGGGTCCTGAATTCTGAGTTCTGAGTTCTGGGTACTGAGTCCTGGGTCCTGGGTCCTGAGTCCTGGGTCCTGGGTCCTGGGTCCTGAATTCTGAGTTCTGGGTCCTGGATCCTGAGTCCTGGTTCCTGGGTCCTGGTTCCTGGGTCTTGAGGATCTCAGAAGATCTGAACCCTAAGGGTGAGGGGGCATGATTCAGATGGAGAACAGTCATAGAGTACTAACCTGCCAGGCCGAGGGAGCTGAGCCACACGGAAACCAATGCACGGGCAAGGACCAAATCAGGCACAGGGAGGGAACATGGCATTGGCGTGTGAGGGAGGAAGGCAAATGGCCTGGTGGTCCGGGTCCGAAGTGTGGGGAGGCCCTATGATGCCATCTCTGTTTGGGACTCTGCCTTCACTTTCTTTAGGCCACGAGGAATTAAAGACAGTAAATGCTACTGTCTAAATTCCTGGAAAGTCAGCAACAATGCAAATTTTAAATTATCCAGGAGATAGGGGAGCTTTCCAAACATTTTTACTAAAGAATGAAATCACAAAACAATAGGAAAATTATCATTTGTGTGAAATCTTTACTAAATACCCGTATGCACTGAGTGCTGGGCCAAGGCCTTGGGAGAAGGGAAGGGGATGGGCCCCGTCTCAGGAGCCTGACGCTGGAGGGTAGGTGGGTCCTTAAGTAGTAGAGTACTAACTCTGCATTAGGTCCTCACCTAATGTCCTGAGGAGGTGTCCTTAGGAGGCTGTGGATAGAAGCGAGTGAGGTTGTTGGACAGGGTCAGAAGGACAGAAGGACCCAGGAGAATGGCTGGGAGGAAGGAGGCTGCAGCTCAGATCTGAAGGTTGAGATGATGCGAGCCAGGTGAGGGGAGCCACAAGCACTGTAGGCAAATATGGGCTGGGTGCGACTTCCCAAGGCAGAGGGGCCGTGCCTCTCCTCCCCATCTCTCAGCCTCTGTATGTTTCTCTCTCCATCTCTGTCTCTGTCTCCATCTCTTTCCATCTTTCTCTCTCTGTGTCTGTCTCTGTCACTGTGTGTCTCTCTCTGTCTCACTCTCCCCCATCTCGCTCTCATTATTTCTCTTCATCTCTCAATCTCTATTTCACTGTATATCTATCTCTGTGCATCTCTGTCTCTGTGCATGTGTCTCTGTCTCTGTCTCTTTTTTGTTTCTCCCTCCCTCTTTCTGTGTCCTCCTTTTTCCTCTCTCCCTCTCTTTTCACAACTTTGTTATCTTGAAAAAAAGTGAATATCCATATAAAATTATAAGAAATAATACAGGAGGTCCTTACCCTTTACCCACTTCTCCCCATCATGAGGTCTTACTACCTGTCCTATAATATAACAACCAAGAAATTTTCATTGATACAGCTCTCCTACTCTTTAAAAAAACTGCACACACAAATAATAAAACTACCATTTTATTATCAATAGCTCCAGCATCAAAGTAACTAGTTAACTATCCCTCAGACAAATCTCTGTCTCTCTGGATAAGGGTGTGTATGCAGGTGCATACATGTATGCATGTATGTATACAAGCACACAGACACACACACATATAAATATATTATTTGAAAAACACATTTAGTTTTATCTGACTCAAATTTGGAATGATTAAATTATTAACTAGCAAAAGGCTCTTCCCTTCTCTCTTTAAGGAAAAACATTAAGTCTAGTTTCAGAGTACTGAACTGAATATTGAGTACCCCGAGGACAGGAGTATTTGGGAGGGAACCTGTAGTAATTATGTTGAACAGCTTCATGAGTTTTGAGAAGAAAGGAGATAGGAATAGTTTCTCTTTTCATTAAATTCCCATTTGGCACCAGAACAGTCATCATTGTATAACAGTTCTATGTCATCTCTCTATTGCCTTTCTCTGAGAGTCTCACCTCCCTCAGAACTTTTGGAAATAGATTTCAAGGAAGTGAGAGTCAGTGCAATGTCTTGTCTTACACACCAATATATTTGGCTTCTTGCTGCAGGTTCAAATTCTAAGTAAAGATTTTGTCCTGTGACACAATTAGCTCCTTTTTATTTTTCTGTCAGGAGAGAAAGATCGAAAGAGAGAAAGCAAAATGGAAAATGTGAACAAATACACAGGAAAGCTACAGAAATATTTACAAGAAACAAACTAAGAGTGACTTTCATAACACACAGGCGATACACACAGACAATCTCACAATAGTTGCAGTTACATGGTACCTACAAGGTGCTGGCCATCAGGCTAGAACCTTCAAAAATAACTCGACAAACATCCACATCAAACATCAAAGTGTGGAGGCTGGACACTGTCACTCATGCCTGTAATCCCAGCGCTTCGGAAGACTATGGCTGCATGACTGCTTGAGCCCAGGAGTTTCAGACCAGCCTGGGAAACATAGTGAGACTCCTGTCTCTACAAAAAAATAAAAAATTAGGTAGGTGTGATAGCTGCTTGGGAGGCAGAGGCAGGAACATCACTTGAGCCCAGGAGGTAGAGTCTGTAGTGAACCAGGATTGCACCACTGAATTCCAGCCTGGCTGACAGAGTGAGACCCTGTCTCAAAAAAAAAAAAAAAAAAAAATTACAGAAATAAAAATTGTATATTTTCTTGTCCATTTTCCAGATGGAAACCTTGACTCTCAGAGGGATAGTATGATGGGCTAAAAGTCACACAGAGAGTAAGAGAAAGAACTAGGCTCAAATGCGGGTCAGTAACACTCAAAGTCCTGCGTTTCTTCCACTGCATCACAAGACTGGTTTTCAGTTGACTTTTTAGGTAACTAATTGTTGAGGACAAGAAAGAATGTATCACTTCATAATTTGAGCTAATATCTAAAGGCTCAAGGTCGAAGCCAACTGATAAAGAGACTGACTTTGAACCAGAATGGGGACATTTTGGTAACTTTTTATGCTCAGATGATAATTACGGATTCTTGTCCTTTCTCAGGTGGTGGAAAGCCCCATGGAGTTTAACATAAAAATCCTAATTACACATCCGCACAGCTGTCCTGAAGGGTTAGCACGCATTCAGCCTCTAGGAGAAATGCCCTCCGAGACACACCATTCTACCACTCTCACTATGATTTGCTGAATCTGACAAGGGCCGCTGCCCCATGCTTTACCTGTATTTACTCAGTTTTCCTTGCAACAATCCTTTGAGGTGAGTCTTACAGTTAACCCATTTAAAAGTGGAAACCACGAGGCTCAGGAAGGTGAAGGAACTGGCTCAGTGCCACTTTAACAGGAAGTGGCCCATCTGAAACTTGAATCCAGGTCAGATCTCAGTGCTAAAACAAGTGGACACACGAGGACTTCGAGCTAATCATGGCAGAAGATACCCCTAACACTTGCTTTTCTAAGGCAAGGCATAGATGGCTATCAAACAGCTCCCTTTTCTACCCTCTCAGTGGAATGCTAGGGTTAGACTTGACTTCATGTTTATCCCAAGGACATCAGTAGAAATATCCAACATCCCCAAAGATATACAGTCTACATCCTCGTTAGTCACAGATTTCGTACTTGCAAATTTGCCTATTTGTTAAAATTATTTGTAATCCCCAAATCAGTACTGAAGGTACTTGTGTGGTCATCTGTAAATGCACACAGAACAGCCAAAAAATTAAGAGTCACCCAAGATGCACCTTCCCATCTAAGACGGCATGAGGCTACATTCTACCTTCTTGTTTCAGTTCTCATATTGTAGACAATGTCCTTTGTGCAGTCAATGTATTGCCACTTTCCCCCCTACATTTTTGTGCTTTTGGCTGGTAATGTCACTGTTATAAATGACCCTTAAGCACAGTACTGAAGTGCTGTGTGGTACCTCTAAGTGTAGGATGGCTGTGTTGTGTCTTAGGGAGAAAATATCCATGTTAGAGAAACTTCCTTCAGGCAAGAGGTAGAGTACTAACGTCCCATAGTTCAGTATTAATGAATCAGTAATATAAACTCGGTAAGTTGTCTAACCAGAAACACGTAAAGTTATGTATTGGTCGCTTGATGAAAATGTTATGATCAGAGGCTTGCAGGAACATAACCCTGAATTACCCCTAAAAGAATAATTCAGTATTCACTAATTCAGTGTTCAGGATGACTTAATAAAACACAGCCACTGCAAATAGTACGAATCAATCGTATATACAAAAAAATGATCAGTGCTACTGTATATGTAATAGGAAATAACTGAAAACAATTTTTAAATCTCATAGGACATTTAAATTATGAGTCATCTATAAAATAAAGTTATAGGAAACCATGAAAATTAAATGGCTAGAAGATTTGAAAATTATTACTATGTAATGGCAGATGGAGGAAGCGGAACAGGGTATTATGGTTCAGCAATGACGACAAAACTGTGATCTATCTCTAGATACACACACACACACACACACACACTCTCTCTCTCTCTCTGTCCCATATATATAGACACACACTCACACACATACATCACACATTTGAAACACAGCTTAGAAGAAATGATAAATGCTGATCATCTTTGAATAGGGTGCTTATGGATGTTTTGAAGTTTCTTCCTCATAATCTTTAATATTATTAACTTAATTATGCTATGTATATATTTATTTTATAATCATAAATAATTCAAAACAGTTTCATTATTTGATAGTCACACTTTGTTTATAAATGGTTCTAAACCTTTTGGACTATCCTATGATTAGATACATCAAGGGCCATAAAAATTTTTGTAATTATTGACCTTGTGATTTCTATTTTAAGGAAATATATTTTTACAACATTAAAAGCATAAAGATGTTGAT
Source organism: Saimiri boliviensis (assembly GCF_048565385.1). Taxonomy (NCBI): domain Eukaryota; kingdom Metazoa; phylum Chordata; class Mammalia; order Primates; family Cebidae; genus Saimiri; species Saimiri boliviensis. Next base: position 135,732,010 of record NC_133449.1, on the reverse strand, counting down.
GATACTGTGTTTTATTCAGGAAACGTATCTGAACCAAATTAGCATACAGCCATAGTGGTATGATGTCAAGAATATTGCAACATCAGTGTGATGAGATATTATGTAGCTATTATGTACCATGTATTTAAGAAATGGTTAATAAGCACTTACCATGGAATAAGGATATAACGGAGAGCTAAAAATGATACATTAAAGAACTTCCGTCTCAGTGAATAAACAGATATTAATCAAAGAATCACACACAAAACAGTAAAAATGCGACTACTCTGATCACTGCTAAAAAGAAAATAGAAACAGTCCTTTCATGATTAGAAAGGGAATATTGACCAAGTAAGGAAGTCAGGGTGTTCAGATAATTCCCTGAGGTACAGATGAGTCAGCAGAGATTTATAATGTATTATGACTCTGAAGACAGATGGATGAAAGATATATACATAAAAGAACTCAAAATACTACTTGTACTACAATTACTATATGTAAATATACACACATAGACAGAGATAAAAAGTAACTTGCAAAAAAGAAAAACTAGAAATAAGTCTATTAAGATGGTAGGATAGTGGTGATTTTTTTCTTAAAATGATTTGTAATGTTCTTTATAAATATTTTCAATACAGTCATTTCTTATATATTTTACTAGACCAATTATATTGTTATATATTCAAAATTACAAATTTACATTCAAAATAATATTTTATAAAGTCAAGCATGGTTTATGACATAATTTTTTAAAGATAAATATTGGATTTCAGAGATTCAAGTGAATGCATGTTTGCTATTGGGGCAATTGTTAGGGTTAAAATACACTATGCCTTACTCAACTCTCGAATAAATGTTTATTTTTTTGTGTGTCCTTTCCTAACTTTTCTTCTACTCAGTTTTGTTTGCTTTATATATTGAAGTTAAAGACTGAAAATGCATCAACACCATGACAAAGTTCAACCTGTTTCTATTCATTGTTTCTCCATTAAAAAGATCAGTTGATTTTAATAACTGGAGAATAGGTAGACACAGACAGCACACTGCTGGTCAGATTGTCAAAGGTTGATATGGTCAACACTTTGCCTAGAGTGTGCATTTTGTGGTCTATGTTCAAGAGAGAGGAAGATATGTCATCTCTGCTGTTCACCATTCAGTCCCCAGTTACAGCAAAGTACCTGGTGTCTCTGATGTGACCAATAAACACCTGCTAAATAAATGAATGACTAAATAAATAAAACTCATTTTTATTGAGGACATCTTGTGTTGTACTTGAATGAAAGTTCCACAGTTAAACAGACAGTTTTTTAAAAACACGAAAAAGTCTGAGGCTCAGTGATCTAAGCTAGTGCAGGCTACGTATCAAATATTTTTAAAGTAGGAAAGGAAACAGATGAATAAAAATAATAATAGTGAAATTAAAACATTTCATATGAAATCTACAAAGCAAAAAGAAACAGATGGAATTACTTTTAGCAATATTTTTACTTAAACCAATATACCCAAAATAATATTATTTCAACATGTAAACAATATTAAATAATTCTTAGTGAGCTCTTTTTCCATATTTTTTTGTTTTGGATGAAGTCTTCAGACTCTGGTATGTGTTTGACACTGAAGCCATCTCCACTCCATCTAGCTACCTTTCCATTGCCAGTGTGGCTGCTGGTCCCCTATAGGATAGCACGACTCTACACAAACCTTTTTATTTTAGTTAACAGGACCCAGAGCCAAAGAGAGTCAGGACTGGCCCATTTCCATGCCCCGTGGAGACTGTTCTAAGCAGAGACCATGGCCCTGAGTGCTTCTCCCTTGAGCTGGGTACTTTTCACCTATCTTGGGACTGTGTGCAGTCAGGAGTACCAGTGCAGGCTCCTTGACTGTCCCGCCTGGGTTCCATGCTCACGATTCTCTCTCACAGGGGTGCAGCCTTGGGCAAGTTATTTACTACACGTTGGACTCAAGTTTTCTCATAGTGAACCAGAATCAAGTTATCCTATGAAAAAAAAATGAAACGAGATATCCAACATGCTAGGGAATAAACTGTATCCCCTGAAAAGACATGGTGAAGTCCTAGCTCCTAGTATCTCAGAGTTAAAGGCCTTATTTGAACATAGAGTTGATACAGATATAATTAGTCAAAACGAGGTCAAACTGAGGTTGGGTGGACCCTTCATCCAAAATGAATGATGCTCTTACTGGAAGAAGAGAAGAGAACAAGAGACAGGCACACAGTGAGAACACCATGTGATGATGGAGATAGAGACTGGAGTGAAGCCGTTGCAAGGCAGAGGATATTCAAGACTTCTGGCTACCACCAGGAGCTAGGAGGAAACAAAGAAGGATGCTACGGACTCTCAGAAGGCACACGTGGCCCTGCTGACACCTTGATTTCAGACCTGTATTCTCCAGAACTGCAGAGAATACATTTTTTTCTGGGTGATTGTATAAAGCCTCCCAGTGTGTGGTAATTTTGTTTATAGCACATTTAGGAATCTGGCACATCCATAAATAAGGTCACCTGGTAAAGTAGAAAATTCCAAGATAAATATGAATTGCGGACAACAACAACAACAACAACAACATATTGTTTAGCTTATATAAATATGCCCCATGAAGCATTATAGGACATGCTACTTATACTTAAGTTACGTCCTTTATTCTTGTTTGCTAAATCTAGCTATCCTGCTCCATAAACCACTTTGCATGGTGTCAGCCACAGCTTTCAAAAACATTAGCTATTGGTAGGATATCACTATAGCTTCACTGGGAGAAGCAATATAGAGATACATGTGTGTTGTGCATGAATAAATATATACCTTCTATAGAATTCTAATTTTTTTAGGCATTCACAAAGGAGCATGCTAATATTCATTTTAGCACTGACTGAAATCAGAGCAAACCCAAAATCTGACAAATAAAAACGAAATGGAATTGCTGCAAGATGAAGGCCCATGGAAAACTTCCCTGATTTCACAAGGCTGAGAAAGTTCCAGTTTATCACAACGGGGCTGCCACACATGCGTGCCTGAATGCAGGGTGGGAGCTGCAGGTCTGGGCAGGCCCCTGCCTGGAAATTCACTCTGTCCCAGCAGCCTGTTCCCTGCATAACTGCTAGCGTGTGCTGTTCTCAAAAGTGCCAATGAGCTCCTCCTGCTGAAGACACAGACTGACTGTGACCAACTCTAAGCCAAGCAGATGTTGTCAGTACCCAGGAGATGCACCCATCATTCTTTCAGTAGCTTGAGGGGGGCCCACTTCCTTTTCCGTCCCGTCCTTTTCCATCACTTCCCACCCTGAGATGGGGGCTTCCTGCCATTCATCCAGGAGATCCCTGTTCTTCCCAAAAGACTGTGCAGAGGACTTCAGGCTAACAAGATCTGAGCAGGCAAAGATAAACTGGGCTGAATATTTGATGATTCTGCTGGTTGGGAAGAACAGTTTCATGTTCTTCCCAAGGCACACTAAGTTTAGGAAGTTAATGGAAAGCAGGGAAATATCAAGACACAAATGTTTCTGATGTGCATGTACATGTGCACACATGTGTGTGTGCGTGAGTGTGTGTGTGTGTGTAGGAGGAGGGTTATGCATAACTATTTTATTTTATATATGCAATGTTCTAACTGGGATTTGATGCATCCTATGATTAATTGATACTTAGTTAACCCCACTGAAATTTACTGAGAACATACTACCCACTCGTGATGTAAATACTGGCAATCCAGTGGTAAACAGGAAAGATAAGCCTCTGCCCTTTGTGGAATTTACCTACCAATGAGAGGAGAGCAATTACAAATAACCAAACAAATAAATACCATAAATGTTATTTGTAATAATTACTAGAGACAAAATAACTAGAATAAAGAGACTAATGGGAATAGAAGATCTACTTCAGGAAGGTGTCTCTGAGGTGGGGGCATTAGCAAGAGACCCACAAGATCAAGGGCAGCCAATGAAAGTCAAAAGGAAACTTTTCAGAAGGGGATAGGCTTGTATCCAGCAGTGCTCAGGAACCCCATTTGAGAAGCCTCTGGAAGAGCTGGAGTTTTATAAAAGAGGAGAAGTAGCTCCAAGGCATCCACTGCATGCAATGAACAAACTTCTGTCTTCTGCAAATAGAATTCTAGAAGAATTCTAATTATGGGATGAATTTCTCTTTTCTACATGGAGAATGGTTCTAGCTATGTTCTGTCCTTGGAAGCACTGGGGAAAAAAAATCATTATTCAGATCATGTTCTGTGTTAAGTGGTTCAAATAAGGGGCTCCAACTGAGAAAGTCTCTGAACTTCAGAGATTATGACAAGAATCCAGGTAATGAGCACCTAGTCAGTGGTGGAGAGAAGAAGAAAGCTGGAAATAAAAATGCACAGGATTTTAGATACTTCACCTGATCCTCAGCCTCTTTACAAACGGATGTCGTAACACCTCCCTCGGGAAGGTTTTTAGGTTTAAGAGACAACATACACAAAACTGCTTAGATCATTGCCTAAAAGCAGTTGGCATGAAACAAATGTGCATTACTCTTTCCTTCTTCTTTTTTCTTCTTTCTGCACATGATTTACTTAACCCAAATCAGAATAAAGTTCCTCAATCTAGCAGGCAAGTGACTGCAGAATCCTTATGTTTCCAGGTTTTCAGAGGGTGTCAACTTACCTTGTAACCCAGAAAGTCATTCGAAGACAAGGAAACACACACACACACACACACACACACACACACACACACACACACACATACACACACACATACACACACACACATACACACACACACACACACACACACACACACACACATACACACACCCCACTAGATCTCTTTATAGACCACAGTATTAAACCCAGTAACAATTATGCTGTTCGCTATATTCTAAACTTGAAATCCAGTCTGTATCAATTTATTGATGGAGAGGGATGGGAGTGGAGTAACTGTGGCATGAGATTTTGGATTTCAGTATCCTGTTCGTACCTCTACTTCCCACTTCCCAAACACATCTCTGAGGCTCCATTTATGACCGTAGCATCACCAAAGAGTGTTCCAATGGCCAAAATTTGTTGGAACCACTTGGTACACTTCTGTGATTTACCAAATGCACTATAACATAGAGTTATACACTCTTACATATACTCTGCTGGACATGAGCATTCATACTAGAAAATTCATTTGCAACTAACTGCTTCACACTGCTATCACGTGGAATTAGAATTATCTGATTCCCTCTCTTGCCCATTACTTGACTTTAAGCTCTGGAGGACTGAGCCTTATCTAGTTTGCTCTGCTTTGTACTGCTGTCCGGCAGTAGCTATTTGTTGAATAAATAAATGAAACTGAAAGGCAAACAAGCAAACAAACTCAAAATCCTATGTGTATGGCCAGTATGAACTCACAGACAGATCCCCAGCTCATCTGCCGTCCAGATCACATTCAGAGGCACAGTCACATACTCGCCATGCGTGTGAGTCAGGCATGTGCCCCAGCTCATGTTTGGACTGTCTCTCAAGTTGTTCCATTCATCTCTCAGCACCCCTATGTCTTTGCATATTTTTACTAGAGTATTCCAGGCACCTGGCTGGTTTACACTGTGGCTTCCCAGACGGGAGCAGATAGAACAGACCACATCAGAGCTTTCAGCATCCTCTGTTCTTCAAAGCTTGCCGCTCATATCCCCAGACCAGGTGGGCAGCAGGGTCAACTGTGGTTCACGGGCCGGACTCTGAGGTCTCTTTTTTTGTGAGTTCAAACCCAACATTGGCCACCAGGGAAGACTTAATCTATTTAATATATACCCTTCTCTGGGGTCCCAGATGGTGATGAAGCCAAAGCAAAGATATCAAACTATGTGTGGTCTTTAAATAGCCCTTGATGTTTGTCACAGGAGTTGAGCCTGGGCCCTGGACCCATTCCAGTCGGTAATTGATAATTCCAACTGGTAATTACGTGCTCTGGGTAGTTTCGGTTGGCATCTGCACATCCTGTCCTCAAATGGCGAGAGGTGTTCCCGGGTTTCATGCCAGAGGTGGCTCCATTTCAAGCCCCATAAAGTTTCTAAATACCTTTGGAATGCTGCAGGATAAAAGATACTATCCTCATTAAACACATGGGCTTCTCAAAAGAAAACCCATTACTCTCTGGTGATGACACTTTTTCCTGGTCCTTATGTTCCTTGTTAAAGAAATATCTCGATTAATAAAGAAGACACACATAACTCTTTCCAAGAATTAACTAATTATGCCAACCGATGTCCTAGGGAGTGAGACAAGTGATTTGCTTACAAATTGTTATATCTTTCAGAATACAAAGTTGTTCTTTGATGTCTTGATGTCTTAGAGTGTCTTGATGCTTTTCTTTTGGTCTTCTTGTTTATTTTTCACTTTTTGCTATATAATTAACAAACACCCCTAGATCGAAGTCTGTTCATCTGTCTCCCTATAGCTTGTGCCACCATTTAAGAAGATGTAGGCTTGTTTCTTGTTTAGATAGATGCTGGCCAGGGATAAATTTGTAGTCTTCCTCTTCCTATTCTATCAAAGGAATTCCAAAACCAAATTCAGCTGAAAACGTAGCATGTTGATCATGGAGCTGACCACTTTTGAAACCCATGTGCAAGAGCCTTACATTGTAGCGGCCATTCTGACAGATTTCTCTATTGCCTGAGAATGTATCATGCTTGTTGTAAACATGTTTGAAAAGAATACATACTCCAGCCACTACCTATGTGTTTAGTCCTTCATTGCTGTGCAACAAACGACTGCAAAATGAAGATCTGTTAAAACAAACAAACAACAACAACAAAAAAAAACACAGCATTTTATTCTCAATTGGTTGCTTAACTGGGCTTAGCTGGGTGGTTCTTATACTGGTCTCCCTTAGGGTCTCTCATCAAGTGGTGGCTGCGGCAGAGTCATCTGCACACAGGAACCCTGTGATGGCCCTCATTTTGTTTCTCGCCATCTCAGGACTATTCCTTTCTACGTGGCCTTTCCCGATGAGCAGCTAGACTTCTTGCAGGGTGACTCAGGCCTCCCAAGAGTGAACATTTCATTAAGTAAGAAGCAAAAGTGACAGTCCTCTTAAAGGCTGGGCCTGAAATCAACATTATATTACTTTCTCTGCATTCGACAGCTTAACATGAGTGCCAGGCCAGCTCAGATTTCATTCAAAAGTGATCCCACAAGTGTGTGAAAGCCAGAAGGTGGTTCACTGGGGGTCACACTTACAGAACGGCCATTATTGCCTTTCTTGTCAACCCCCACCAAAAGCGACTCATCCTGTATTTGATGACAGATTCATCAAATCCTGCTCACTCCACTCAGATCTAGTGCTGCATCTTCTCTGACCTGTCTCCTCCTCACTTTTCGCTCATATTTTTAGTTTTCATTTCTGCTTTCCCTTCACAGCATCAACATTGACCATTTCCCTAGTTTTCAACTTCACTGAAAGCTCATAATGACTTCCTCACTCTTAACTTGAAATCTGATAGGAATTCGATCCAAATTCAAGTCAAATATTACTAAATGAAGCAACAAAATTGAAAAAAATGGCATAAATGATTATCTTTATTTAAAAGTATATAAATAACCATGTGCATGAGTACAGAAAATATATGGATTCACTAAATGTATGGATTCACTAAAATGTCAGCAGAAATTTCCTCTAGGGAAAGTTTGGACTATGGGAAAGGGATAACAGATAGGTGTTTTTGTTTTTGTTTTTAATACTCCTCTAGATGTTAAAAAAAAAAAAAAGATTTGCAATTACTTCGTGGTTGTTTTATATTGAAAATTAACTTAAAAACATAACCCAAATTTGGGAAACCTTTGCTGTACTTAGACCATGAATCAGGCCTCATTCTCAGGACTAGTGCTTTTATAAGTGCTAAGATGTGTTTTTTTGCAAAGAAACCCACACCTAATTTAGATGTACTCTAAGATACACACAAAGACCCACACACACATAGACAAGCACACACTGCACGTACCACATACCCACAATTAAGCATTAAGTAGAAGTGTGCAACGTACATCAAGCAATGGTCAAAGCCAGGACGATGTTTACCAAATCCAAATTGGTACTGAAAATTTAATGTTCTCAATTTTAAAACCAAAAGATCATGACCAAACTCTTCTTTTCTCCTTCCCTTCTTGTGCTGAGCATTGAGAAGCATCCTCTGGGATACCCAGAGTCCGGCTCACTTAGCCAGATACACACTAGCTGAGAGCAGCTCAGCTAGGAACCATCCTGGGCGCTCAAGTGTCTCTCTACCATTGGTTGCCTATCTTCCAGAATGCCTCTCTCTCCAGTGGGCAGGACCCAGCCCATAGGCCATTACCAGATCACACCTATCTCTGAGAACATACTCTTTAGGGGAATGGCAATGCAACGCGCAAGAGAGTTTCAGAGCTGATCAATGACTGTAACGGTGCTGTCAGGATGTACAGTTATTTGACTCAGCTCAATAAATCTAACTTTCCGGAGCAGGAAAAAGATCTCTACGTTTTAAAAATGCTTGTTTAAAGAACCCTGTAGAGATTCTGTGTCCTCTGCCCCAGCTCATTCCCCAAATGCACCACCATCATGCTATTGCTAATGTTCACACTAGTAGGATAGATTGTGAGTAGAAACGTATTGGCATATTGAAAAGCCCATTGATCTATAGCCTTCACTGAACCTAACAGTCTGACAAGAGCTCTGAGTACTTCTAAGCACATGCTTTTCATCTGCTTGCTGGAAGCCTGCTTATCAGTCATGACGCTTGCACCAGTCGAGGCAGAGGGGTGTTCGCATCTATCCAGCGTTTTTCTGAGATGGCCCACAAGGACCCATTCCCACGGTGGAACCTCTGGGGCCACAGCAGTGGGGGAGAAGTTCTCCCCAAATACGAGAGATGGTAGCAGGCAGGATAAACCAGACATTTTGTAGGAGCTAAACACTTTACATGCACCACATATTTTCTCATTGCAGCAACTCCATGGGGTCCATTCTATGAATGGTCTCATTTTCAGGAGAGGAAACTAAGGCTCTAAGATGCTCAAAAAAGTTTGAGGCTGGGGATAAAGAGCAAGGCTTTATGTAAAACAACCATAAAAACTCCACTTTCAGGCATTGCCATCATAATTTTGTTTGAACAAGACTCCACAACCAAAATCAGGAATGTTTAAGAACCTCTGAACTAGTTTATGTATCTACCCTTCCGGTTTTAGAGATGAAGAGCTTGATGCTTAGAGGAAGAAAAAAAAGAATTTCTCAAGTCGACTCAAGACCACTAAGCAGTAGGGAGAGAAACTGGAGTTAGAATGCCTACAAGTAACAATCATACAGGCAGCCTGTATTTGTTGATGGCGTATTACATGTTGGGTACCATGCTTCTCAAACATGAGCTCATCTAGCCCTCAGAACAACCATAGGAAGTGGGTTCTCTTTGAGTCCCCTTATATCAGATGAGGAAACAGAGACACAGAGATTCAGTCACTTGCCTAAAGTCACAGAGCTACTGAGCAGTGGAGCAAGTTTCAAAATGAGACTCTCTTGGGTGAGGGCCCAGACTCATGACCAGGAGGCAAACCTGTCTCTGCTGAGTTAGCCCTTGAGGCTAGAACTCAAGCTCCACTAATGAGTCCAATGCCAGGTATAAAGTAGGTGCTCAGGAAACAGCAGTGGAATGCAATGGACTTTATATTCTAGGTGGTCTACAGAGAACACTAAAATCTATGCATTCTCCTGTCATCAGCCGACACTGTCCACCTTGAATGTGCCCCATCAGTGACCACAGACAGTTGCATAACCACATATCAAGGGCTATGCCTTCCCCAAGTTCCCCCTCCCATCTCCCTCTGAGCTGGATTTGCTCCTTGTGACAGCAGGAATTTCACTGACAAGCACCTATAGAGGGCTGAGCATTGGGGAGGGCTCTGTGTCTGGGTGGCCACAGGAACTTGAGCAGCATCTCCAAAAGCTCTTGCACCCCACCTCCCACAGCCACCACCTATTGTCCATGTCTCAGACACCATCCTCAAGTCTAGAAGTGCCAAGCATCATGGGCGCTTCCTGCTGTACCAATACTATGCAGGGTGGGCCTGGTAGAATGTTGAAACTGGTAGTGGATCCCAGTGGGTAAGGACCTGATGTACAAAGTCCAGTAACATGCGTTTTCTTACTTTAGTCTTATTTTTTTAACTTTTGAATAGATGGTTTGCAATTATGGAGGTTCACGAGGACAGAAAGTAAAGAATGAGACTCTCTCTATGTCACTTCACAGATCTGGGTTTAAATGTCAGCTCTGCAAGCATCAACCCTTGTTTTGCTTCTTCCGGCCTCCATTTCCTCACCTGCAAGAGGAAGATAATATAGCACTTCCCTTGGAGGCTAGCAGTGAGTATTAAATGAGAGAAGGCCTTGATTTCCGCACAGTTCTGGAGCACTAGAAAATGCTTAATAAAGGTTAGCACCTCTTAGTAACTCCCTAGTATGTCTCTTTGTGTGTTTCTTGCTGTAAGATCAGCTAAGACACAGAACCCTCCATACACACAAATTTATACATGTTAAATCTTATTTCTGCGCAGCCATCTAGAAATACATTTTCATCCAGTAGAAACATTTAACGCTGCACCCAATGTGTGTGTGTGTGTGTGTGTGTGTGTGCACGCACGCATAATTGTTCAGTGCATATAACAAAGAGGTGAGATGATAAGCAACTTCAGCAAAGTCTCAGGATTCAAACTCAATGTGCAAAAATCACAAGCATTCCTATACACCAATAACAGACTAACAGAGAGCCAAATCATCAGTGAACTCCCCTTCACAATTGCTACAAAGAGAATAAAATACCTAGGAATACAACTAACAAGAGACGTGAAGGACCTCCTCAAGGAGAACTACAAACCACTGCTGAATGAAATGAGAGAGGACACAAACAGATGGAAAAAAATTTCATGCTCATGGTTAGGAAGAATCAATGTCATGAAAATGGCCATACTGCCTAAAGTAATTTAAAGATTCAATGCTATCCCCATCAAGCTACCATTTACCTTCTTCACAGAACTGGAAAAACACACCTTAAACTTCATATGGAACCAAAAAGAGCCTGCATAGCCAAGACAATCCAAGTAAAAAGAAAAAGCTGGGGGCATCATGCTACCTGACTTCAAACTATACTACAGGCCTACAGTAATCAAAACAGCGTGGTACTGGTACCAAAACAGAGATGTAGACCAATGGAGCAGAACAAAAGCCACAGAAGTAAAGCCACACACCTACAACCGTCTGATCTGACAAACCAGGCAAAATCAAGCAAAAGAGAAAGGATTCCCTGTTTAATAAATGGTGTTAGGAAAACTGGGTAGCCATGTGCAGAAAGCAGAAGTTGGATCCCTTCCTTATACCTTATATAAAAATTAACTCCAGATGGATTAAAGATTTCAACATAAACCCTAATACCATAAAAACCCTAGAAGAAAACATGGGAATACCATTCAGGACATAGGCATAGGCAAGAACTTCATGACTAAAACACCAAAAGCAATGACAACAAAAGCCAAAATAGACAAATGGGACCTAATTAAACTTATGAGCTTCTGCGCAGGAAAAGAAACAATCATTACAGTGAACTGGCAACCAAGGGAATAGGAAAAAATTTTTGCACGCTACCCATCTCACAAAGGGCTTTTTTCCAGTTCTGTGAATAATCTATGAAGAACTAAAACAAATCTACAAGAAAAAAACAAACAACCCTCTCAAAAAGTGGGCAACGAATATGTACAGACACTTTTCAAAAGACAACATTTATGCAACCAACAAACACATGAAAAAATGCTCAACATCAACTGGTCATTAGAGAAATGCAAATCAAAAACACATTGAGATACCATCATTAAAAAAAAATCAGGAGACAACAGATGTTGGAGAGGATGGGGAAAAATAAGAACACTTTTACACTGTTGGTGGGAGTATAAATTAATTCAACCATTGTGGAAGACAGTGTGGCAACTCCTCAAGGATCTAGAAATAGAAATCCCATTTGACCCAGCAATCCCATTACTGGGTATATACCCAAAGGATTATAAACTGTCCTATTATAAAGACACATGCAGACATATTTTTATTGCAGCACTGTTTACATTAGCAAAAGCTTGGAACCAACCCAAATGCCCAACGATAGACTGGATAAAGAAAATGTGGCACATATACATCACGGAATACTATGCAGCCATAAAAAAGGATGAGTTCATGCCCTTTGCAGGGACATGGATGAAACTGGAAACCATCATTCTCAGCAAACTGACACAAGATCAAAAAACCAAACACTGCATGTTCTTACTTATAAGTGGGTGCTGAACAATGAGAACACATGGACACAGGGAGGGGGACATCATACACCGGGGCCTGTTGGCAGGTCGCGAACTAGGGGAGGGATAGCAGGGGATGGGGTGCTGGGGAGGGATAAAATTAGGAGAAATACCTAATATGGGTGATGGGGGAATGGATGCAGCAAACCACCATGGCATGTGTAACAAACCTGCACACTCTGCACATGTACCCCAGAACTTAAAGTATAAAAAAAGAGAAGATGGAAAAAGAGAGAAAAAAAAAATAAGAACAAGGGCAACGAATAGAAAACAGTGTCTATTTGTCTGTCTAAGCACTACCCACAGGTGGCTTTTGAACACTTAAAATGTGGCTAGTATGCCTGAGGAACCAGATTCTACATTTTAATCCATTTTAATGAATTTAACTAGTCACAGGTGGCTAGAGGCTACCATATTAGACAGTGACATCTAATAGTTCTTTTCAGAAAGGGCATCGTTTTGCAACTTGTTTCCCAGTCTTGCAAGGACCTATGTGGCTAGCAGTCGCCTGCTATTTGGGTGCTCTGTGAGGACCACTTATTTAGTTTGACTCTGTAAGGTGTCCAACCATGTCTGTCTTGCGTATGAATCACAGAGCTCAGCACAAATACATATTCCTAAATGTCACTGATGAACACACATACACAAAAAAAAAAAAAACCAAAGAGGTGAGTTTACTCTTCCTTCAAGAAATTCAAATTGTTTGCAAAACCTTTAATAGAGATTAAATAGCTGATAATGAGCTTTTACCGTGTTGTTGACTCAACATTTGTCTTAGTGATCTTCTGTGCAAGGGATGTGTGCAGATTGCAGGATTCACTTCCTGGGCCGACCACGAGAAGATTCTCCCCAGGCTTCAGTCCCTTCCAAGGAAAAAAAAGGATAAGGAAGGAGCAGGTGGCTATAAGTCCCTCTCTGCGTCCCCCCCACCCAAGTCGCTCTGAAATGTCACTTATCAAATAGCAGTAGGACAGTATGCTATCTTAATTTGTAGCCACTCCACTTTTCTATTGCTGGCCTGAGACACAGAGATAGTTGGGAAGTAGCCTGAACCAATTCAAAGAACATGAATAATACCAGGTTCAACATCTGCTACCTTTGGGATCTGGGGTTAATGATTCAACCTCACTGACTATAATTCTCATCTGTAAAATCAGAGTAAGAGTAGACGCCTTCACAGAGCTCAGGTTTGTGTTAAAGACAATATGAGCCTGTGTATTTGGTAATGTTTCCTTCCCTTAGACCAGTGATTCTCAAAGTGTGCTTTCCAGATCACCAGCAGCAGCAGCAGCTGGAAATTTGTTCGAAATGCAGACTGTCAGCCCCACCTCAGAGCCACAGAATTAGAAACTCTGCAGGAGGGCTCAACAATCTGAGTCTTAACACACCCTTCAGTGGATTCTAATAGATCTCAAATTGTGGAACCATTTGCTGAGAGGGCTGCAGCTTTGCAACTCACGCCACAAGACCTGCTTAAAGGAAACTTCTTTCTCGTGCCTCAGAGTCTGGCTTAACTCGTGGATTTTCCCATGGAACGTGTACCAGGCCCCTCCGCACTCCTCTTCACTGCTGACTCCCGCACGAATTTCAGATACTTACTCAGAAGTCACTTTTCTCCAGGAAGCGTTCCCTTCACCACTGTGGGTGGTGCCAATGTTCCTGAAGCTTCTGTATTTCCCTTCTGCATCTACCAAAAGGGATGGTACTGTCCGTTTCAGTTATCCATTTCCCTAGCCAAACCCTGAGATTCCAACAGGCAGGGCCTGTGTTAATTTCATCCCCAGTGATGAGTTAGGTGGTCAGTAAATGAAGTGACAGCTTCTTGGCCTCCCGACTGCCTTTCTTCAAGTCTTTCCAGACATCTCAACACACACGCTTTGGCCCTTTTCTGACCTCCGTGCTACATAGGGACTCACCCAGGGAAGTGGTCTCTGAATAGTACTGACAAACCATCTCCAACAGGTACGGATCCTCTTATTTGAAATCTGTATCCCAACCCATGTTATAAATATCAGAAAAACTGAACCAATTTGTGATTTAAAATTTTTCTCTAGTGTTTTTCTACTCGCATCTGGCAAATAGATGTTTGGAAAAATAATGACAGAACACCACGGTGTCTAAAGGTTCAGCCAACCTTGTTATACATGGTAAGGGGAATCAGATTGTTAAGACACGCTTATATTGGGGAAAATTAGGAGAAAATTAAAAATCCCTCTGTGTATAACCAAAATGGGACGGATAAAAATAAAGGGTAGGCCTGGCACGGTGGCTCACGCCTATAATCCCAGCACTTGGAGAGGGTGAGGCAGTTGGGTCACCTGAAGTCAGGAGTTAAATATCAGCCTGACCAACATGGTGAAAACCCATCTCTACTAAAAATACAAAAATTAGCCATGCGTAATGGCACACACCTGTAATACCAGCTACTCAGGAGGCTGAGACAGGAGAATCGCTTGAACCTGGGAAGCAGAGGTTACAGTGAGCTCAGATCACGCCACTGCACTCCAGCCTGGGCGACAGAGCAAGACTCTGTCTCAAAATAAAATGAAATAAAATAGAAGATATATATACGCAAATTTAACACAGGGTGAGTTCTTCAAATTAACACAAAAAATTTACTGAATTTATATTAGAAGTTGGAAAACGCTGAGTGGCTACATGTCATGGCATGTACAGTACATGTTTGTACAGTAGTGTGTACAAACTATGCACAAACTACTGTATGCTAATATCTGAGGCCTGTCCTCATGGATGGCATAGTTTAGGGAAAGTATGACACATAACAAGTAATTTTAACAGGAGGTCACATCTCTACCAGAAATTATGAACTGCTGGAGCTCTGGGAAGGCTTCCTGCAAGAGGAAGAACATTCTGCAGAGGTTAATAGTGAGGACAAAGGTGGGAGAGATGTCACATTCAGATAAGAAAGCTGTTCTTTGTAGGATGGTCCCCAAGCATGAGCAGCTCTGTGAGACGGTGAGAGACGAAATGAGCAGCCCAGGGGAGGTCTTTGCTCTAGAAGGGCAGATCTGAGAGGGGGGCCCAAGTTCTCCTCTTTCCACTCACCACTCCCTGCTAATGTTGGGAAGAGATCTTCCTGTTTTAGGTTTAGGCCAGTGCCTCTCAGAGTGTCTTTCAGACTTCCCGGGGACGCTGGGGGCGGGGGTAAAGTCTCTGATTCATTGTATGGGCTAAGACCGGGGCGTTTTATGTTCAGCAAGTTCTCAGGTGATGCTGCCAGCCCAGGGAACCCCACTTTGAGAATTGCTGGCCTCACTAATCCCCAGACAGAGACATCAAGTCCCAGCTGAGAGTGTCAGAGCAAGGATAAGGCTGTAAAACACAGCCTACTGCTCACCAAATCCCTGGCACAGGCCTCGTGCACACTCTGAAAATGTGTCCAAACCACATGGTCCCACTCACGCCTGCCAAAGTCAGTTATCCTACAGCAGAGCCGGGGTTGGGGGCTCCCCACCCAACACTGCGGAGTTTCACAGCCCCAAAAACTCACCTGGAGAAAGAGCGTTCCAGGCCTTGTAACGTACATCTAGATACCCAGGTCTTGGCACCTGTTGAAAGGAATCGTGCCTGTGTTAATTATTCCACCCTAGTGAGTGACTCCAGGAGGAATCGTGGTAGCTAATTATGAAGCCTTCTCGCCCGCAACTAGATTCCAGATTGGGAAGCCCTGGGTTCTAACTGTGCCATTAACTCTGATTAGGCATGTGTGGCCCTTTATTCTTGTTGCTGCTAACGTCCTAATCTGAGTTTCTTCATCTTTGAAGTGGGGATGAGGTCTCTTTATTGTTTCAGGAATAGATGCACAGTTGCTGCTTATTAAATGCTAATTAGTACATGATAAGTGCAATTAGAGGGTCGGAGCTGACTGCTAAAACCGGCCCAGCAGTGGAAGCTGGCCATTCCGAGCCAAACCAGTTTCCCCAGCTCGAGAGAGAATAATTGGGCAGTAAAACAAGTCTTGAAGAGCTTGTTTGTTACTGAGGCCAAGTTCCAGCTGTTTAGTGTTTACACCTTTCTTCATTTTATATTTGCTTTATGTATTTTCCTCCTCCCCAAAAACATGGACTGGAACACCTTGAGTTGTAGCTTGCAAGGTACACCCTGAGTCCAGAAGAGCAGGACAAAGCATAGGACACAAACGGGCTGCCTGCTTAGCTGGTGGCTGCTTTTGCTGTAGCAATGAAAACCCTAAGGTCTGGTGGTATACCTTGCTTCAACCACTCCAGGATCTCAGTTCTGAGGTTGTAGGGTTTTCTTGCCTTTCCCTTATGGATGTGAAAAGCCTTCTGCAGCTGGGTGTGGTGGCTCACACCTGTAATACCAGCCAGGGTGGGAGAATCACTTGAGGCCAGGAGTTCAGGACCAGCCTGGGCAACATAGAGAGCCCTTGTCTCTATAAAAAAATTAGAAGAATTGTCCTGGTGTGGTGACAAGCCCCTGTAGTCCCAGCTGCTGGGGAAGCGGAGGTGGGAGGATCACTTGAGCCAAGGAGTTCAAGGCTGCAGTGAGCTAGGACTTTATCACCGCACTCCAGCCTGGGCAACAGAGCTTGGCTCTAAACAAAGGGCTTCCACCACTCCAGGCTTAAGGGCTGCATTCCAGGCAGACAAAGGAGAAGGAATAGATGGGCTGAACCTGTCTCACTTCTTCCAGGAAAGTGTGTGTCTAACAGCACATGCCCTGTCCCAACAGGGTTTCCTTAAACTTCACTGACAACCCTATATCATGGCTACCCCAGCTGCAAGGAATTCTGGGAGAGCGAGCATTTCCCAGGGCAGTAAGCACCTTGCTGTTCTGGACAAAATCACAGTCTGAGCAGAGAAAGAGAAGACGAGTTTGAACTAAGCAGCTCTATGCCATATCCATCTAACGGCTGAGCACAAAGGCAGTCAGCATTAGGGTGGAAAGCTCTGCAGCCCACAAGTTGCTCAGCTTGGGCACTCTAACTTTCCAGCTTCCTGGTTTATGTCGTTATAGAAAGAATCCACTCATACCCCTTCTGGAGGCATCTGTGAAGGTTAAGTGATGTCACTTATAAAAGGCCTCCATACAGCGTCCAGTACACAATGTGTGTTCTGCAAAGAGTAGCGACTGGGGTTAGTGCTGGGAGTGACAACCTTCTCCCGCTACCACCAGCCCTACTGGGCCCCTAAACGCTTTGCTCTGCCATTGCCAGAGCCCTGCTGGAAGACCGGGAAGAGTGCCTGGAGCCTCTGTTGTTATTTGAGCACAGGCCTTCCTGCAAGCTGGACTTTGCTCATCCCTGTGGACAGCGTATCCGGAAAGCGCAGACATTGTAACCACATCGTGGTTTGACCTTTAAGCTCTGGGAGCATAAACCTTCTAGTGTCTTGTTTTTCACGGTCAGAGTCCATGCCACTGTCTCCCCACTCATATGAGTGGGCTGAGGGCCAATCTGCTCTCCCAGAACTAGGAAGGACAGAGACTAATAACTCCCAATTGATATGTAACTTGCCCTAATATTGACCCTGGCCCCGATGACTTCCAATTGATATGTAACTCGTCCTAATATTGACCCTGGCCCTGTGGTTAGTGATTCTCATTGCAGGGTAAATGATTGGACTGTTTTGACTGTTACCCCATTTGACATTTTCACAGCCCCCACCACTGTTTTGAACAACAAAACAAGACATCTTAATTAATTGAATGACACAAGGATGAGCTATGCTGTTGCCCTTTGGTGGATAAGGCAGCAAAATTTGCAGTATTTCTTCTGAATCAACTAGAAGGTGTGACTGCCTTCATTAAATATGATAAAAATAGAATATCCCTCTTTTTCCCATCAGAGGTGTATCTACATTAAACCATCCAAGTAAATAATAATAATGTTATGATTAATATAAATTGAACACTCTAAAAGTGCCTCGTGTGCTAAGTATATTAGATTCGAAATAATCATTTATTCCTAAACAGTTATGGAACTCCAAATATCTGGCAAACTCTGTATTAGGCACTGCATAAGTGGTTAAAACAACACGGTTCCTGTCCTGTGTGGAGACGCAGGTGATGATTAGATCTAGTGATATTAGGGTTGTAAAGGAAGAATACTAACTCTTGTTAGTAGTAATAATATTTTTGTTGTCAAGTCTTAGCTGAGGGACTCCTCCAGGCCAGGTGCTTAGAATACATTAGATTCTTAACCATCATCACCATTATGACTTCTTCATGTATTAATAGATATTCTTTATAATCCCATTTTTAAAATGTGGCACCTAAAGTTTAGATAAATTGAGTAACCTAAGTTCACACAGCTGGTGAGAATCTAGTGGAACTGCAGTCCCCTTCTGGCTGTCTACAGAGTTCACACTCTTCCTGCTACAGGTGGGCTGCTAAGGGCCATATACTAGCTCTGCCTTTTACTGGCTTTGCAACCTTGGGCAAGTTCCTTAAGCTCTCTGGACTTACTGTCCTAATCTATAAAATGGGTTTTATATTATTACTTACTACAGAGTAGTGATGGAGAATACATGGGTTATCATATGCAAAATGCTGGAGACAATTAACATTTGTGAATCCTGTGACCTTATATGTACCCAGCAAACCCAGCACCCTCCAGTTCCACCATCAGAATGCAAGGAATGGCCCTCTAGCCAAGCTGGGGAAGTCAGCTTCATTGAGCTTTAAGGGTGAATAAGAATTATCTGGGTAGGAAAAGGAGGACAGCCTCACAAGCAGAGTTTGTATAAAGGCACAAAGTCTCAAAGGCATGAAGAGTTCAGAGGGACCCATTAACAGTTGAGAACAACTGACTGACAATTGTGTAGAAGAAATGGTTACGGCAGATACCACTGAGCTCTGCAAAGAAATTTCAGCTTCTAAAGGCGGTGGGGGAATGTTAAAGAATATGAAATAGGAAAATGACTCATCCCCCACCCCTCAAAGGAGAAATGATTCTAACTCCAACTCTGGGACATTTTTGGATCTTAAAAAATGAGTCTCACTCTGTTGCCCAGGCTGGAGTGCAGTGGTACAATCCTAGCTCAATGCGGCCTGAAAACTCCTGGGCTTATGTGATCCTCCCTCCTCAGACTCCCAAGTAGCAGAGACTACAGGTGTGAAGCACCACACCCTGCTAAGTTAAAAAAAGTTTTTGTTGTAGACACAAGATCTTGGTATTTTGTCCAGACTGGTCTTAAACACCCATGCTCAAGTGCTCTTCCCTCCTCAGCCACCCAAAGTGCTGGGATTACAGGTGTGAGCCCCTACCCCAGCTTACTCTGGGAATTAAGTCCTATTGTAGCCCATGCTGGAGAGATGGAAAATTCCTTCTTGCTGACAGAGGAAACACCTTTTTCCCCTCTTTCTCCTCTCCTTTTCCCTGGGCTGGCCTTAGGAGGCACACTCAGCCCACTGCCTGCTGCTTTCCAGCTCTACCAGCTTCCTTCCACAGGGTTTCCAAGCCCCAAGCAAAGGTCAAGTTGGGGCTGCAGGGAAGGTAATAAGCTTTCTAGTTACCTTCTGATCTGTGGATGAGTACCGTAGACTTCATGGGCATAGTTCATGCTTAGTGTATCCTGGTCTTGGAATGATCCTTGGTTTTTAAACACCCTGAACTCTGAGGTTGTTTGAGTGGGGCCAGGTCAAAATGCAGAGCTTCTACTGACAAAACTGGGAGCTACGGGTTTAACAATCTCCCCAGTTCCACAGAACCTGCACCCACCAGGACCCAGATCCTCAGGGAAAGGGTTTGCACTGGAAGGGCTCTGTCAGCTCCCTGGCCCAACAGGACCTTGCAGCTGCTTCTGTTCTCGGAAAGTGCCCCAGAGGTGGAGAGTGAAAAAATGGAACTCTTGGTGGGCTCTGGCCCGCCCACCCGCCTGCCCGAGGGAAGAGGGTTGGCCTCCACATTTTCCCAGATCCATGTGGGCTGCTACAAAGGAGCTTTTGAGGATAAACAAATACAGAATTGAGAAAATAAGGAAGGAGCTGGCATCTGAAGAATGTGAATATTTAGAAAATGCTGGGGAGGGAAGACAGAGCAGGCTGTTCTGTTGCAGGTTAGAGGCTTGATGGCCTGAGACGGGGAACCGCCAACAAGGAAAAAAAAAAAGGAAGGAAAAAAACATCTTAATGGAGATAAGGTTTCTTCAGGGTGGATTGTTTTTCACAGGCAAATAGGAATGATGTGAAAGCAAAGGAAATCTAGGGAACAGCAGAGACCCCACCTCCATCACTGCACATGTTGGTCCATGTGACAGGAAGATCCCACCAGCCATTGTCACAGCATTACAGAGTGCTTATTTTTAAATTGTTTAATGTTTCATTAAGTATTATTATTTATTGGTCAAGAGATTCCAGGGAGTTGAAACCACCTGTCTGTCAAGAGGATCAGAGTGGAAGCCCAGAGAATAATGGCAAACCTGTTCAAAACATAATAGGGAAAACCAAAGGCAAAATCAAGGGAAGGACTGGCTACCACATTCTTTCACCTATTGCAGAGAATAGCAAACGGCCAGGAGCTAATTGTCAAAGCACTCAATCTGAAGTTAGCAAAGATTTGATCCTTCGTTGAAATGTCCTCACCCCTTTTTCTGCTCCTTGCTTCAAACATCTTGGTTCATTCATTCATCCATCCTTTCATTCAAGGCATTGGTTGTACATTTGATAAACACCAATGTTCTCTATCTTAGCCAGGTTCTTTTCCATGAACTTTGCATGTACTGTTTTATTTATTTATTTATTTATTTATTTTTATTGCATTTTAGGTTTTGGGGTACATGTGATGAACATGCAAGATTGTTGCATAGGTACACACATGGCTGGTCATCAGAGAAAGGCAAATCAAAACCACATTGAGATACCATCTCACACCAGTTAGAATGGCGATCATTAAAAAATCGGGAAACAACAGATGCTGGAGAGGATGTGGAGAAATAGGAACACTTTTACACTGTTGGTGGGAATGTAAATTAATTCAACCATTGTGGAAGACAGTGTGGCGATTCCTCAAGGACCTAAAAATAGAAATCCCATTTGACCCAGCAATCCCATTACTGGGTATATATCCAAGGGTTATAAATCATTCTACTACAAGGACACGTGCACACGAATGTTCATTGTAGCACTGTTTACAATAGCAAAGACCTGGAACCAACCCAAATGCCCAACGATGATAGACTGGATAGGGAAAATGTGGTACATATACACCATGGAATATTACGCAGCCATCAAAAACGATGAGTTCACGTCCTTTGTAGGGACATGGATGAACCTGGAAACCATCATTCTCAGCAAACTGTTTTATTTATTTTTTACAGCAGTATTCTTTTTTAAATTTTAAGTTCCAGGGTACATGGTGCAGGATGTGCAGGTTTGTGACCTAGGCAAACGTGTGCCATAGTGGTTTGCTGTACCTATCCACCCATCACCTAGGTATGAAGCCCAGCACACATTAGCTGTTTTTTATGATGCTCTCTGCACCCTCTCCCAATAGGCCACAGTGTGTGTTATTTCCCTCCCTGTGTCCATGTGTTTTCATTGTTTAGTTTCCACTTATTTTTTTTGTGGGTTTTTTTTTTTTTTTTTTTTTTTGGTGTTTTTGTTCATTTGTTTGTTTGTTTGTTTGTTGAGATGGAGTTTCACTCTTGTTGCCCAGGCGGGAGTGTAGCGGTGCCATTTTGGCTGATGCAACATCTGCCTCCCAGGTTCAAGCAATTGTCCTGCCTCAGCCTCCTGAGTAGCTGGGATTACAGGCACCCACCACCATGCCCCACTTATAAATGAGAACATGCAGTGTTTGGTTTTCTGTTCCTGTGTTAGTTTCCTGAGGATAATGGCTTCCAGCTTCATCCATGTCACTGCAAAGGGCATGATCTCATTGCTTTTTATGGCTGCATAGTATTTCATGGTGTACATGTGCAACATTTTCTTTATCCAATCTATCACTGATGGGCATTTGGGTTGATCCCATGTCTTTGCTATTGTGAATAGTTACAGCAATATTCTTTACAGGTGCTATTAATGTCACCATTTCACAGATGGAAAAATTGAGGCTTAGAAAGTATATTAGTTTCCTCCTATTCGTGCTGCAGCAAATTGTCACACACTTTGTGGTTTCAAACAACACAAATTTATTAACATTCAATTCTGGTGGCCACAAGTCCAACACGGATCTGCCGGGGCTACCAGTGAGGTATCAGCAGAGCTGCGTTCCTTCTGGAGGCTCCAGGAAAGAAACGGTTTCTTGATTTTGGGGGCTTCTGTACATCACCTGCATTTCTGGACTCATGATCCTTACCTCCATCTTCCAAGCTAGCATCAATGGGTCAATTCTCTCACATGACAGCATGACAAGACAGATTTCTGTTCTGCCTCCATTTCCAATTTTAAATATACTTGTGATTATAATGGCCTCACCTAGATAACCCAGGATAATCTTTCTATGTTAAGGTCAGCAGAGCAGTAACTTTAATTCAATCTGCCACCTGAATTCCCTCTTGCCAAGTAAGGTAACATAATCATAGGTCCTGGGGATTAGGATCTGGACATCTTTCAGGGATCATTCTTCTAGCTACCACAGACAGCTTCAGTGGCTCCCTCAAAGCCACAGGGCCAGTGAGTGGCAGGCCTTGGATTCCACGGCTGGTGTTCTGAATCAGTCTGAGTTTTAACTCCTCTGGCCTCTGATGTGCCACAGGGGGCTGTGGACATGTCAGAAAAATATACCCTCCATCTCTGACCTGGTGGTTTCATATTCTGCTGGTGTTTCTGGAGCAGAGCTTATGAACTCTGGACAAGAAAAGTTTGAGGCAGGAAAGATGGAAAAAAACGCTGAGCTTGAGAGTAGTCAGGAAGAAGTACTATTTGGATGGGCAATTTGAGTGAATATTTTGAGATGCATACAAGGTGGGGATGGGTGGTTATGGAAGTGGGCACTGCATATTGAACAATAATTAAATCATTAAAGACAACTCAGGCTCACTGGGGACTCTTCCTGGGGTCAGTTCCTTTGCTCCAATTCTGATTGTTGCCCTCTGTAAAGTTTGAGTACCGGCATTATTAACGTACTGTGTACATGCCCATGTAGACACACTGGTGTTTGCTTTCCCCTAAGGTTATATGGCATTGAAGACAGACACACATTCACAGATCCCTGGCTGGCTGTGAAGCACAACACCTTGGTCGTCACTAGCTGGCGCATTTCTGAGGTTCTTCTGGAGGCCCAAAGGAAAACTCGCATGAAGTTGACCCCCAAAGACAGACCCACCTCTTTCCTGATGCCAACTCCTGACCAGGCACCCATCCCTTATCCACACTTTTGGAATTAGAAGACCCGAATTGGAGCCCAGTACCTGCCAGGTGTTGACTGATGCATATCAAACTCCCTGGGCCTCAGTTTCCACATACGTAAAAATTGGGCTGGTTGTCACATCTTACCTACAGCTGTTGTAAGATTGCTTAAGATGAACATGAATATACTTTGTGACTGGAAGGCATATATGAGAAGTCTTGTTATTAAAGCAATAGGCAGTGATACAATAGGGGCTTCCTCAGATACCTGTGACAGGCACAGCTAAACTACAGATATGGGACTCTAAAGACAAGAGGGACCGAATTTTAACAAATCACTCAGAAATCACCAATTTAAGTGAAATTGGTCTCCTTGGGATATAGAACAAATATTTGAGCATAATCAAAATGTTCCATTTAATTTTCCTTTTGATCCTATGATATTGTCCTCAGTGAAAGCAAATCTGCATCTTCAAAAGTACATTTGTTTTTGTTTTATTTTGTTTTTAGAGCCAAAAGATGTCTACTGCCAAGTCTTGTTAATAAGGAGGAGATAGGCCGGGCGCGGTGGCTCAAGCCTGTAATCCCAGCACTTCGGGAGGCCGAGGCAGGTGAATCACGAGGTCGAGAGATCGAGACCATCCTGGTCAACATGGTGAAACCCCGTCTCTACTAAAAATACAAAAAATTAGCTGGGCATGGTGGCGCGTGCCTGTAATCCCAGCTACTCTGGAGGCTGAGGCAGGAGAATTGCCTGAACCCAGGAGGCGGAGGTTGCGGTGAGCCGAGATCGCGCCATTGCACTCCAGCCTGGGTAACAAGAGCGAAACTCCGTCTCAAAAAAAAAAAAAAAAAAAAAAAAAAAAAAAAAAAAAAAATAAGGAGGAGATAGTTGTTCAGAGTCAAATGTCAGATTTTCCCTGAATGCTCAATAACTGGCTGAGAAAGATAACAATCCCAAGGAACATTTTCAAATAAGTTGTAACTAGACAGCCTTGTTGGAATCAGGGCTTCTAAGGGGTGGATGCATACCTAGGAACATTTGATAAGGCCACATTGTTGGATGACTTTTTATCTTCATTACTCACAGGAGAATTTTTGCTCTAAAGGCCACACCCTCTACCCCAACCCAAGAAACATAGCTTCACTTTCTATTCTGAGCCTAGGAGACAACAGAGCTTTAGTATTTAAGGGTGTGGAATTTTACCTCCTTGTGTCTAATTCTGGTACAACGTTTGCTAGCTGGATGATCTTGGGACATCACTAAACTTCATTTCATTCTTCTCAACCAGGGGTTATTGTCCCCCTGCAGCAGGACACTTGACGATGTCTGCAGACACTATTGGGTGGTCTGCAGACATTGGCTATTGACAGCTCGTAGGAGCAGGGAAGAAATGCTGCTAAGCATCCTACAATTCTCAGGACAATACCATGGCAAAGAGTCCTCCAGCCCCAAATAGCAATAGCATAGAAGTTGAAAAACCTTGTACTAGACAGAAAATAGTAGCACTGACCTCCCAGGACTGCTGTGAAGAGTGAGTGAGGTGATGCAGGGAGAGTGTTTACCACATTGCCTGGTACATATTGGGATGCAATAATATTAACTCATATTAATTGATATAAGCAACACATAAACCATAATGTTCAATGGGCTTACATATCCACCATCCTCCCCTGTTCTTCACACCATCACTCCTACTCCAAAAATCATTATTGTTATAGCCACATCTGGTATGCATTTTCACAGAGTCCTTTAGAGATAGAAAAGAGGGCATCTTTGCAGATTAGAGGATGAATTGATTCTCAGTGTCCTTGAAAACTCTCATGTCCTGTCCCACAAATTCTCTTTCCTGGGATGAAGGCCAAACACCATTATGAATATTACTACCTCAATTAAAACAATTGTTACCATGTGTCTGGCACTTTATATACATTATTTTAATTTAATATTTCCTATAATCCAACAACTAGGTATTACTATTACCCATATGGCCAAGGCTCAGAAAATATTAACAAGTGACTTGGCCAAAATTAAATGGCTACAAAGAGGCAGTAGCCAGATTTCATCATCCATCTACTTGACTCATAAGGCACATTCTACGAACTCCTACATGGTCCACTGAATTTGGGAAGAGAAAGAGTAACGAAATTGCTGCAGTTTGGCCACAAAACCAGCCCCCTGAGCTGTATGTCTATTCCTTTTCTAGAGAATGTCTGTGTGTTTCTCTCCAGCTCTCTAGCATGAAGGAGAGCTGTTAGCAGCATAATTAAACACACTTGTTTCAGACATGAGAAATGGTCTTAAAGAGTTAAAAGCTCATAGCACTTGTAATCTGTCTTTCATATGGTATTATAAATTCATTTTCTAGAACACTGATAGAATTTTTTTTTCCCATCCCAAGTAACAGCATCTATGTTTTCACAATCCATAACTCAAACCTGAACTTGGAAGAAGTGTTGAAATGATGAAACATGTTACTTGTGATTTGTGGCTATTTAATAATGATGGTATTGAGCAAGGAAATTAGACCCATGTCAAATGTGGTTTTGAAGGAGATACCTGCAAAAGGAAGAGACTTGTAAAGGGATTTTTCTTCCTGGGAAAAGTGTGTTGCTTCTGTACCTCTCTTCCCGAAGTTTCTTAAAATCACATTGACCTCTTTGCTTCCTTTCTGACTCATGTTTCAAATGTGTGTTTATCTATTAGTTTTAAGATTTCTCTAGCTAAATGGAACATAACTGATTACTCCTTGAGTTTAAGCTTTTGTTAGTGGTGGTGTTAACTTTCGTTGTGGTTATGATGAAGGTATTGGCAGGGAATAGAGGGGTGACATTTTTCACACCTGTATCCTAAATATTATCTGATTTTTTCATCTTCTAAAAGGTAATATAAATGAGATGTCTTAGTGTCCTAAAACGAACAGATGAGTAAATGGCTTAAATGTGTTCTTGTGTTCACAAAATGAATTCAGGTCCCAGGAAAATCTCCATACCAACAGCTAGACTTTCCAGATTTGTCCTTTAGTGTTTTATTTTTGTCTTTTCCCCTGATTATAAAGGCTTGCTACCTTTAAATGTGGTTGACAAACCAACAACATCCACATTACTTGAGAGCTTCTCAGAAATGAAAAATCTATGCTCTACTGCAGGACTACTGGATCATGATCTGCACCATTACGGAAAACCCCAGGTAATACACACACACCTTAAAACTGGAGAAGCACTGAGTATAAAGTTACTTGCACTGAGTATAAAGTTACTTGGTCAGGGACACATTATTAGTAACAGTGTCAGCCTCAGTCTTCCTATTGAATGAAGGTATGGGATCAAAGTTCTCTTCCAGTCCTGACGTTACTGACTTAAGAGCCACTGAACATCTTGTCCTTGCCACGTTCCATGCAAGGCATTAGGGGCATCCTTCAAGCATGGTTTCTGTCCTCAAGTGATTTTCCATGCACAGGAGACAGGCTAGAAAGGAGCCTCCTTCAAAGGATGTTCTGCAACATAAGAAATGTTTTATAATCACCCTGTGCAATATGGGAGCCACTAGCCACACCTGATTATGGAGCAATGTGACTAGGGCAACAGAGGAACTGCATTTTAATTTTATTTCACTTTAAATAGCCACGTGTGGCTGGGCGTGGTGGCTCATGCCTGTAATCTCAGCACTTTGGGAGGCTAAGGTGACTGGATTGCTTGAGGCCAAGAGTTCAGGACCAGTCTGGCCAACATGGTGAAACCCTGTCTCTACTAACATACAAAAAAAAAATCAGCCAGGCATAGTGGAGCATGCCTGCAATGCCAGCTACTTGGAAGGCTGAGCTTGAACCTGGGAGGCAGAGAGATCATGCTACTGCATTCCAGCCTGGGTGACAGAGAAAGACTCTGTCAAAACAAACAAACAAACAAACAAACAAAAAACCTTGCGTGGCTAGTGGTCATCCTATTGAATAGTACAGTTATAAAAGATACCAATGTGGTAATGAGAGTACAGACAAAATCTGCGGGCACATTAAGGAGGGAATAGTTTACCCGTCATGTGAGGGAGAGGAAGATCACTCAGAGGCACTAGCCTAGGCCAGCCCTGGATCGGTCCCCGAAATGGGGACTGCACAGGGAGTATTCAGGGTCCCCCCTCTGGTGGGTGTCAAGTCCCTCCCACCCCCTTTCTCTGTTTCATCCCTCACTTCATCCTTCTCTCCACTCAGAGCCGAAGTTCCTGCTTTCCCATGTTCAAGTTTCCTAAAACGTCCTTTTTCTCTTCTGTTGCCTAACAAATTCCTTTGCATTTTTTAAGACAAAAATCTATAAGCCTATCTTCCGATTCCTCATCAATGTCACTTCCTTTGTGCTCCCTTCTCCCAGAGTGCCCCTTCTGGGTAGAAGGCAGCAGGGCCAAGAAGGTGATCAGGAGAGTGGGGCCTGGCCTTCTGTACATACATAGCTTTGTAACCTCAGGGTGCTTTTCTAATCTCTCTAAGCTTTAGCTTCCACATCTGTTCTATAAGGTAACTGTGATTTAAATGATTGTCTACATGTGACTCTCTTAGCTCAGTGCCAAGTAAGCCATGAATTCTCAAAAAATACTTGTTATGTATACTACACATACATCAGTGTATCCTCAATATTCTTACCTTACTGATGCCTAATCACAAAACTATGCAATATAAGTGCTCCAAAGAATCTCTTCATGACTCCTCTCTCCCCAGCAAAATGTCTGGACCAGAGTAGGTGTTTAATAAATATTTACTGAATGCATGAGTAAAGCAATGGGTGGATGAGTAGGTAGATGGATGAATGGTTACATGGATAAATTGTTAAGTTAGCCCATGGAAATGTCTAGTGAAAGTAACAACTTCTTCCAGAACCAGTAGCATTTGAAAATGATCATTGTACAGGAAGGTGGTCACATGCCTATCTAAAGCCCTACTTCTCTAAATGTCCTATCTTCTTTTTTTTTTTTTTTAAGTAAGGGTTATAAAATTAAACTTCCTTCTCATAGAGGATGAGGAAATATAGGGAAAAATGATAGAAAATTTGAATGAGTACAGGATTTTATCAACCACACAAAACTACCAACTTTTAACGAACTGAAATACCTTTCTAGAAATATTTTTTATGTATGTATGTGCATATATATATACACATACATACACACAAATTCATGGTTATACTTGTATTTGACATTTAGCTACACAATTTCCAAATTAAAAAAAAATGGACACAAAATTGAGTTGGCAAATTTTGGAGAAAATGGGGCAGTCATACACTGCAAATAGGAGTAAAAATTGGTATAATCCTGTGGAAAACAATTTGGGAGCCTCTGCTAATGCAGAATATGTACATATCCAATAATCCTGCAACTATGCTTCTAGGTGTGTACCCAAAAGAAGTGTGCACACCTGAACATCAAAAGCCTAGAGAAGAACAATTAGCAGCACTACACATTAACGACAACACTGGAAACTATTCAAATGTTCATCAACAGCAGAATGGATAATTAACTGTGATATATTCACACAGGAGGTTGGCAATGTGGAAACTGAAACTCCGCACAATAGCCTGGATGACTCTTTAAAACAAAGTGTTTCACTGAAAGAAGCCAGGGACAGGAGATTACCCTAGATGTGACTCCATTTATAAAGTTCAAAAATATACATCTGATCTATGGTGTTAGAAGCGGCTTCCCTGGGCGGAG
The DNA here is from genome assembly GCF_048565385.1 of Saimiri boliviensis. NCBI lineage: Eukaryota > Metazoa > Chordata > Mammalia > Primates > Cebidae > Saimiri > Saimiri boliviensis. The sequence continues at coordinate 135,702,721 of NC_133449.1, read as the reverse complement.
TAATGACCAGAAAGAGGCCCGGGAGGACTTCTAGAGAGCTAAGAATTTTTTTAAATTTTATTTTAGTTTTATTTTTATCTAGGTACTGATTCTATGAGTGCATGATTTGCACACTCTTCTGTGTGTTTTTTATTTCCATAAAACCTACTTTAAGAAATCAGCCCTAACTTTTTTTGTAAACCCCTTTTATAAACTCATGCCAATAGCTGCAAAGCATTCCGTCTTGTTAATATACCACCATTGACCTAACTAGTTTCCTATTGTTAGGCAGACACCTTTTTCTCCTGTTATTTTTTTTTTTCACCCTTTTTGATAATGCTGTGATGACTAACTTTGCCTGTGATTGTGAATGTGGATCTAGGGTTATTTCCTCAGGATTGATCCCAATAAGGGAAAGTAAAGGGTTTTAGGGTTCTTGATACTATTCCAAATTGCACATAAAGGACTACTTTGATTGTTATTCTTGCTGTTGGTTTGTTCATTTGTTTGCATGAAATATGTTCACGCCATCACGGTTCTGAGCAATTTTGACTTTTTAAGAATATTGGATGTCCGTGAACATTAGCTCATACCTCTGCCAGCTGTGGGCTCTATCACACACACAATTTTTTTTTTTTTTTTTTTTGAAGGAAAACATTCTAAGTGAGAATTCATGGCTCTCACTTAGAATTCTGTTTCCTCAGAGATGGCTTTTCCAGCATCAGGCAAGAAGGAGCCTATTCTTTGAGACCCAATTTTCCAACTTGAGGAAAAACCAAGCAGAGCCTGCTAAGTGCAGAGGGTGCTGAAAAGCATAGATTCCCATGCAGAACACAGGCGATTTCATGCACAAAATGGATATTTTGCTCCATTTGCTGAGCTGAAATCAAGGTGCACGCTGGAGGCCTGACAGCTCTTTAGCTGTAACAGCACAAACGTGCTGCTACAAGACTTGAAAACTGTTTTGAAAGATTTGCTTAGTTTTTCAAAAAGAATTGTCAGTTCCCGGCTAGCGTGAGGCAGGCTGCTGAGGTGGGAAAGAAACCAAAAAGATAAATAAGCATACGAATCCAAATATATTCTTAATGTTAATGCCAGGCTGATTCTGGGAGCTCAAAGCCGTACTTATATTGACGCGAAATGCCCAAGGAGTCACAAGCAATCTGACAAGTTGAGGCTTAACACCAGAAATAGAAGGAATTGATCTAAGACGTTCACTCTCAGATCCCGTTCACCCTAAGAAGAGCTTCGGAATCTAATAATTGGTGCTGGAGGACTGAGACAAATGTTCTAATCACTCTTGTTTAAAGTGGGGGAAATAGAACAAGGATCTTTGACATGTTAGAAGCAAATGGTTTTCACGTTTGGTTTCATCGAGGAGATAAAGATTCTTTTCTGAGCACCTTTTGGCATTGCACACAGTGACAAAGGGGATACTTCTTTTCTGCAAATATCACTCCGACCAGAGTGACCTCACTCAGTATGTGTGGCTAATGCCTGACCTACATACCAAGCCATTGCCATAGACCCCTTGCCATGACACCCACAGCAAAAGAAGTCAGGGAATCATGCTTCTTCTTCTCCTTAGTATTTTGTCATAGATCAGTTTTTACTGTGAATAAAACTGCAAACCAAGTCAAAAGAGCTGGTCCTGAAGACAACAGTAATGATCCGACCATCTCCTTGGGGGTGTAGTGAGATAAAAAGCAGGGGTTTTAGGATGGTGTGTTTGGGAGGGACTTGAGAAAGGAGTAGGGGGACACAGAAGGGCAGTGCGGGTGTTCTTTGCAGGAGGTAAGATTTAGGGTCTGCCGAAATGCCCTGTCCCTTCCCTTATGCATGCAGAAATTGGACTCTGATTTAAATCTCTCCATTATTTTTCTTACAAGTCAAATTAGAAGTTGATGTTTTATTCAGTTTAAATCAAAACCGATTGTCCAAGAATATACGTGTAAGCACAACAGACATGCTTTTTGCTGCCGTAATAACTATAGATTGCAGGAAACAAGCTGTAGGTCTATCAATAGGGGAATGAAAAAAGCAAGCAAGAGAACCTTCACATAGTGGGATCACTGTGGCTTTTGAGAAGAATGGGGGTAGATCCAAGTACCCTAACATGACAGAACGTTCATGATGTGCTATGGGCGGGAAAAGCAAGTGAAGGACAATTACATGTAATATGCACCCATTGAAAGCCCCTCCTGCAGGAACCATCTTCTTGTTTTTACATATTTCTGCACGGGCTTCATATTTGCTTTTAAATCAAGTAATTAAGGGAAATGAAATGAAAAAAAAAAAAAAAGAAAACAGAAGCAATTTCCTGGATTGTTGTTAAATGTTGTTGTTGTTGTTTTCTCTTTTGTCTGTTTGTTTTCTAAAAGGAAAACAGCTGTTTTGGTAAGAAACTGTAAATTGACACCTTTTGTGTTAAGCTGTGACCTTAAATTTGGGTCCCAACTCCTCTTTTGAAGGAGAGTTTCATTGTGTCTTTCCATGCTACTACCAGCATAATGGACCTCAATTTCTGTTCCTGCTGCTGCGGTGTCTTTCCCTACATTCTCCACTTGCTCCTTAGCTTTGCCTGGGAGGCAAGTGTCATGAGGCCCAGCGGTGTCTTGCCTGAGATCATCTTGCTGGAAGCAGTAGAACCAATCCTCCATTTAATACCGTCTGGCCCTAAATCCCAGGACTAGCAACTGCCCAAAGCTATTCCCATCCATTTATACATCGAAAATGGAGGTCACAGAACCTCACTCTTGGATTTGTTAGGAAATTGGTAGCCATTCATTCTGTCCTAAGAGTGCAAGTTCAAAAATCATGTCCTCTGGTTTCAAGCCACTTCCCAGTTGCTGGACTTTGAAAAAGTTGTTTAATATCTCTGCCCTACAGTTTTCTCAACTGTACAATGATCATGTTTACCCCCTAAAGTTGCTGTGGAACAAAGTGCACTAATGCCTAAGAGCAGTGGAAGAGACTACATAGAACAAGCCTAATAAATACTAGGGATAATTGTTCATATTAAGCTCATTTTATAACCTTTGGCATACCAGGAGCCTCAGTTTCTTCATCTACAAAATGGGAACAGTAATGCAATTTCTCAGGGTTATTTTTGTTTTGTTTTGTTTCGGGTTTGGAGACAGAGTCTTACTCTCTCACCAGGCTGGAGTGCAATGGTGTGATCTCGGCTCACAACCTCCGCCTCCCGGCTTCAAGTGATTCTCCTGCCTCAGCCTCCTAAGTAGCTGGGATTACAGGCATGTGCCACCACATCCAGCTAATTTTTGTATTTTTAGTAGAGACAGGGTTTCACCATGTTGGCCAGGATGGTCTCGATCTCCTGACTTTGTGATCTGCCCATCTCAGCCTCCCAAAGTGCTAGGATTATAGGCCTGAGCCACCGTGCCCAGCCATGGTTTTTATGATGATTATGTGAGTTTATGAATGTGAAGTGCCTGGCATCAGGTAGCAGCTTAAATTAATAAGGCGCCAACTCCGTTTTCATATCTGACCTTCCATGTACTGGGTGAGCCTCGTCATTGGGGTAGTAATGAAATTTCTGTGAACTGACTGTTTGCCTTTATGAGCAGAGGATGCCTGTCTTGGCTACGGGTGACCTGGGGAATTATTTATGAGCCAGACAAACTGAGAAGCAAAGGAAAAGGCCCAATATTCCTATAGCAAAATATTCCTGTTCCTTGAAGCATAAAGGGTAAAATGGAATAGGGCATTCAGAGAGCATTCTGGAAGCCCCTGGGAAGCCGTGAGGGGAGATGAATGGGGAGAAGCAACTCAACAGTTTGCAACCTGAAGAAAAGAGATTCAAGGTCTAGCTACACAGAAAGTCTACATATGTTTATTGTAGGGAATGGTGAACATGGGTTCTTCACCCGCAGGATCGCTGAGAGCAGGTTTTGATAAGTAAGATACACATTAAGGAAAACAAAAAGCCCCTTAATCATCACTGTGTAAAAATAAAAGCTTTTGGCTCAGCTTGCTCGAAGTCTTAGAGAAGGAAATAATATAATGTATGTCAATGGGCACAAAAATTCACCCAATTGTTAAGTGAAAATGCAATCTGGGGCAATTGCTTCCCAATTAAACCATATCTGCAGTGATACTTTGATATTTCTAGAATTCTGTTTCATTGTTCTCTTACTCACGCTGAACTGTTATTTGCTCTTGCTGTAAAGACAAAGCAGTGTAACAGATAAGAGCACAGAACCAGAATTGCACTCACTGGATCTGAATCCTGGTTTTGTCATATACTAGCTGTGTGATCCGGGGCAGGTTGCCTAACTTCTCTGTGCTTCTGTTTTTGCATCTGTAAAATGGAGCTGATAATAGTACTTCCCTCATGCGGCTGTTGTGAGAATCAACTAGAATAATGCCTGACATTGGCTTAGCACAGTACTGGGTACACTGCAAATGCTCAACATGTGTGCATTCTTATTTTTAGTATGATGATTTGATCATGCTCATAAGACTCTCACTCTCCTCTTGTGAGTAGATGGAGAGGTGTATTTCAAACAGTGCCAGTTCTGCAGTGAATTTGACCATTTCTGCTGTCTGGCTGCAGCTCTTAGTGAGATGTCATTACTCTTTAGTTTTCTCACCTTTAAAATGGAGATAATAATACCTTGCAAGAGTTTTGCGAGGATTAAATGAAGTCATGTCTATGGAATGCCTGGCCCGGAGTAGGCACTCAGCAAAGGATGGTGTCATTCGTCCTTCTTTTTAAAATACTCAGCATTTCACCCCTAAGTAAGAGCATCCAATCTAGAGGTGTTTTAATTTTAGTTTGTTTTCATTTACTTCTACAATTAGTGAATCCCAAACAATTACCTCATTACTGTAAAATATATATATATATATATATATATATATATATATATATATATATGGTACATGATCAAGATTAGTTATAAAGCAAACGTTTTGATGGCTTAATTTGTAAAGCATGTTTATACATTATCACAGTTTTTGTTACTTTAATATCATTTTTACCTCATTTCTACCTCCTTTTACTTATAAGCTCAAATTTGTCTTTGGTATAGCTACTGGAGAGTAAGAAAAGAAAGTGACAAACACCACACACACACACACACACACACACACACACACACACACACAGAGGCAAACCTTTAATATATCTGTTTTTCATAGCAGAAACCTGTTACCTTAACCATGCTTTGTATATTAATATACAATATTAAAATTATCAATAAATGTTTGTTATGAATAAAGTAACCCATTACATTTACTTTTACTATGTCCACCCTCTCTCTCCCCATTTTTCTGGCCGCCACCGAGCCATGTTATTGAGAACTGATGTATTTCCTGCTGGTATGTAGGGCAGAGGATCTGGGATAGAGGATAAGTATGTTGTATCTTTGCCAAGGGCATGGAGGTGACATCCAAAATCAGAGGCATTGCTATGTGACCTTAGGCAAGTCATTGTCCCTCTGCAGACTTGTTTGTGAATCTAAAAAATGCAGGGCTAGATTAAATAACCTCTTTGCCCTTTTTTTTTTATTTTGCTGTTAATAACCTAACATGATGGGAAATGAGAGGCTGTCTTTATTTTTGCAGGGGTGGGGGCAGAGTGGTCTGCCAGACAGACCTGTGTGTAAAACCTTCTTTGGCAATTACCAGCTGTACCAATGGTAATAAGTTTCCTAATTTCTCTGAGTCTCAGTTACTATCATCTGGAGAACAAGAATAATCAGACCATCTTCAAAGGATCGTCACAAGAATAAAATGAGACACTGGACATCAGGAACATAGCAGAGGGTCTGGTACAAAGAAAGCATTCGATACATGGTGACAATCATTATGTGTCTCTGCTTCGTCCTTGGCCAGAATGAATACTTTCCGTATTGAAGTTAACAGTCATAGTTCTTTCCTTCAATCCTCTCCTGAGCTACTTAAGAGCAACCTCTAGGAGAGACAATGCTGATGAAGCCAATAATATGAATTCGGTGTTTTTGGGGATGTGCAATTAGGTCACTTACAGCACACTGGCCCTTCTCTCCACACGGCAGAGATACGGCATTTGATACCAGCATGAAGATCGGTTCCTTCCTCTCTCAAAGCTAGCTTTATTGATCCCCTCCTTCTAATGGGGGCAGGGGAAGAAGGAGAAATGAGGAAATGTTAGCAAAGACAGAGGTTAGGTCCACTTCATTTTGCCTTCACCCACAGAAGCAGGAGCTGCAGGAGATTGGGAAAGAGTCCAGGATTCACTTGAGCCCTGGCTGGCTGTCCCACTCTTTTCCAATCAATTCCCAGAAGGTAGCCATTTTTAATTCTGCATTTATCTTACTTGACCAGGGTCATGTCTGTTTTCAGGGCAAAGATTAGAGAAGTGGCAGATAAGTGGCCGATATCTCTGGTAATAAATGAATATGAGCTTCAAGCCCGGTGTAATTAAAAATGTATAAACTCATAGTTTATTCCCCCTTAAAAGTTTACAATCTTCCTTTGAAATGCTTCCTGAACCACCACCATTCGACTTGCTTTTAGTCATCTTTGCTGATAAGAAAAGGGAAGGAAATTGAAGACTCAACAGAAGATACTCCCATCTGTGCAAAATCAAGCCCATATCAACAAGGAAGGCATGTAAACCTTCACCATGGCATCTGCCAGGCCACTGGGAGGCAAAGGATGTCATCGGTCAACTTCATATTTAACTTTGCATTATTAAGCTGTGAGCCAGGGTCCTTCCAACTCAAACAAATATCCCAAGCCTCATCCAGGAAGAGGGCAAAACCCACAAAACAAACCCAGGCCAACTCCAAATTGCCGAGTCATTAGTGCGTGAGCCAGGGTGCCATCAGCAACACAGAACCAGCATCTGCTCAGTTCCAGAGGAAGTTTATTTCAGCTTGGGAGCCTCAGGTCATCTGCCTTACAAACGCCACCATTATGTGCTATTTGAGGTTTGAATGTTGCCACACAATGAGACACTCCATGCGTACCTGCCTCTTCCACAGACTGAAGAACTGTCAGAATTCAGCAGAGGGAATCAGTTTCAGTAGATGGGGTAAAAGTGAGGAAAGGAAAGAAAACCCGGCCCCAGGCCCTATCTTAGCTACTCCAAATGCGTTGTTTTACTCAGTCCTGACAGCAGTGCTGTGAACAAGATTACTTTCCATGTTACAGATGTGGAAACTGAGGCTTCTACAAGTGACTTGCCCCAGGTCTTACTCAGAAGGGGAGGACGTCTGCTCCTGCCTCTGCTCAGCGTCCAACCCCCATTCTCTTCTATCAGCCACCCAGGTGGGAGTGGGTTGCAGATGCTGTGGGTTTTGTTTCCAAGAAGTCTGTGAACAAGTCTCCATGCAAGCATGAACGCCGAAGGGAAATCCTTCTCCCTGAATAGTTTCTGAAGCAGATGACCATGTTGGACATTCCAGTCTGGCCCCAAAAAGAAAATTCTGTGCCTTCCCTTTCCAAAAAGTCATATTAGGAAAAGTGATGAAAAAAGTAGTTCCTTCCTGGTGGCAAAAAAGTGAGCGGCACCGAAGTGGTTACCAACCGTTTTGTTCAACCAGACTATTTACAAGTAGAAACAGGGTATCTGTTTCCTGTCATCACCATCATATATCTTAAGGCGGAGAGATTGGAAGCCCATTACAGTCTGATACCTAATCAATACATACCGTATTCCTACAGCAGGAAGTAAAAGAATAGGCCCTTGGGAACCAGAGTTCAAATTACTCTACTGTCGATTCCAGATAGCAGCTAATGATAGGCTAAGCTTGGGGTAGGGGGTGGAATGGGGACGGGGTGGGGTGAAGGGGAAAACGCAACCATCGTTTAATGGGATAGTTAATTCAAAGATCAAATATGCATTCACTTTTGCCTCATTGGAAAGCTACATGTTGTCTCTTAGCAGGAAGCCCTTCTGACTTCGAAAGCTTTTCTCTTCGCAGTGCCAAAATACGTTTTAGACATACACATGTATCACACATTATGTTTGGGTATTAAATCATTTATCTGGATATCCTTCCATATAATACATAAAGAAGCCTAAATGAACTTTAATACGTATTTGATTATTCAATGAGTATTTACTGAATGCCCAGGTACCGACGTGACCACCTTCCTGTGGTCATTGGCATAGTGACCAGTGACATAGCAGCCAGTGACCACATCAAGCTTTGAGAGAGTCCTGACCTCATGAAACTTACGTGTTAGTGAGGAAGATGTTATTGTGTGAGCCATGTGTAACTGAGGCAGGAGGACCAAAGAGGGGGGAGAGACATTGCCTTTTAGAGAAAACGGAAGTAGTGAAATCACCACATCCTGAGTTTATTTCCTGCCTTTCCCTTCTGCTATTGGGACCCTTAGAAAGTTACGCGACCTCTCTGAGTTTCAGATCCTCCACTTGTATAATGAGAATAGTAATACTCACCTTGGGTTATTGTAAGGATAAGATAAAGTGGAAAACAAAAAGAGGGGATGTTTTTGTGTAGCCTACAGTCATTCCTCAAAAAATGCCTGTTGCCTTCTGTTCTCGTGCAGCTACTGAGCATCCCCAGTGAGCATCTGTGCAGCCTTTTTTATTTTTACTTTTTTGAGCCGGAGCCTCACTCTGTCACCCAGTCTGGAATGCTGTGGCACAATCTCAGCTCACTGCAACCCCCACCTCCCAGGTTCAGGGGATTCTCTTGCCTCAGCCTCCCAAGTAGCTGGGACTAAAGTTGTGTGCCACCATACCTGGCCAATTTTTGTATTTTTAGTAGAGATGGGGCTTCACCATGTTGGCCAGGCTGGCCTCAAACTTCTGACCTCAAATCATCTGCCCACCTTGGCCTCCCAAAGTGCTGGAATTACAGGCATGAGCCACCGCCTGGTGCCTGGCCTATGCCAGCCTTCATCAGGTCCTGATAGGAATTCAGTTGTAAAGTCCCTGTGGCTCCCTCATGAGTCCAGCTTCTATGCAGGATTTGTGAGGCTGGAGCTTGGGCTCCCCACCCCACATTCCAGGTTCGTAGCTAGCCCCATGTTAGGCTCTGCTGATAGGTGGGGCTAGAGGCAGACTTCAGGGCAATGGAAGGAGAAGGGATTTGCCGCCTTCTCTTGGCTTCTGGTCCTCCCAGCCTCATTTCACCTTGGCAATGATACCTCCTCCTTAAAGCAGCTATTGGCTCCAGGCTCCAGCCTGGGATCCCTAGGGACCAGTGTACTTGTACGTCTGTGAGGTGCAAACACCACCAGGCAAGACCCTTTTCTCAGACCTCTGAGTCTCAGCTCCAAGAGGACCCTACCACGATCCACAAGTCGGGAGGCAACTCTGAGGTGTGAACCTTTGCCCTACCAGGCCTCTCCACTGAGCTTCTGAATTCTGATATACCTAACATCACCCTAGAGATGGAAGCTGCATCCTAGAGCTATTACCGAGGTGTGCTCTCAACGTTGTCTTTTTTTTGCCTTTTAAATCTTCCAGGAATTGTGTAATCAAGTTCTTTTATTGAATTGTTTAGCTAAAACACCTAATATGTATTTGTATTTTCCTAACTGGATCCTTGCTGAAACACAGGGAGAGGGCTGAAGGCTGTCACGACTCATCCAACCTTTCTCTTATTCAGTCCTATAGCAGCTTGCTTCTCCCCAGGGGACTCAACAACAACCGCAATCTCTCTCTCTCTCTCTCTCTCTCTCTCTCTCACACACACACACACACACACACACACACACACACACCATCAACATGCCTGTTTCATGCCTCAGTCTTCTATCCAGAGGCCCTCAAACTCTATAAAGGCCAGACCAGAAACCTCATCATCCAGGTCCCTTTGTAGCTCTTTCCACAAACCCAAACTCCTGTTTGCTGCCTCGGACAAGATACACTTTCTGTACTAGAACTGCAGGTATGGAGTCAAGAAACTTTCTTAGTAAAGTAAACCTTAAAGAAATCCAGCTAATTCTAAATAGCTTAAGACTTTCGGTTTTACCTCTGTTGGCCAAGAATGCCTGATTACATCAATAAATGGAAGAAAAAAACTGTACTACACACAGCACAGCCTGGTACCTAGCATCTCTTAAAAGCTGAAACTTCATGTGGCCCTATTAAAACCTCAAGGTAATAGGTGTGGCATTTCTTCAGTTTTTGTTTTAGTTTTTGTTCTAATTTAGCAGAGGTAGGATTTGAGCCAAGGGCTTGTCATCTGCTATCAGCGGTCAGTGCATCCCCCATCATGATATTCAGGACCCCTCGCTGATCATCTGACCTTCCCAGGCCATTTGCAACGTCCTCAGCTGCCTCTCGGCTTTCCTGTGTTTTGCATTTTTCCTAGAATGTCTCATCCTCCTCCTGTGCTTATCCACACTCCCTTGTTCATTAAGAACCAAAGGGCTGCTTTAAACTGGGATCTTGCATGCTTTTTGACTTTTAGGTCAATCACACACTGTCTTGTTTTAATCTGAAACCTGTCTGGGGGTAACTATGCGTGCTCCACCTCTCTTGGAACTCAGTTTCATTAAGGAAAGGGTCTATGCCTGGCATTCTTTTCTTTTGTTCTTGAAGAGCTGAGCACAACAATTCTATATGCTGAGTGTTTTGAAGTTAGAGTTAGAGAAAATAAAATTTGAAAATAAAGCATCCCCAGATGATAAAACCTTTGATTTTTTTTCTGAGAGCTCCAAATGTTACCGTTTCTTTGTTTGGGGTACTAGTAACCTCACAGAGGAGTCTTGTCATCAATCTCCAAAGCTTCCCTTAGACTAGGTTTTCTGCTAAAATTACACTGCTTCCTTTCCATGCCCCTCCCACTGTTCTCCTCTCAACCCATATGTTTCCCAACCATTTCACTTCCTGTATCTTGAACTTTTACCTCCATCTTAATCATTTTATTATTTTATTGTATCTGTAGATTTTTAATACATTTTTTATAAATGCATTTTTCAAATATATTTCAGAAATAAAGTGTTAAAATATATTTTTCTATAAGTGTATCTTCCAAATACACTTCAGAGATAAAGTATGGGAGAAACTGCAAAGCCTAGGATTGGTTACATGAAAAGATGATCTGTATATTCATTAATTCATGTAAACATAGTTCTACTATAGATAAGAGCTTTCTACTTGGAATTACTTCCTCCATGTAAATTATTCAATAGCCTTAATGATTTTAAGTAAAGTTTGTTTTTCCTACATAAAAAAAAATTTTTACATTCCCATTATAACATATTAGAAAAATACCGTAAAAGAAAGAAAGAAACATACGCTGCATAGTTTTAGCATCTAAAGACAACCACAAGTAGGACCTACAGTAACTTTTCATACTGTTTCGTATAGCTGGCACAAGAACAATAAAGAGCACATGCACGTATACCCTGCCTTCACTACTAATACATATTCCATATTTTTGGAAGATGTACACAATTTATGGTTTAAAATATTAGTTGTCAGAAAAACACTGAAATAGATAATAACTGCAGATTTCCATTTCTGACTTATGTGAAATAACACGGACCAGATGTAGCCTCTCAACTTAAATGGTTAGAAAAAATATTTAAAATTTATTTAATGATATAAAAACTTATATATAAAGTTTTTCTAATCACTTTCTAATAAATTTTTTACTGTCTACACATTTCTATAATTTTTTCATATATATTGTCAATAGTTTTTAGACCCTTATTAACCACAGGCCCTACAGGGCTATGATTCCTGAAAAAAGGTAAGAATAATGTGAACTCCGTAATTTTAACAGAGTCCTGCCTGGGTTCAGTTCCCAGGACACAGTACAGACATGGAGAACTTAAGCAGACCCAGCTCAGGCTTGCTGAGTTGCAGAAAGACAGAGGTCAGTGTTCAGGAAAGCCAAGGCAGTTAGAATTTGTGGGACAGACTAAGATGGCAAGAGAGGTAGTTGGATAAAGAGCTCAATAAATCTGCATAAGGTGCCCTTGAATCTTTGGCTGAGTATTAATTTGTACATGAGTGAGAGGATTCGACCAGGAGAGAAGTAAGCAGAAAAATTCCTGGAGCTCACGCAGAACTAAAAGTTTGTCTTTCTACCAGCCAGTGGGAAAAGATCTTGTTAAAACATAAGGCATTAAGTAGAATCCTCAGAAAGATCTTGCCATAGTAGTGGGGTAAATTTAGCCCCAGACTAAACAGTAATCTGCATAATAGAGTTTAAAAGTAAGCTTTAAAACTATCAAACTAATTATAAATAACTGAGAGCCACAACAATGTATTACAATTAACAATGTATTACAATATTCTACACTTAATACAACATTTCCACACTTACAAAGAAACAGGAAATATGACCTGTCACCAGGAGGAAATCAGTCAATTGAGGCAGACTTAGAAATAACAGTTATTATAAAACAATTACTATTAAAAGATCCACATGTGCAAGAGGTAAGGAAAATGTGAGTAATATGAATAGGGAAATTGAATAGCACATAAAAAAAGATCTTCCAGAAATGAAAATTACAATTCTGAAATGAAAAAATAGATACAAAGAGATTAACAGAATAGACACTAAAGAAGAAAACCTTAATGAACTTATAGATAGAGCAATAGAAAATAAACAAATAAGAAAACACAAGGAAAAAATGAACAGTGGATAAGTAACCTGTCATAAAATATAAAGTAATCTAGTATACAAATAACTGAAGTCCAGGAAAAAGATGAAGAAAACAGAAAAAAATAAAACAATATTTGAAAATTCTACAAATTTGATGAAAACCATAAGCCCACACATACAATAAGTTTAATAAACCTCAAGCAAAATAAGCCCAAAGAAAGCCACACCAAGGTACACCAACAGTATCAAATGGCTGAAATCTAGCAATAGAAATAGAACCTTAAAAGTATCCAAAGAAACATGACACATTATATACAGAAGAAGAAAGAAAAATTATATAACTCTGTCAGAAATTATGAAAGATAAAATAACAGGAGATACAATTTTTGGATTTACACAAATTAATGGAGAGTATAGGAAATTTTAAATGTAAAAATAAGTGTCTTCTCATTTAAAACAATTGACTATTCAAAGCAAAATAACAACTATATTGGGGGATTTACTAGATTTATACAAATAAGGTATAGTACTAAAATAGCACAACATTCAATGGGAAAACATTTTTACAGTTGTAAAGGTTTTATATTATAATTGAAGAAGTATAATATTTGATGGTAGGGTGTAGTATTTTATATATAGTATCCATATATAGTATTACACAGTACATATATGCATATAGTATTTTATATATAGTATACACCATATATAGTATTTTATATATAATCTTACACCCTATCCTTAAATATTATACCACTCCATATATATATATATATATATATATGTAGTATTATACTTCATAGATATATATTTATATATAAAGTATGTATAGGCTGTAATACTATATATACATATAATACAACAATTTCTTGAAAGAAAGATAAAGAGGTAGAACAATATGTCATAATAGAAATACAATGTTAAAATAATTAGTTCAACAGAAAGCAGAAAAAAATGAAGAAAGAAAAGAAGGAATAAACATAAAACAAATAGCAAGATGACAGAGTAAAACTCAACCATATCAGTAATTATGTTAAATGTAAATGGCCTAAATACTCCAATTAAACATCAAAGATTGTCACATGGTATTAAAAAAAGCAAAACTCAACATATTAGTCAGAGCTCTGCAGAGAAATAGAACCAACAGGATATAAACACACACACGTGTACATATATGTATATATACACATGTCTGTGTGTATATATATGAGAGTGTGTCTCTCTGTATATATATATAATGTATATATAAAATTATATATACATTATATATATAATTATATATATATATATATATATATATAGAGAGAGAGAGAGAGAGAGAGAGAGAGAGAGAGAGAGGCAGAGAGAGGCAGAGAGACAGAGAGAGAGATTTGCTTTAAGTAATTGGCTCATGTGATTATGGAAGCTGGTAAGTCCAAAATCTGCAGTGCAGAGGGTAGGCTGGAGACCCAAGAAGAAATAATGTTGCAATATTGAATCTGAAGGCCTTGAGGAGGCAGTTGCTTTTTCATTGTGGTACCTCCATCTTTTGCCTTAAAGCCTTCAACTGACTGGATGAAGCTTATCCACAATACAGAGGGTAATTTGCTTACTCAAAGTCTATTTATGTGAACAATAATCACATCTCAAAGAACCCAATCAGTAAGAATGTAGAACACAGAAACAACCCTATCAAACAACTGGACTTCATCAATGTTTGTAGAACATTCTACCCATCAACAGCGTTATATACCTTCTTTTTCAGTGCATATGAAATACTTGCCAAGATAAATTATATCTGGGCCATAAAACAAGATTTAATAAATTTAAGGCAATTTTAATCATGTGAAATGTTTTATTTGATGACAATAAAATTAATAATAACAACAGACTACATGGAAAATCCTTACATTTGAAAATTAAACTGTGACATGATTGTATATCTGGAAGACCCCATCATCTCAGCCCAAAATCTCCTGAAACTGATAAACAACTTCAGCAAAGTCTCAGGATACAAAATCAACGTGCAAAAATCACAAGCATTCCTATACACCAGTAATAGACTTCAAGAGAGCCAAATCAAGAATGAACTGCCATTCACAATTGCTACAAAGAGAATAAAGTACCTAGGAATACAACTAACAAGGAACGTAAAGGACCTCTTCAAGGAGAACTACAAGCCATTGCTCAACGAAATAAGAGAGGATACAAACAGACGGAGAAACATTCCATGTTCATGGTTAGGAAGAATCAACATCGTGAAAATGGCCATACTGCCCAAAGTAATTTACAGATTCAACGCTATTCCCATCAAGCTACCAATGACCTTCTTTACAGAACTGGAAAAAAACACCTTAAACTTCATATGGAATCAAAAGAGAGCCCGCATAGCCAAGTCAATTCTAAGCAAAAAGAACAAAGCAGGAGGCATCACACTACCGGACTTCAAACTATACTACAAGGCTACAGTAATCAAAACAGCATGGTACTGGTACCAAAACAGAGATATAGACCAATGGAACAGAACAGAGGCCTCAGAGGAAATGCAACATACCCACAACCATCTGATCTTCGACAAACCTGACAAAAACAAGCAATGGGGAAAGGACTCCCTGTTTAATAAATGGTGTTGGGAAAACTGGCTAGCCATGTGCAGAAAGAAGAAACAGGACCCCTTCCTGACACCTTACACCAAAATTAACTCCAGATGGATTAAAGACTTAAACATCAGACCTAATACCATAAAAACCTTAGAAGAAAATCTAGGCAAAACCATTCAGGACATAGGTGTAGGCAAGGACTTCATGACCAAAACGCCAAAAGCAATGGCAACCAAAGCCAAAATAGACAAATGGGACCTAATCAAACTCCACAGCTTCTGCACAGCAAAAGAAACAGTCAGTAGAGTGAATCGACAACCAACAGAATGGGAAAAAATTTTTGCAGCCTACCCATCTGACAAGGGGCTGATATCCAGAATTTACAAAGAACTAAAGCAGATCTACAAGAAAAAAACAAACAAGCCTATTCAAAAATGGGCGAAGGATATGAACAGATACTTTACAAAAGAAGACATACAGGAGGCCAACAAACACATGAAAAAATGCTCATCATCACTGGTCATCAGAGAAATGCAAATCAAAACCACATTGAGATACCATCTCACACCAGTTAGAATGGCAATCATTAAAAAATCGGGAAACAACAGATGTTGGAGAGGATGTGGAGAAATAGGAACACTTTTACACTGTTGGTGGGAATGTAAATTAATTCAACCATTGTGGAAGACAGTGTGGCAATTCCTCAAGGACCTAAAAATAGAAATCCCATTTGACCCAGCAATCCCATTACTGGCTATATATCCAAAGGATTATAAATCATTCTACTACAAGGACACGTGCACACGAATGTTCATTGCAGCACTGTTTACAATAGCAAAGACCTGGAACCAACCCAAATGCCCAACGATGATAGACTGGATAGGGAAAATGTGGTACATATACACCATGGAATATTACGCAGCCATCAAAAACGATGAGTTCTTGTCCTTTGTAGGGACCTGGATGAACCTGGAAACCATCATTCTCAGCAAACTGACACAAGAGCAGAAAATCAAACACCGTATATTCTCACTCATAGGTGGGTGTTGAACAATGAGAACACACGGACACAGGGAGGGGAGCACTACACACTGGGGTCCGTTGGGGGGAAATGGGAGAGGGGCAGGGGGTGGGGAGGTGGGAAGAGATAGCATGGGGAGAAATGACAGATACAGGTGAGGGGATGGAAGGCAGCAAACCACACTGCCAAGTGTGTACCTATGCAACAATCTTGCATGTTCATCACATGTACCCCAAAACCTAAAATGCAATAAATAAAAAGAAAATTAAACTGCAATTTATTAAATAATTTAAGAATCAAAGATGGAATAATAAGACAATATAGAAACATAAGCTATCAATATCTGTGAGATGTAGCTCAAGGAGTACTTTGAGGGAAAACTGTATCATTAATTGCTCACATTAGAAAAATAAAAGGTCTCAAATAAGTGACCTTAATTTCCTCCTTAGTAACTTACAAGAGCAAATTTTAAATAAGGTCCTGAAGCAAGGAAATTATAAATGAAAGAGCAATAATTGATAAAGTAGAAAACCAAAAAACAAGAAAGAAAATTAATGGAACAAGAGCAAGTTCTTGAAAAAAAAAAAAAAAAAAAACTATACAATTGGTAAATCTTTAGCCGGATTGAACACGCACCACATGAATGGCTATGTGTGTGCACATAAAAGAGAAAGCAAAGGGAAGGGGAGGCAGAAAGAGGAAGAGAAGACCCAAATTATTAATATAAAGTCTTAAAATAACAGATGTTTCAAACATTAAACAGGTAAGAGAATATTATGTACTTCGTTTAAATACATTTGATGACATAGTTAAAATAGACACATCTCTTGAAAGACACAAACAACCAGCTTCTTGAAGAAAAAGTAGATAACCAAGATCGTCCCATGTCTACTAAAGATTGTTAATTTGTAATTAAAAATGCTAATCATGAAGTGTAAAAGAAAAATAGTTAATACACTCAACTTTTTCATTGTTAAAATTTTTCTGTTAATGAAAACTACTAAGACTAGGAGAATATACTTGTAAAACAAAGACCTGATAAAGGAATCACAACCAGAACATCAAAATAAATCTTGCAACTAAACAATAGGAATAATAAAAACTCTTCAAAAACTGGGAAAACGTGTGAGAAGACACTTCTCCCAAGGAAGAGAGATACGAATGGCAAATCCATGCATGAAAATATACTCACATCATTAGTTACTAGGAAAACACAAATTAAAATCACAAGAAGATACAACTAAACCATCACTAAAATGGCCAAAATGTTAAAAGTCATGTAATACCAATACTGGTGAGAATGTAGAACTATTGGAACATACATCTTTTAACGGCAAAACTGCAATTACTTTTGCACCAACATAATACATTTAGTATGCAACCCAGGAATCCCATTCCTAGGTATTTATCAGAGTTAAATAAAAATTTAGGTCTATGCAAAGACTAGTACTGCTTACAGACTGGTACTGTAAATCGAGTAGATCTCATAGAAGCTTTATTCAGTCTGGCCCATAGCTAGAAACAACTCACACAATTGTCTACTGGTGAATAGATTGCGATATATTCACACAATGGAATATTATTCAGCAATCAAAGGGAACACATTATTGATAAATTCAATAGCATACATGAATCTCCAAAGTATTATGTTAGGTGAAGGTAGTGAGACTCAAAGATGACATGCGGTAGGATCTGTTTATATGAAATTCTAGACACAACAACATTCATGTCATGGAAAGTAAATCAGTATTTTTTCAGGGCAGAGATGGGAGGAGGCAATGAACCGCAAAGGGTATGAGGGAGAAAAAGACGACACAGGTAGTGGAAATGCACTATTCTAAAGATGGCTACAGGACTGTATACCTTCATCAAGACTCATCAATTATACTCTCAGAATTTATGAGTTCTATCATAAATATATAGATATTCTATTATAACATATACGTATTTTACCTCAATAAAGATGATTCTAAAACTACAAGTTCTGTGTCAAAGACAACTTGTATTTTTAGAATAATCTTCTTTATATATTTATACTTTTTATATATTTCTTTTTTATATAAAGAAAAAAATAAATCCCACTACTCAATAGCATTCAATAATTACAGAAATAGACAATGTACATTTGGTGTTTCTTTTCTATCCCCAATTACACGTTTTTAGCAAAAATAGCATGTTTGCACACATCAAGTACATTTGTACATATACTAACTCACATGTACATAAAGCAACTTTATGTACTATGCTGTGATAACGATGCTGTGATAAATATCTTTGCACATAAAAGGCTTTTTTCTCTCATATTTTATAGCTTCCATTTTACTTTAACATTAACAAGGAGGATGGTCTCTGTGGGGGCTTTGAATAAAATAAACTCTGTCTGTTCTGGGAAAATATGGTTCAAGATATGTGGTTGCGTGGAGCCACTGAAGTAATCAGTAACTGATTCTGAACAAACTAGAGGTTTCCCTCTCAGGTCTAGGCTCCTAAAACTGGTATGAAAATGATGAGAGCTAGCACCAAGGAAATGCTTCTATATATTAGGACTATTAATAGAAATGTTTGATTAGGAGGCACAGAGAAGGCAAGTGAGTTGTGCCAGGTAACACAGCTAGTCAATGACAGAGCTGGTATCAAGGACCATTCTGGCTTCCACTAAACTGCCTCTTAATGTTAGCCAACAAAAATTTTTAAGCAATTCCACCAAGATAACTTCCACACGGAGGCATTTTTAGGGCAAAATGAATCTCTTCCTAACATTTTCCTTCTTGTATTTTCTTTCTCTTATTGGGCACTAGGAAGCTCTTCTATTTTACTCAGAAGACTTTGTGGCAATGGACTGAAAAATAACAAGAGCTTAAATAATCAAAAGAAGAATGTGTAGCAGTCAACATTCTAAGAGAAATTGATCTAGCACCAGAGCCTAATAATTCCCTCCTGTGCTGGACTTCAACCCACATTCATCCCTTAGTTCTCAGTGTAAATGCCACTTCTGAAGAGCAATGTTATTTTATCACTTGCTCCATCCTCTCAAGACTTGGCCCATTGCACATCCTTGTATTAGGTTGATGCAAAAGTGGGTGAGTTTTTCACAATTACTCTTTTAATTGCAAAAACGACAATTTCTTTTGCACCAACCTAATACTTGATTGCATTCATCATAATAGCATTTATATAGTCATTTTCATACCTCTTACCAATCACTTGACTCTACCTGTAGACTGCAAGGTTCATGAGGGCAGGGTACGCACCTTCCTTGTTTATCACTGAATCTCCAGAGCCCAACACAGTGGCCGGCAACCCCAAACGTTTTTCTATAAATACATGTGTAACCAACAAAATCAAAAAAGCCTTGCCCTACACAGAAGTATGATGAAACAGCCCTAAGACTTATGACTGTTTCCATGTTGGCCTGAAAGTCAGCATGGCCTCACTTCCTGGAATTGATGCCAGGAGAGGCCACCTCCCTAAAGACGCACTGTGCCTCCTCCTGACAGATATTCCCCGTGGCCAGCAGAGCATCAACTCTCCCACTCCCTGAGACTTTTCTGGGCAGAAGCATTTAGGCCCAGCCCTTGCAGAAAAACTTAGTCCAGAAAGAAAAAATAAAGAGAAACCAGAATGAGAAAGCTGCCTTTATTACAGCTAAACTGTTGGCTTAACTTCCTAAAATACCGTTGAATTTTCTTTCTGCATACAGCTGTGTTTATAGAAGGCAATATCATGTATGTAAATAAATTCAGATGCCGCTCGAGTTATTTTAAAACAATCAGTCTAACACTAATCAGCTTACTCAGAGACATAATCTTACCCTAAAAAAGTGACGAATCAGTACACAGTGTGCAGAGTAAAATACACGGAGGGTAAGTCGAATATAAATGTACAAATGTTGCCAATGTCAGAATCCGAGGTTGGTCATCCCAGATGCACCAGGAAAGCAGCTTTCAACTTCTGCTTCACTCATCTTCTCCCAGCATCCCAGAGGCATAACGTGGACAAGAGATTTTATCCATAAATTCATTCCCAGTCCTCTAGGACGGCCACACCCTTCCCCACTGCCATGCCTATAGAGTTTCCTTTGCCTGGAATGCATGGCCGTTCAGAAAACAGCCTGTGTTTCAAGGCCCATCTCAATGTTTCTTTCTCTGTAAAGCACATTTTTCTATCTCATGTGCTCATTGTATCTTATATCATTACAAAAAATAACTGATGCTAATTCAGTCATGGAACATCGACTGCGTATCAGACAGACCTGAGTACTATGTGTATTCATTCAAAAAGGTTTTCTTCTGCGAACTCCTATTCTTATCATTCTGTTTCACAGATGCAAACAACCGAGGCAATGAGTAGCTAATAGCTTACCCAAGCTGGTATAGCTAGTAAGTGACTGAGTCAAGGCTCCAGTACCTCCTCTGCCTATAGCTACTGTCATGCATGTCAAATCCTAGGCATCAAGTTGCATGTCTCACTAGATTATTTCCAAGCATCTGAAGAGAAAGGTGGTTGCTTTAGAGATGTGGACACTGAGATTCAGGGAAGCAATGTAATTTGCTATTCTCTTATTTCTCAAAAAAATAAGGGTTGGGGCTGGATCTAAATCCACCTCTATTTCACATCAATGTCTGTTTTCTTTCAAGAAAAAATATGTCCAGGCATTGGTTCAATTTTCCTCTGGTTATTTGTACAAATAACTTCGTCTTGAGGGCAACTGCCAGCACATCATACTTAAGCAAGAAAGTTCTTTGTTTTTTAAAGGGTATCATGTATGATACAAAGATAATTCTCTGGTTCCTCCTGAGACATTTATAGTCTAGATGAGGACAAATTAATACTCATGAGTTAGTAAGAAAACCTTAAGTACTAAGATTTTTGTGCTCAGTAACCCAACACAGACCTCAGAAGAGGGAGAAGTGAGGGTTGCAGGAATCTGGGCAGGCCCCTGATGAAAGGATCACCCTGGATTGGAATCCCAGCTCTCCTTGTACCAGCTATGTGAGCTTGGCCAAGTTTCCACACATCCTGAGCCTTTGTTCTGTAAATAAACGTCTTTTCTCTTGGCATTCTGCAGAGGAGTAAATGAGGCAAGTGGCAATGTCTGGTATGATAGTGGGTAGGCACAAAATCAATGCCAGTCCTTCCTTTCTCTCCCTTTGATTAAGCTTTTCACTACTGCCAAGGATAATGAACAGACCAAGGCATTCATCATCACTCAGGTGTGTGCCCCGTATGTATCCCTCAGAAAACTCACTGCTCCCCATGGGGTAGACTCCAGGATCATCTCCTAGAAGCTCTGAAATTATTTAATTTTTATAGGGGAAACTTCTCTCTCTCTCTCTCTCTCTCTCTCTCTCTCTGTGTGTGTGTGTGTGTGTGTGTGTGTGTGTGTGTGTGTGTTGTAATTTTGTAACATTAGAAAGTTTTCAAAACTAACCAGCATACAGTAATCACTACTCAACCCATCCTGGGAATCTTGAGAGCACGGGCTCAAGTAGACGGGAAGCACACTTATCCAACCTAGTCTTACTATCCCTATCTATATTATTATGACTGTTATCATTACTGTTACTATTAGTATGATACTATTACCATTTCTTATCTATCTATCTATCTATCTATTTTGAGACAGCTCACTCTGTCACCTAGGCTGGAGTGCAGCCACCATCAGGGCTCACTGCAGCCTCGACCTCCTAAGCTCAAGTGAGTCTCCTGCCTCAGCCCCCAGAGCAGCTGGGACTACAGGCATGCGCCACCACACCCGACTGAGTTTTGTATTTTTAGTAGAGGCGGAGTTTCACCATCTTGTCCAGGCTGGTCTCCAACTCCAGGACTCAGGCCATCCACCCACTTGGCCTTCCTGAGTGCTGGGGCTACAAGCACGAGCCATTGCACCTTGCCTACTATTACAATGTCTAAAACTTCCTATTTTTATTTCTACCCCTATGAATACTACAATGACTACTGTCATGACTCTACTAAAGCCCTCTTCCTCCTTCTTCTCTTCTTCTTTCTACTACATGTGCTACCATGGCCACTCTATTAAAAATCCAGCTTGTCCTTCTCATGTTGTGATAACTGCCATTGACACCACCTGATTACAACTCCTTCTGTTCCTCTTACTCCCTACCATTAATACTAATATTACAACGACCACCCCCACCTACTCATCTTCCATCTCCTCCTACAACTACCCCCATCATCTTGGAATAACTTCTCCCCCTCCTACTGTTATTACTATACCTAATACCACCGTAGTATTAGAGCTACCATTATTACCACTATTACAACAGCTACTATTACCACCACTCTATTTTAACTCCTATTGATGTTACTGCTACAACTACCATCAACACCACCCTACCACAATTCTTCCTCTTGATACTATTACTGCTAACGCTGTAATGACCACCAGCAGCAGCCTGCAACTTCTCCTCTTCCTCTTCCCATGACAATGACCACCACAACCCTACTAGTAATACACCTACTAGTATCTATTAGGGTTTGTTTTTTTTTTAATGTTTAGTAAGAATGAAGCATTGTGCTAGACACTTTGCATGTATTTTTCGTTTAGCCATCATACCATTTTGTGACGTAAATGTTTCTATCATTTTCATCTGGTGGATGGGTCGATAACGCCTTACAGAGCTGACATGACAGTCCTAAGGCCCTGCCTGAGAACTCACACTAGTGCTCTCTGATCTCCAGGCTTGTGCTCTTTCTAAACCTCCATGCTGCTTCTAGCCACCTTGGCCTGATCAATGTGTTTCTGATTTTTCTCTTTTTCCAAATTCTTGTGCAGAAAGATGGGAAGTCCACCCGGTGTGGAAGGACAATGACTGGACACGGGGCTCCAGGATAAACAGGAAGCTCACACAAAGCATCCAGCCGGCTGGGCGGCTTGTCTGCTGACCTTGGCCTCAGTCATTTATCCTCCCCACATCCCCCTGAAAGAGCATGTCCACACCTGAGCTAATCTATGCAGTGACATTCCCAGGTAGCTGTTTGCTACCACTTGGATGGCCACAGACTGGATTGAAACTGACACACAAAGACAGTGGATAACACGGTGTCTTTTATTCACTTAGAATCGTTGTTGCCTAGGTCCACTTTACCCTCCAACCCCACCCCTCCAACACCTGAACGGACATACTCGGTTTGTCTCTGGAAAACAATAATAATAATAATAAAGCCTTTCCTGCCTCTTCGTAACTCTATGGCAATTATTCTCCATTAGAAGAATATAAAGGCCAAATAATCTGGAGGATGCACACGTTCCCACATTCAGTTAAAAGAATCATTTTTTTTCTTCAATGAAGATTTAGAAAGAATATAATTCATGCCAGAGCAGTCATGTTGAACAAGATGAAGCTTTCTTCATTCCGAAGCTCACCTTGCTCTCTTGGAGAACACAGAGACAAGAGCTAGTCCCCAGCCACTGAGACATCCTACCATGTGGTCCTCCCTTTAAGTAGATAAAGGTCTCTCAACAGGGACTCGCTTTATGACATCATGACCAAGCACAGGCGAATAATCAAAAAATGGGTGTTGGCATGATTTTCCACCCTTTCTTCCTCCCTCCTCTGTTTATTCCCCCTCTCCTTTCTTTTCTTCCTCAATCTTAACTGATGCTGATAACTGTTAGGATATTGACCCTGTGTACCCAAGTCCAGAAACTCCTACTCTGACTCACACAGAATGGGAAGTTTATCTTTTCATTTAGAGGGGTCATTTAGAATGCAGGATTCACTGTGAGGGAACTCGTGTGTGTGTGCGAGTGTGTGATCTTTGGTCTTAAAGCTCAGTTCAAATCCTGGTCCTGTAATCTGAGGTCTTCGGTGATTTAACCTGTTTGAGCCATAGCCTCTTACCCTGCAGTATACCAAAATTGTTGCACCTAGTTTGTAGGCTAGTGGAGAGGGTTAGATAATATAATCCCAAATCATGTGAGAAGCAGGCTCACCTCACTGAACCCAATGAAGCTTAAGCCTTGAGGCCTTTCCATTACAGAGGCTCTTTCCAAGACCCTGGAAATGTTTGTAGTATTGACAGCTTGTTTAAATTTGTAATCTTCTCATTCTCAACAAATATTTACTTTCATACCTAATTTTTGTATTCTTTTTCCTGAAAAGACTCCTCAAAACATTTGATCTTCAGGCCCCATAAAACCGATACAATGTTTAGCTCAAGACCTGGCATCGGGACAGCAGTGACTAAATGTCAGATGATAGCAATTCATTTAATTTTTCTAGAACTTTTAAAGAACTTTTATATTAATGAACGAAAATCATGAAGGCAAAAGAAAAGACTCCATGTCCTGATCATTATCAGGGTCGTTATTATTATTGTTACTAGTGATGGTGTTTGAAAAATATGATTGCCACTTCTACAGGAAGTTAACAGCGGGCGAGCTTTTCATTCGATATTCTGGTGTCTTGTGGCCAGACTCCCAGGATTTGCTTAAAGCCCCAAAATAGAGAAAGAGGATGAGTGCATTGGTAGTGAGAGAAAGAGAAGGATTTCTAATCATCGATGTCCTGTTGGTTAGCTATTTTTCCATAAGTCAATCTATCTGGATGTTTCCATTAATAATAAGCACCCCTTTGAGGACAGTTACCAAGAGGCCCAGTCACACCTCCCACCCACGCAGAGTGTATTCAGCTGTGTGTGTGTGTGTCTCTCCATTGTTTCTCACAATTGGAGTCTGAGAGGCTGTCATCTGGCCCACTCTCCTCTAGACTGTGCTCTCATTTTTCTGCAGAGTTGAACTCTGGAGATAACATTGGTAAAATATGTGAATACTTCAGGGCACATTAGAACACTCTTTGTTTAAATTCACTCCCACCCCATTTCTCTGCAAGGAGCCTGGTGAGGGGGAAGGCGTGAACAAAGTGAAATGGCCAAGCTGCATATTTAAAATTCCATCAGTTCGATTTCTTTAATGCAATATGGTCATTTTAAATCTTTCCCCGTCTGATAAATATCTGCATTTCAAATAATTGTTAGATTGTGTCTGTTTTTATTAGAACTGATTTGTCATTATTTGACAGTCGTTTCTAATCACATTTGTCATGTATTGGGTTTCCTTTATGAATACTGATAGCACTTGGAATAGAGGTTTATGAAGCCCCATTCATTCCTTGAACACACACAGTATGCCCACTACCCAGGATACCATTTTTCTGGTCATTCAAAAATGAGGAAATGAATAGCAAAAATGAGTGGGAGGTTTATCTTTAGACACAGAAACTAGAATTATGGGGAAGTTTTTGGAATTTTGAGAACGGATTTCTGTGTAGTCAATTCCATCAACTGTGTACTTAGGGAGTTTAGATATTCAGACAGTTCGAACACAATGCATTGACAAGTTTAGATTCAAAGTTGTCCGCTGTATCAGTTCAGCTTGAATTCCTAGCACTGTGGGAAACTTAACACAGCCAAGTTTTATCTAAAGTCATTCAATGAATAGATATCCACCCACTTATTTGACAAATATTTAGTTATTTGCAGTATTCATTCACTCTGTGGCTATATATTCATTCGAGAGGTGCTTATGCATCCACTAATTTAATGAATGATTATGCTTTTTAATGGACAGTTGCGAAATTCCTGCTGTATATGAGACATAGACATGGAACATCATAGCAGCTACATTTTTCCACTATGAGCCTATAAATCCCAGGACAGTTCCTTCTCCCCATGCCACCCTCACAGAAGGGCCATGTGCTTCAGCAACATTATCCTATGTGGCTTCACAGCCTCTGTGAGGTGGAAGAATATTCTGAACCATGATGAGTCTCTCTGTTAACATATTTTCATCTTTTAAAGAGCATGCATGGAAGGTCTTCTATTTCCAAAACTTCATACATGATGTTCAAAATAAAAAAGACAAAGAAGACATCACTTTTATAAAAGCCTTATAGCCCAGAGGCATGTGAGACACTCTGAGACTCAAACTTGAATTTGGGAGGGAAGTGGGGATTGAGATGAATGAATGAATGAATGAATGAAGCAACATTTTGGAGCCAGACCTTTGTGGCTGATCCAAAAAGTAAGTCAGACAGAGAAGACTTCTAAGAGCAAGCAGAATCTCACCAGGCAGCTCACTAGGGCTGCAAACATTGAGTTCCTCAACAACGCAGGGCTTATTTATCAAAAGAAGTGAGGTAAGCATTTTCCAAATCTTGCTGTAAGCAGCACGGGCTTAGTTTTGACCCGTGGTGGCCCTTGCCTATCATTACTATAGGTGCTGCCTGGCTGGATATCAACCCCTGAGACTGGTGAGGGAGGATCACGTACGTCCAGCTCTGGATTGTCTGCAAGAAGGAGAGATGGTGGGTTGGGGCATGCATTCACAAACATCAATTATAAGACTCAGATCCCTCCAAACACTTTCCCTCTTGCAAAAAGCTTATAATTAGGGAAGTATAATCATGAGCTTGGCATCTCTCAAAGGAGCACCTTTGCAAACTGCACATGCCCAGTAATATCTGTTAACCTGTTGGAACAAGGGATCAAGGTGCAATCTGCTCTAACTTGCTTCTTTTAAGGTGGGCAATATTAGAACCAGGTAATATATCTAAATGCCCATTACTTAACTTCTCATGCTCAGCAAGCAAGAGTGAACCATAGGGGAAAGTACGGAGGAGGTGAACTCAAAGATCAAAAGCAAGATTTCTCATCTTCATTCTGCCAGTGATAACGATATAAACCTGAGCAACTTCTTCAAGATATCTGATCCTCAGTTTCCTCATCTGTAAAGTGGCAATAAAGTCAAATCTACATGCTGGAGTTATTAGAAAGTTAGTACAGGGCTTGTAATGTCCCTGGAGTGCCAACTGGCACCTAGCAGATACTCTACAAGTGACGATTATTATTAGTTATAAAACACACTACCATTTCTCAAAAAAAGGACACACATTCCAAAAACCACATTATTGCAAAATTACATGGCACCTACTATTATCCAGTCCTTGATAAACCTCTTTATGTATACTAAAGTTTCTTACACACAAGTGAAAAAGGGACCTAGACACTCCACTTGGAAAAGAAGCTGCTCATTAAGATAATTCAGCATTTCACAAGAACACAAAATCATTTTCCAGTTTGATTTGGATTAACTGATTAACATCAGTTAATTTCTCTTTGTTTTTCCCTTCTGGTTGTGCTCATGTCCCTCTTTGTGTGTGTACATTTGTCCAGTGCAATCTAGGAAACAATCACCTTAATTGATCTGGCTTTAACCTCTAACAGCTTAAGACATAGGCTCAATCCTTGCTGCAGATGTAATTCCCTATAGTGCTTACATCTTTGTCACCCTCACCAAGTGGGTCCTTCTCCGGAAAGCATTTCGGTAAATAAATACTGCTGCAAACAAAACAGACCATTCAGCCAAGAGCCCACACTGGTGCAGAAAAGCCTGGTTATGGTCTCATGTTTTACCTGGTGTTGTACATAATGATAAATTTCATACAGGTGTCACCGTTTTCAAGACCCCGGCAAAGATTGATGGCTTACAGTAGGCTGATCCATCATCCAAGGCAGCTGGCACCCTATCGGAATTTCAGGAATCTGTTCCCAATCACATTCACTGTTGGGTGACTCAGTAACGACCCTATTTGCGATGCGTTACTGAAAATCAATGTGCCGCATTCAAGGTCAATGTACTGTTGGAAAACTCTTTAAGCACTGATGGATGGATTGTGCTCATTCAGAATAAATGTGAGAAGAAAGTGACAGCTGAGCATCCCACAGCCGTGCCAACTTTCAAAGGCAGATTTCCTACTTTACTGGGCAGTGGGATTCCCAGAGGGATGACATCACACATATCCTCTTGTTCTCTGTTTGGGGAAATGTGTCTGCATATGATAGTGTATCTTTCCACACACAGTTAAAACATCAATGTCTAGAACCTCCGTGGAGTTGTTTACCAACCCAGTGCTTTAACAATCATTGCAAATCTATTTGGAATCTAAGTATTTGATAGAAAGAAAATCAAGGCCAAGCATTAAGTAGACAATTTCAAATGTGTGTCTTTGGAGAAATAATTTGGAAAACAGCCAAAGATAAGACACTCATTCAATTTCATTTATTCCACAAACACATCTCCAGAATGTACCATTCATTGAGCCCAAGGTTAATGATGCAAAGATTAAAGATCTGGAATCTTTAACCTTCACTCCAGAAGTTTAAAGTCAAAGGCAAGAGACAGGTACACAACCAGATTACTAAGGGCAGTGATATATATACCTCTGCACGGATATATAGACAGAGGTTGGTATATAGTGAAATATATATATAAGGTCAGAGCACAGGAGAGGGAGTATTCCATTCGCCCTGGGGTCATTTACCAATTAGAATGGTTGTGATTAACACCTAGAAAAGTGGAAAAGAAAGCAAGTTGAGGTTTACTTATTGAGTTCTGGTTTTCAGTATATTTAAATATTTTTTGAAAAAGAGGTCCTCAAAGTGGTGAAGAAACCTTTTAAGAGACATTAGGATACAAAACAGATGACATTTTACCACTATAACCCTTTTTTGCTGGTGACCTGTTTATCAACCAAGCAGAGATAATGCTTCACCAAGCCTCTCAGTATTTTCAGTGTTTTCCAGTGGAAAGTTAGAAACATTTTCTTGAGAAAATTATAAAGTGTGTATTTTAAATTCTTAGAATAAATTTTACTAAACATCTCCTCCTCCTCCTCCTCCTCCTTCTCATTCTTCTTCTTCTTCTCATTCTTATTCTTCCTTTCTCTCTCCCTCTAATTATTAGCTTCCAAAAGGAAAACATGACGTATTGCCTATGGAATACATACAAGAAAAATGTGATAGCTGATAAATAGTTCAAGTGATTTGGGGAGTATTTAGAAATGGTTCATATAAACAAAGTGATGATCCCAAAGACATCAAGAGTAGATGCAACGCTAGACATTTCCTGGTTCTCAATAATCAGGTTTGGATCAACCTAATAACATGTTTGCATGTTTTTCTTCTTTTTATTGGCAGTGACTGAGTCACCTGTAACGTCTAGCACCAAGAATGAGACCTAGCATGTAATCACTGTTGAATAAAGAGCTGTGGATGAATGAATTAGCAAGTGAATGGGTACATGAATTAGATGCATGGATAAGCCACAAGGGAGGCAACTCTATTTTTCTGTTGTGTGGAAACTGCCTTTAGCATTCATTTGCTTGGAAGTCTGTGTGTGTGTGTGTGTGTGTGTGTGTGTGTGTGTGTGTGTGTGTGTGTACGTGCACGTGTGTCCATGCATGCGCTCTAACTTTCCTTTATCCAGCTTTCCCACCTGCATCAATAATTCTGCCTGGTGACATCACTTCTCTGGAAGACTTTAACTGTCTCATCTCCTGCTTGGGATAATCATCTGAGTTGATAGTTTCACTGTTTCTACAAATTGGGGTTCCCCAGTTTCCTTTTTATTTGACAATCTAGTTATGCCTGTATTCCAAATCATATTTATTCCAGCATCCTCTCATGCTTTCATTATTCAAGCATTTATTAGCACATATGGCATGTCAGGAACTATGCCAGGCACTTGGAAGATCAAGTCTAAGAAGTCTTTCCTTTTCTGAAGTTGGTCAGCCTGTAGAGGTCTGGAAGTAGGCAATAAAACATGTAAAGGGATAACTTTAAATAAATCGTGATTAGAAATACAATGGATAAACTGGACAACACATGAGGTGGATTATAGGGGTGGATAGAGCAATTTGGGATGACTTTTTACTAAATATAACATCACAGCTGAGCCTGGGTATCCAATAAGAAGGGATATTTATGATGCAGAAGAGTCACAGAGTATGTCAGACAAGAAAACCACATTTATAGAATCAAGAGGATGGAAAAGAGGCAGACATGTTTGAGAAATGAGACTATTTCTGTCAGGTAAAGATCGGCAGGTGGTGGAAGACAATAAGGTGCAAAGAGTAGATCATCACTCAACCATAAAGAGTCATATTTTCATTCACAAGACTTTAGGATTAAACTTGCAGACAATAGAAAGACTTCGGCCATTTTATCTTTCCACATTACTGTATAACATGCATACAAACAAATGCACAGCAAAATGAGTACATTTCTGGTACAACTCTTAAACCAAAAATCAGGACACGGGCAGCACCCACAGCCCCCAGCACATGCCCGTTTGCAATTGAGACATGAGATAGCCACAGTTACCACGATCTTATTTTGAATAGCACAGATTAACTTTCTCAGTTTTGTACTTCATGGAAGTGGGATTATATAGTGTGTACTTTGACTCGATGTTCTGTTGATTAGATTCATAATATTGTTCTGTATAGCTGTAGGTCACTTCTTTTTATTGCTGCTCAGTATTTGATTAAGGAAATATACCACAGCTTTAAAATTTATTCTTATTTCAATGTGTATTTTATGTCATTACCATTTTGGAATTATGACAAATAGTGCTGCTAGGAACATGCTATTAAGTGTCTTTTGGTGGATATATGTACACATTTTAGTAAAGTGTATGTCCAAGGGTAGAGCTTCACTAAATCATACCAAATTTGTTGTCTAAGTATGGTTGTTCTAATATATTTTTTAGACGTAGAATAGGTGTCTAGTTGTTCTGCATAGTCAACACATGCACCATTTTTTATTTATTCAATTAATGATCATCTTTTCAATTAGAATCTAAGTTCTATGTGGGTAAAGATCACAGGTGCCTTTTTGTATCTTTGCATCTTTGGTGGCTAGAACCATGTTTGCCACATGATGGGATGTGATACATGATGAGATACATGTGGACACACACGCACACACACACACACACACACACACACATCACCTCCCTAAACAAATGCACAAATGTCTATGTTTTTTTCCATGTCATATTTACTCCAGCATCTACTATGTATTTATTATTCAAGCATTTATTTGCGCATACGATTTGTCAGGAACGATGCCATGCACTTGAACGATAAAGAAGACTAAGAGGAAACATCTTCCCTGAGGTTGCTTTTTCATCTAGAACATAGACATTTGTTTATGGCAGATATAGATAATATTTGCCTCAGATTCTTCTGTTTAGACAGAAGCAGTATAATACAGTATTCTATACTCTTAACTATTAAATCTGTTAGTGATGATGAAAATGGATAATTACAGGTGATATTACAAATTAATGTCTATGTTGTGCCAAAATACTCAGCAAATTTGGTAATTCAATCCAAAAAGTAGTTAATGGAATGAGGAAGACAATTTTTAAAATTCCAGTAACGCTGCTGTAGCTAAGGGCCTTAGTGGGATGAAGGGTGGTTTGGAAGAAAAGATCCGATTCAGGAGACAGTTGTCTATGTCCACCCCCTTTAGAGATGTTTCTGCATTGCCTTAAATAGAGCCTATGTCTGCTTTTGAGAACTAGTGGCAGGATAAAACGTCAGAGGAAAAATGTATAAGTAATGCAGCTCTGTGCTTTCACAGGACCTTATCCCAACTCCGCATTCACAATCATCAATTAAAGAGCTGGCTCTCTTTCCACTGATTAATTTCCACTAGGCCATTGTTAATAACAAGGCTGGAAAAATGTGTTTACACAGGGCAAACTGGAATAAAAAACACACCATACATGAGTAAGTCATCTTTTAAACAGCATCAAAAGTGAGAGGGTGGCTATATTAAGCCCAAGCCCTCTGGCTTCCTCCCTGAACCTTGCTTGCCCATGGAGAAACCTTTAATCCTATTATATTAGTGGTAATGAATGATGATGACACAGGTACAGACTTGGAATTAAAAGCAGCTTAGTGATATATCAGTTTATGCCTTCCCCGTTCTTTAAATCTGATTAGTTATTTATTGCAGTGGAAAAAAATTACCCCAAAACTTGGTTGCTTAAAACCACAATATTTATTGATTATCTCTCAGAGTCTCTGTGGGTCAGATATTCAGGAGTGGCTGTGCAGTTCCAGCTCAGTGTATCTTCATGAGTTTAAAGTTAAATGGTGGCTAGGATTGGGATCACCTGGAAGGCTTTCTGGCTTTCACATCTGGGGCCTGGGCTGCAAAGACTTGAGGCCGAGCGCGGTGGCTCAAGGCTGTAATCCCAGCACTTTGGGAGGCCAAGGCGGGTGGATCACGAGGTCAAGAGATCGAGACCATCCTCGTCAACATGGTGAAACCCCGTCTCTACTAAAAATACAAAAAATTAGCTGGGCATGGTGGTGCATGCCTGTAATCCCAGCTACTCAGGAGGCTGAGGCAGGAGAATTGCCTGAACCCAGGAGGCGGAGGTTGCAGTGAGCCGAGATCGCGCCATTGCACTCCAGCCTGGGTAACAAGAGCGAAACTCCGTCTCAAAAAAAAAAAAAAAAAAAAAAAAAAAAAAAAGACTTGAACAGAGGGAGGCTAGAGCAGACTAGCTCTCCAGGAATCTCTAGGCTTACCCAGATTCAAGAGGAAGAAATACAGATATCAACTGCAGGTGAAGGTGTTAGCATTACATTGTAAGAAAAGCATATGGGACTACTATGATCATTTTTGGCAAATACTATCTGCCACCAACTCATCGCTGCAATGTTGCGAGCACACCTCCTATTTTGCTTGGCCATTTCCAGACCAGAGGGTAACAGCTGAATTAGAATCTGAAAGAAGATGTCTATTCAAGGATAGGCTAGCTGTCTTGGGCAGCCCCTCTCAGATTACTCTGAGTCCGTATTGCCTCTTCAAGCAGAATCAAAAATCTGTCTTCCTCTGGCTTTTATCTATACAAATTACATTCTAGCACCCTGTTATGGACTAAATGCTTATGTTCCCCAACTCATATGTTGAAACTCTAACCTGCAATGTGATGGTATTTGGAATTGAAGACTTTAGGAGGTAAGTAGGTTTAGGTTAGGTTAGAGGGGTGTGACTCTCGTAAGGAGATTAGTGGTGCCCCGATAAAAGGAAGGGAAAGAAATTGCTTTTTCCACACTCATTCACAGAGGAAAGGCCACATAAGCACACAAGGAGATAGAATGGGGCCCTCACCATGAACAGAATCTGGGGTCACCTTGATCTCAGACTTTCCAGCCTCCAGAACTATAAGAAATAAATAATGGGTTAATAGGTTGTTCAAACCACTCAGTCTCTGGTGTTTTGTTATAACCACTTCAGCTGACTGATACACACCTGTACTGTGCTTTATTTCTGTAAGTCCATGTACATGTTGGCCCATATACATGTTGAATATATGATCCAATGGATCACTCAACTAATTAATACTATCTATATTAATTTCCTTCAGCTGTCACAACCAAAAACCACAAACTGGGTGGCTTAACAGAAATTTATTTTCTCACAGCTTTGGAGGCTGGAAGTTCAAGATCAACGTGTCTGCAGGACTGGTTTCCTCTGAGGTTGCTCTCCTGGGCTTGCAGATGGCCACCCCATTGCTGCCTCTTCACACCGTCATCCCTCTGTGCTGTGGGATCTCTCCCACTTCTTACAAGGACACGGCCACATTAGATTAGAGCCCACCCTGAGGGCCTCATTCTAACCTGATCAGTTATTTAAGGGCCTTATTTCTGAATATAGTTACATTAGGATGTATGATGGGTTGAAATGTTAACATAAAAGTTTTTATTTTTGAAGAAGGGCCCGATTCAGCCCATAACACAGTCTAAGAAACCATATAGTAAGACTGCTCCTTTATTCACATGACTATCTTGAAAATGCGTGAAAACAGTGATGAAATTGCTCCCCCTCAACCCCCTCTTCTCTAAGATCAAATCAAGGCCCTCAGCACCACTGATCTCTTCTGAAACTAGAACACCCACCATTTCATCCAGGACCCAGACTTTGGTAGAAGAAAGCAAGGCTGTCATTCCCCTGCCTTTGAAACTCTATTTCGTATAAAGCACTTTACTAATAGTTTCCTAGGTTTTGTTTCTCTTTTCTTTCATGAAAACTTAATTGTCCTTAAGTATACCAGCATTTTTATAATTACATTCTTTCATATTTATAGCCATTAGGTGACTTCCGTATTGTTATACCCACATTATAGATATAGATACTGAGGACAAAAGAATTCAGCAGAGATAACAAGTCTCATGACAGTCCTTGAATATGTACCTAAAGTTATATCATATGCAGCACTTTTCACTCTTTTAATACTTTCAATGGCTGTGTGAGCAGAGTGCCAAAGCTTTCCTCTGAGCAAGCAAGTGAGCTCAGAGGGGCCGGGAAATGCTTCCTTGATTGCATTTCCTTGTCTTTTCTTTGCACCTTTTAAACACATTTATGTGCACATTTGTTAAATATATTTGGATCATAAAAATAATGCATGCCTGTGGTTCACAATTTAGAAGGTGTAAATAAGTTTAAATCTGAGAATGAAAATCACCTATTATCCCACTAACCTAAAATAATAGCTTAGATGTTCCTTTTTATCTTATAGATACATCTAAATGCATGAGTGTGAGTATATACATGTTTTATACATATAACATTCCTATATTACAATATTATAAAATGTTCTTCATAAACTTGATTTTTAATGGCTGCTAAATAATTCCATTGTGTACATGTAGCCCAATTTATGCAATAATTAGCCTTCCTTTTTAAAACAACCTAAGATCTTAATGTAATTCTCATGATTCCATTAATTGCACTTTCTTGCTAAAATACTCATTTCATTTCTCTGTTAAAAAAAAAAAAACTAATTTCTTCAGCTTAAAATATCATCTGTTGGCCTAATGACACTATGTAGATTCTGCCCCTAAGTCATAGGATATTGTAGCTGAAGGGCTAGTGAAAATCACCAGCTCCAACTTCTTTATCACATAATGCAGAGAACTAAGTCCCAGAGAGGGGAGGGGACTTTCAATGGCCAACAACAAAACCCAAAACTGTAATTTGAGCCTGCTGGGGTACAGATTGTAGCTACAGTTGTTATGAAATGAGATGTCTTTTTCATTTCTTTATTCATTCAACAAATATGCATTTCACGCCTGGCAGGCACCAGGCACTATACATAAAGCAAGAATGAGATAGACCTGTCCCTTGCTCCATAGAACTCCCAAGACTTGCCACATCCCTGCCTTTCACCCAGAGGTAACCCACCATCTGAACATGTGGATACAGCTTTCTGCATCTCTCTAGTGAGGGCAACTCTCCATTCTCAGAAATGTACCCAGGCTGAAGGGTCCAAGAATTGACATTTCAGAAGTGACCCTCAACCAAGGATGAATGAAAGTTGGCGAAATAACACCCAGGCTTTCTTATGTTCCCCCTTGGGCAGTGGGACAGTTCTGAGGTGTATTCCACAGTGCCTTGCAGGTCCCAGGGGGACGGAGCCTCAAAGACTCCCAGAGGAACCACCCTGGTTTTGCTCACAGCACTTCCTGGGATCACTTCCCTGGATAATGAGAGAAACAAGAAAAATACAATTCCAAACTGTTCTGTCCTTTGAATATTATGGCAGCTTTACACTGGAATATTCATTGGAAAGAGAAAAGCAAATATATACTAAGGTAAGAAATGTTATCTACTTGACTTAGGAGCCACCTGCAATGAAATGTTTGTCTCAGGTTCTGCTCCTGAGAAACCCAAACCAAGAAAAACAGATATCGATGTTTACCACGTGTATTCCATAAAGGAAAAGTAATAGGATGTCATCAGAATACACAGTAGGGAAACTCTTCCACTTATCTATTGCTCTACAACAAACAAACTGTATTGTCTTAAAACAATCAGTTATTACCTCTTACGGGTCTAGGGTACATGGGCTTAGCTGGGCAGCTCCTCTGTAGGGTCCTTCCTATGAATGCTGTCAGATGGTAGCTAAGATTGGAGTCACCTGAAGGCTTTTTCACTCATATGTCGGGTGTGTGAACTGATTGGGCATCCCTCTCTACCTGGAGTCCTCCATGTGGCTAGCTCGGGCTTCCCTATAGTGTGGTAGTTGAAAGTCAAACTTTTTCTATTTTGGATGTCTTCCCCAAGTTCCCATTCCAAGAGATGGCAAATGCAAGCTGTCAATATTAAAGGCCAAGTTTGGAAACTGGCACAATCTCCCTTCCGCAGTATCCTCTTGGACGGGCAGCCACAGAACCCTCCCAGGCTCAGGGCAAAGGACATGAATGCCCCTTTTATCCACCTTAAATCTACCAAAGAAACTTAACAATTTACGGTGATGTTGGGAGGAAATAAGACAGAACCTGTTTGAATAAGGTACATTTAAGGTGACACCTGAAAATAGGAGAGAGCCAGGTTGAGAGGTGTAGGGGAGCAGGGAAAAGGGAAAGCATTCTAGGCAGGGGAGAAGGTAGGTGCACAGACACTGAGCATTTTGAAGACTTGAAAATAAAAAAAGTCAATGTGGATGATGGCAGCAAGCCTGGAGGACAGATTAGGAGGGAACAGCTGCTGAGACAGCAAAGGCCTGGTCAGAGTGGGCCAGGAAGATGGTGCGAAGTATTCTACTACGTATTTTAATAGAAATCAGCATTAAGGATTATCATGATGTGATTTACATATTTTAAAAATCTCCGCTGGGCATGGTGGCTCACACCCGTAATCCCAGCACTTTGGGAGGCCGAAGCGGGTGGATCACGAGGTCAGGAGATCAAAACCAACCTGTCCAATATGGTGAAACCCTGTCTCTACTAAAATGAAAAAAAATAACCCAGCATGATGGTGCATGCCTGTAGTCCTAGCTACTTGGGGGGCTGAGGCAGGGGAATCTCTTGAACTGAGAGGTAAAGGTTGCAGTGAGCCGAGACCATGCCACTGCACTCCAGTCTGGCAACAGAGCCAGACTCTGTCTCAAAAAAAAAAAAAAGAGAAAATCTCTCTAGCTCAGAAACACTCAAAGAGTGTTTGTTATCAGGTAATTAGATGGGTATAGAATTTGAGCATAAGCATTCAGAAACTTTCTTAGCATTTGAAACTACTGCAATATTCAAGCATATATATATATATACATATTTATGTATATAATTATGTTTATATATATTTTTATATATAGCATATATATGCTATATATATTTATATATCCAAGCTATAAATACACACACACACACACATATTATATATATATATATATATATATATATATTCTTTTTCTTTTTTCATTTTACAAGAATGTTGGTCCACAATGCATTGGGTGAAAAAACACTTAGCCTTTTACTATAGTTTATAAAAACACTACTCTAGCTAAGGGACCTGGTGGAATGAAGGGTAGTCTGGAAGAAAGGAACCCATTTGGGAGACTATTAAGGCAGTGATATTGACAGAGGTTAGATTAGAAGTCATGGGGATGGAAAGAATGGACAGCGTTAAATAAAGTTTAGAAGGGAAGATAGGCAGAAGCCGGTGATGTGCTGGGAGATGGGAATAAAGAGAAGCAGGCGTTAGGGCTGTCTCCCAGGTCTCCAGACAGAAAAACTGCATTAACAGAGACTTCACATAATGAGATGCGAGTTACTGGAAAAAGGAAAGTGATTTCAACTCAGAATTGCTTCTCATTTGCCATCACGACTTTTGTCTTGAAACTTCTAAAGATCATGGAAAAAGAAATACATCCTTAAGGCTGAGACACATTATCTTTTTATTTTAATTAGAGGCCACCTACAATACAGAAACAAGTCAACATAATTCACTTTTCTAATCAAAGAGAATTCTTTGAGAGCAGAAGACATACAGCTTCCAAATAAATGAGTGGTAATTTCCTTAATGAACTAAGTCATCATGAATCACTGTGTGGAATCCCCCCTTGCGCTATAGAGCCTGTGACATTTCCAACAATGCAACACTATTTGGTAAATATTAAAGGCTGTCAGAGAAAGGGGATAAGAAATGACCTTTCAATCTATATGGAGCATGTTAATTACTAAAAAGGCAGCAATTGGTTGTAAAGGTTTGTTCCGCTGTCGTCACCCCTGAAGCATGCCTCCGCCTCTGGTTGTGAATTATCCTTAGAAGAAATATGGATGCATGACATTAACATTTGTGATGTCATTCAGCATAAATATGCATTCCTAACAATGTCTTTTGGCCCTGCACAGTCTTAAATATGGGTAGGTTTTTAAGTTCAAATATATTTTTGAGTTTTCTTCTGGAAACTACCAACGAGGCAGTATAGTGCCGTAGGAAGAGTACCAGAGGAGAATCCTGTGTTCCTTGTTTGGAATAATAAATCGGTTACTTACACCAATGAGAGCCTATTACATTTTATTTAATCCATCTTGTCCCAAACTTATTTGATTACAGAAACTTTTTTATCTCATAACATCTCTTGATACACCATGTATTTGTAGAATTTGCATTGGTGGCATTGGTGTGATGGTTCACAGCCTGGGAATTTGGAACACTGCACTTGGTTAGATTTTCAGCTCTATCATTTTCTAAATGTGAACAGGGAGCCTCTCTGACCAATGCTTGTTTTCTCTGTTAAGAGGGAATAAAATATTTTATCTGCTTGAATTGTTACTAAAATAGATAAATAAAATAAATAAGTAAATAAAATATGTAAAGTGATTGTCACAGAACTAGCCAAATCATACGCTCAAAACATAGCAGCCATGTTTTAATTTTCTTTTATTATCAGTGCCTGACACAGAGTAAATTCTCCTGGTCTATTGAATTCCTTCTAGGAAGATGGTGAGGGAGTTAAGAATGCAGGAGAAGAAGTTAATCAGCATTGCTGAGACAAGAACCCAGGTCTCCTCTAGCCCAGTTCTGAGTCTCTTTCCCCATAAACCATGGTTTCTCCATGCTGGAAGAGACTTCCATTTGTAGTTGAGAAAGGACAAAAGGAGAGAATTGAGTAAAAAGAATATGAGTATAAAAGAAAAGATGAGAATTAAGGAAGAGAAGGGAAGCAGGAGAGAGAGAGAGAGAGAGATGATAGATACATAGAAAAAGAAAGGAAGGAAAGGAGCAATGGAAAAGAAAGAAGAAAGGAAGGAAGAAGGGTAGGGAAAGGGTCTGTTATGGATAGAATTAATTCTCCAAATAAAACCTTAAGTCACAGAAAACTGCAGTTAGATTCATAACAACTAAAACATTATTCAGCAGGTGCTAAGTTTTTCACAATAGAATCATATTGGTTCAATCCTGACCTGGCTTTTATGCACTGGGTGACCCCAGATGAATATGCCTAGCCTCTACAATGCTGAGTTTTCTTATCTTTAAAATATTATCCTTTTATTACAAGAAAATAAGACAACATGTAAAAATCTTAGCTCAGTGGCTGGCCCATGGTGACAGTCAATCAACACCCTGATTACAGGCCAATTATCACCGTCAGAGTGTAACCTGTGGTGTTTTCAGAACTGAAAACCTCAGGGCCAGATCAGTACCAAGAAAGAAGATTGAGAAAGAAGGAGGAAATGTAGGGATAAACTAAACATTTATGAAGTAGGATTCAGTCTAATATGAAGGCTCCTAGAAATAAACACTTAAATGAGAGATTTTATAAGAGTGATAGATTCCTTGCACATAATTTTTTTCTTTTTTGAGACAGAGTCTTGCTCTGTCACCCAGGCTGGAGTATAATGGAGTGACCTTGGCTCACTGAAGCCGTCACCTCCTGGATTCAAGCGATTCTCCCTGCCTCAGCCTTCCAAGTAGCTGGGATTACAGGTGCCGCCCCCCACCCCACCAAGTCTGGCTAATTTTTGTATTTTCAGTAGAGACGGGGTTTCACCATGTTGGCCAGGCTAGTCTTGAACTCCTGTCCTTAATTGATTCATCCACCTCGGCCTCCAAAGTGTTGGAATTACAGGCATGAGCCACTGCACCACACATAATTTTTAAAGCATAGTATTAGATTTTTTTTTTCTAAGAGAGAATTATATTAAGGCTAGGAGAAAAAAAAAGATACTTTTTAAACCAAACATTTAAGATCAGGTATATAAGTTGGAAGGTGGTGTAATTTAATAGACCTACTAGCAGCCTGAAATGTTTTTCAAATGAGCTTGAATATTTATGCAAATAAAATTAGAAAGTGTGACATATAGAGGAAAGGGCTTCCTTTATTGATCAATTCAATGAACGCAGTCAAAATTAATCTCTCAAGATCTGAAAATCTGACAGAAATGAGTAAATTCCTATGTTTGAACTCAGAAAATTTCAGAAAGAGGGGTGGATAGGAAACCCTGCTTGCCTTTTAAATTTTGGGGAGTGTTTGGGTGTGCTAAAAATGGGTAGAACAATGTTCATGGATAAGACTTAGGAAAGGATGATACAAAACAGAACAGGTTGAAAGAATAAGAGGTACAATGTTGTAATAATTATTCCCAGCAATCGAACAAATCTGCCTTGAAAGATAGTGAGCTCTACATCACTGGAAGCAGCAAACTGGAATTTCAAATGGATGATGACCTGTCAGTTACATAGCCCAGAAATGAAGCCACACACCTACAGCCATCTGATCTTTGACAAAATTGACAAAAATGAGCGGTGGAGAAAGGACTTGCTATTCAAGAAATGGTTTGGGGATAGCTGGCTAGCTATATGCAGAAGAATAAAACTGGACCCCTACATTTTACCATATATAAAAATCAACTCAAAATAGATTAAAGGTTTACCTGTAAGACCTCAAACTATCAGAATCCTAGAAAATAATGTAGGAAACACCATACTGGATATTGGCTGTGGGAAAGAATTTATAACTAAGTCCTCAAGAGCAATTGCAACAAAAACGAAAACTGACAAGCGAGACCTAATTAAACTAAAAACTTTCTGCCCACCAAAAGAAACTATCAGCAGAGTAAAAAGACAACCTACAGAATGGTATAAAATATTATTGGACTATGCATCAGACAAGAAGTCTAATATACAAAAACTGTAAGAAACGTAGACAATTCAACACCCCAAAAACAAGTAAAAACCACGTTTAAAAGTGGTCAGAAGACATGAATACATACATCTCAAAAGAAGATCTACAGGTGGCCAAAAAGATATGTAAAAAATGCTCAATGTCTCTAATCACTAGAAAAATGCAAATCAAAGCCACAACAGGATACCATTTCAAACCAGTTAGAATGGCTTTTGTTAAAAAATCAGAAAAAAACGAATACTGGAGAGGCTGCAAGGAAAGGGAATACCTCTACACTGTTGACGGAAATATAAATTAGTCCAGCCACGGTGGAAAGCAATTTGGAGATTTCTCAAATAACTTAAAACAGAACTACCATTCAGCAACTGGGAATATATCCAAAAGAAAATAAATCATTCTGCCACAAAGACACATCCACTTGTATGTTCATCTCTGTGCTATTCACAGTAACAAAGGCATGGAATAAATCTAGGTGCCCATCAATGGTGGATTGTATTTAAAAAAAATGTGGTACGCATACACCATGGAATACTACACAGCCATAGAGAAGAATGAAATAATATCCTATGCAGCAAACTGGGGTAGCTGGAGACTATTATACTATGCGAATTAACACAGGAACAGAATACCAACTGTCACATGTTCTCACTTATAAGTGGAAGCTAAACATTGGGTACCACGGACGTAAAGACAGAAACAACAGACACTGGGGGCTACTAGAAGGAGGAGAAGGGGAGGAAGATCAGGGTTGAAAAACTAACAGTGGGTACTATTCTCACTAACTGGGTAACAGAATCCTTCTTATCCCAAACTTCAGCATCACACAATTCAGCCAGGTAAGAAACCTGCACATGTACTCCTGAATGCAAAATGAAGGCTAAAATTACTTTTAAACAATTTGAAGAGTGGATGTCTTCATCAAACAAGGGTGTTGGATTAAGTCCTCATTTCCCGTAGTGTTGCTCAAAGTACTGCAACAGGATATTAATAGTTACACAAAATTAAGAGAGGCTGATTCCCTGGTCAAGGAATTTTGGGAAACATTAAGCAAAGTTAAACTGTGTCACAGAATCTTTTGCTTTGAGACCCTCTATTAGGAGATATTAATATGCACAATTTCCAATAGAAAAATGAAAAGTTTTTGCAAGATACATTTCATGCTGGGGGCAGGGGAAGGATGTGTGGTGAAACGATTTTTAGGAGACATTAGTATAGTTGATCTCCAAAACATCTTCAACTTGAAGATTCCATGAGTCTTTATAAGGAAACCACATCAACAGACCTAGCTGTGGTCAAGTCTAACGGAGTGCACAGCCAGAAGATTAAGAATACAGGCATGATAGCAAAATTAGGGACTCATAACTAAAAAGAGATAAAAGAGAAGAATGAGGGATATAAAGGCATCA